>NW_008355272.1:7607135-7625710 GCF_000622305.1 Nannospalax galili
AAAAAAAAAAAAAAGAAGCCTATCCTACTGTAAATAATTCCTCACCCAGGACCCTGTGGACAATACTAGTTAAACTCATTGGGTAATCAAAATTAATTAATTAATTGATTAATTAATTAAAGTAGAAGAGGATCTAGGTGGTAAGAGGAAGGGGATCAATGGGACTAGAAAGAGAAGAGATTATGGTAATGGGGTGAATATGATTTAAAACATTTTTTTGTGTATATGGAAATGCCATAGTGAAACCCATTATTGTTATATATAATTAACATGGATTAACAAGAAATAAAATTGTAAAAAAAGAACCTGGGGTGGGATTTGAATGCTTCCTTTTGCCCATGGAAATAGTCAATGTGAATTATTTTTTTATTCATTTATTTACCCTTATCCCAGTTATTTGAATGTGTACATGCCAAGCACTATAAAAGTTGCTGGGGATATATCAGTTAAATTTCTGTAATCACAAAGCTTACAAAAACAGACCAACTGAACAATCACAATGTACAATAAATTCCGTGAAACAAACTACACACAGAGAGACATATGTCATTGATCTAGGAATTAATGTAATATATTATTATTTTACTTTTCAAATGTGCCCTGTGTATCTCCCATGTGCCAGCCATCCTTCTAGGCACTGAGAGCACAGAGATATAAAGCAGGGTGTGATTCCTGCTTCACAGGACACACAGTCAACTAGGAAAGACAGACAACAAAATATGAGTGAACTCAGAGAGGCTTACGGAATGCAATAAATGCTACCAAAGACATGTAAACCCTAGATCAACAGCAGGGGGTTAGCAAATCCTGGCCACATACCGCCTGCATTTGCACTAAACAATTTTATGAAGACAGCCACGCCCAGCCACTGATGTTTGGTCTATAACTGCTTTAACCACATAACCACGGAGTTGAATGAATGCAATGCAGAACCATTGCCCACAAAATTCCCCATGTTTCCTACTGTGTCCCGAAAAGAAAAGAGTAGCAGAGGACAAATGAGGAAAGGAACAGATCCTATCCCAACAGAATGCTCCAGGAATATTGCCTTGCTTGTATGAAATCTACCCAAAGGCACGAAAGAGAAGGAACCAATCACAATCATCAGTGGAAGAAAGGTCTGATGCAGAGGAAATGATAGGAGGACTGATGCCGAAACCAGGGCCAGGAATTGAAGGCAGGCCTAGAAGGCCTCCAGTGTGCAAAGGGACAGCAGAGGCAAAGGCAGGCTGGGCCAGGCCTAAGGAGTGGGCAGGTCAGAGGGCACTGAGGCTTGGCATGAAAAGACTGGACTCATTCTGTGAGTCGTGGGGGCATGAGGAAGGGTTTTAATGTGGGAGAGTTACGTGATTTGCTTGGGATGTTAAAAGATGGCCCTACTGCTGCTCAGCAATTGTAGATGCTAAGGTCAAAGGCTCAGAACCCAGTGGGAAGCGATGCCTGTTGTCCAGGTAATGGCTGATGGAAGCTCAGTGAAACAGAACCGGAAAATCTATCTTAAGGAAGCATGCTGTTGTTGAGGGCTCTATACCATCAGTTTTTCAATGAAGGGTAGTTTGGATTGAAGACAGGTAAGTATATTCCTCTGCATAGTCCTTGCTGCTTAAAAGAAAGACCCACAGTGCCAAAGCTTCAGAGACCACCAGATACTGAGTCTTGGGTAAACTTTATTGTCCTCAGATTATCTGTATCCTTTCATAACTAGCTGTGGCCTTAATCTATCACTGTGATCATTTCCTATCCTAAAATATAGGGAGCTGAAGAAGAATGACCGCACATTATTATACAGTCCTGTCTTAACTTGGATTTCCCCCAAAAAGCAGGATATGAAACAAAAACACTCCATGAACAGGAGCTCAGTGAGAAGACTCTATGAGGGGACATTCCTCAGTTGGCCACTACTGTGGGCATCAAGGCTTAATTCATCTATGGTCTTCGATCCATTTGTAGACAATCACAGAATGGGTCTCACTCAGAATTTTTCATTTGAGTACAGAAAGTGCCGTTTCCCCCCTGGTTCCTATTCACTATGGTTCAAGTGTTTCTTCAAGAAACATTCTGAGCAGTGTATGCATGGCCCTAGTATGGCACCAGAGAAGCCTTGGCCCAGAAAGCTCACGATTCTAAGAGTTAAGGGCAATGCAAGGAGTATATATTAAACTTCAGCACCCCAACAATGGCTCATGTAGAAAGATCTACATCATATGCAGATGCCCTTTGAAAAACACACAAGGCGCTTTATACATTCTCTCCCATTGACCTTTATAAGGGCCTGAGTAGTCTTCATGAAAGTTTTAGCAAGACTCAGCCTCCCATGAGGTAGAAGAGCAAAAACAAACTGAGCCTACAGAGACCCAGTGGGAGCAATCACAGAGGCAGGTCCAGATCCCACAGCTTCTTACCCCTCAGCCAGCATTCTCTTCACTGAACCTGCTACTTCTAAATGACTGAGTCAAAGGCTAATAAATTAGGAGAAAAAAATTCTGTAACTAGGAATGCAAGGTGAGAGAGGGAAGCTGACTGCTTGGGAGAGTTAAGTATAAGAAAGTGTTCCTGTTCCAATGATCTCATGTTTGGTAAACAAGTCCTTAATCACACCCAAAAGTGTTCCACATACCTGTAATGGTGCCATCTCTTAGTACCCCCTTGCCAGCATCGGTAAGGTAATCTCATCCTCTTAGGTCTCTATGTACCATGAGATCAGTTTCTCCTTTCCTGATAATTGCCCAGTTTGTTGTAGCATGCTGAAAGGAAAGTGCAGACATTCCACATTGTCATAAAATTCTAATTACTATTTATAATCATAAAAATACATAATTGGCTGAAGCATACAACTGAGCTCCCAAGGTGGAGGCCCCCCGTGTCTCGTCCCTGTCCCTTACAGGCAGGAGACTTGTCATGTACTTTGTATTTGTAGATGGAGTTAAAAGGAAAATTTTAACAGCTGAAAAAGCATCACCCTCCTTCCACACCTCATGGGAATTCACCTGGGGATATCCTGCCCTACTGGGGCTGTGGCTTAGCTGGCACAAGACAGAACGCAGGAAGGTTGGGGTGCTGCCACCCAGACAAAGGGGCAATGACTTGTCCATGTAATCCACAGAGGCAAGAAAGTAACTTTTACTAAAGGAGGAAAGACAGCTTTCTTACAAAGGACAATCGAGATTCCATCTTAATTTCCATATGATGTAATTTACATAAGACGGCTTACTAGGTAAAATGATTTCCACGCAAGCATGAGGACCTGAGTTTAGATTCTAGCATCCATGTCAAAGGCTGGGTATGGTGGCACATGCCTGTAATCGCCAGCACTGGGGAGATGGAAACAGAAAGACTGTTGGAGACCACTGGCTGGCCAGCCTTGCTGAACCAGTGAGATTCCGGTTCAGTTGGAGACACTGTATCAAAGCACAAGATGGAGGGTAAATAAGGAAGACAACCAAGGTCAACTTCTGGCCTCCACATGTACAAACACACACATGTGTATGCACCTGCACACATGTGCACACATACAAATGCATATACACAGAGAAAATTATTAGAACTCTTTAGCTCTTGAACTTCCATTAATAATTACTTATGAGAGACCTCATTCTTGATCTCAGCCCTGCCTACGTAGCTAACACCTGCCTCTACAGGTACTGTGAATTTCAAGTAGACACTAATGCATAGGCTTATCATTGTAAACACTGTTTGGCAGTACTAACCATGCTGTGCAGGAGGAAGCGATCGCCACATGAAACAAGGAGTGTGGTTTCTAGCTGAATGTAAATTCCACTGCTCACAAGTCTGACACTGGAGGAAGCTAGCTTTTGAGCCTCCGTTTCCTCCTCTGTAACGTGAATATGCAAAATAACCCGATGGGCAGGGGACCAACGCACAGTAGGTGTTCCATGAATTGCAACTTTTTACTCATAGCTGCACTGGTCTACTAAAAAAAGGAATGCTCACTTAGCAAGGGAACCACAGCAGTTTCCCCAAATAAACACTCTGAAATGCAGGCAAAGCTGTGTCAACTAGGACTTTCCTGAACAAACACTTTCGCCTGCAACAGAATATAAACCAGCTTCTCTGCCCTCTCCGCAGACCCTCTAATTATCTCTGCTGTTTACAGCATCCAACCCTTCCACTACCAAATTCTCCATTATTCTGACAGCCAACAAACTAGACCTGTTAGAACTCAGCACAACTTTTGCCTAAGGCAGGAACTTTGTGAGACCACAAATCGTCTTGGTATTAAAAGTCGGTGCATAAGAACTGCCCTCAGCTTTTGCACTAAATTGCTAGTTTGAAGACACTCATTGCAGTATATTGTATTTCCACTATATTTTGCTTTAATAGACTTCGTGGTAGAGTGTATAAGAAGAGTTTTAAAGCCCGAGGTAGCACATAGCCAACTTTTTTTCCCTTTTTATATATTTTTCATCTTTTGTTTGTTACCTTATATTGTTTTGTTGCTTCCCATACATAAAACAACCTGGCAATCACAGAACAATGCCCAGCAGTTAGTTGGAGGCACATATTGACTCCACTGTTAAAGGTTGACACAATCAACCTAAAGAATCTGTGGTGTATTTTCCTGCTACTTGCGTGAGGCTTTAATTTTAAAAGGAATGGAAAACATCCCTCTAAACGCAACAGTGCCTGTATCAACCTTGGTTTGCTTCCACTCTTCTACGTTGTCTGTCTAACACAAACTGGCGGTTACAGGCTGAAATGTGAGAAAGTATTTGTTTAGCATTTTAATCTTTATACTTTATGGCCCTGGTTCTTGGATTTGGAGTTGGGTCAGAGGCTGAGTGACATCACTACAGCTTGCTTCATCTTAGTTTAGGTGATGTCTGCCATCCCTTTATCCATCTTCACAGAGGCATGGTATCGTGCGCTTATACTCCTTGGCAGTGAGGGTTAAGAGGGGGAGCATATGTTAAGGGGGTTAAGAGGGGGAGACACACAAAGATTAAACAAATAACCATGCAAAAGCATCTATGGACTAAGGTACCTGGAGCTTTTGGCCATCTGGATTATGAAGAAAGTAGGACTCAACTTTGGGTGTGGGAGTAAATGGGAAAACACACAGTTTTCGTCACTAGACTCAGAGTCAGAATAGAATACATCAGTAATCAGATTTGATGGGGAGTTTTCCTACTCTAAGCAATTATTGGGTTTTCTACAGACATTACCTGGAGAATCTTACAGTTCTGACAGTATCTTCCTAGAGATAGCATCAGCTCCCACAGGTTCAGCATTGAGCTCTGCAAGAACGAACTTATTTCTGTCATCGATGGCAAGTCCAAAGGTACCTAAGACTGCTTCTCTTGTGTTATTTGCTAGAAAGGTGCACAGAACTCAAAGAAACCCTTCACTTACATTTACTCATAAATTACAAAGGCTGTAAATCTGTAACCTACAGATGGAGAGATACACAGGCAGCCTATGGAGAAGCTGTGTGAAGCGTCATAGCCCTCTCTGGGCATGCTATTTCCCACACCAACATGTATTCAGCAATCTCAAATTCTCTGAAGTCTTTTCTTTGGAGTTTTCCTGAATCTTTCAATGTAACGTCATGATTAAACGAGGCATTTGTGATCGATTAAAATATCTGTTCTTCTTTCCTTCCCAGAGGTCAGGGGGGTGGGTCTGAAAGTTTCAACATTCCAATTACGCAGGTCAATGATCACCATGGTAAGGTGGTGGAGAAGACCCCAACTCCTCTCATCTCACTGGTACAGCAAAAGATTTATCACTTCAGAAACTCTCAGGGTGTTAGGAGCTATCTGCCAGGATATTGGACAAAGACCAAAATATATATTTCTTATTATAACACAATATTACAGAGTGTCAGGAAGATCTCTGTAGAAAGAGACCAGAATGAAAAGATGAGGAGGCTGGATGACAGTTTTTGGAGGGAGAAATGTGAAAATAGGAATCCATTCATGAACAGTCCCCAGGCAAAGGCTCAGAAAGGAGGCAGCCTAAATAAACAGTAAAATAGAAGGAGGAGCTGGAATGGCAACAGAGTAAAGCTAGGTGCTTCCTGGAAGAGATAAAACAGGGAGCTTTGACTCTCTGGGCAATGGGAGAGTAAGACTTCCATAGAGGAGTCACATAATCCACTTGTGAAGATCCATCTCCTTCCAAGTTCTATACTGAGAATGAGTTAAAAGAAAATGGGAGGAAGCAAAACAATGTTGAGAGAGAAATAGGAGGTGATAGAACAGTCACTGACTTCCTGATGGGCTTACTATGATATTAGAGGAGAAAAGCACTGAGGTGTCCACTTATAAGCTCATGGAAATGTGCTTTCTGCCAGAAAATACCACAGGGAATGGTTTTCAAGAATATCAAGCATTTTAGGGGCTGGAGAGATGGCTCAGTGGTCAAAAGCACTGGTTGTTCTTACAGAAGACCCATGTTTGAATCCCAGCACCGACATAGCAGCTAACAACCATTGGTAACTCCACTTCCAGGGGACCCTATGACCTCTTCTGTCCTTCATGGGCACTGCATAACATGGGTGCACTTACACATGTGCATATATAACACTCACACACATAAATAAAACTAAATTTTATAAAAATAATACCAAGCATTTTAGAGTCTTAAGTGTGTGTTTCAGGTACGAGCAGTCACTGTCACCACTAAAAAGACTTACTAGGAGAATGATGGGATACCTCAAAATTTGAGGAGGAAATGATAGACAGGAAGACAAGGGTTGCACAGCAAAATGAGCAGTTGTGACTGATTGGTCTTCTGAGTTCCAACATCATCATGAAAGTTCAGCGCTGCATCGGTCAAGTGCAAGTGCCGAAGAAAGAAAGAAGAATTTGACTGGCCTAGATTGGGGAAGAAGCCCATCCTCCTCCAATCAGCGAAGCACAGAGACACAGGACTTCCTGTTATAGTTATGGCTTCATCTCAATAACTTGGCATTACTTCTCAAAAACATTGTGGACTGTAAAATGGTGAGACATTGAAAATCTTTCTGGTATGTACATGTGATTTCTCTGAACATTTGCAATAGTCCTCTAAGATGGATGTTGTTGCAACCATGCAATGGAGATGAGCGTTAACCCGAAAGAAGTTAATCAACCTTCAAGGCCATACAGTCAATGGCTGATGGAGTCACCAGTTAAACAATGGTCTGCGATGCCCAGTGGACTCAGTGTATACTCACAGCTTCTCAAAATGCTTTCCCAGACATGGCCTTATCTATCATATGCTGAGCCCCCCAGAGGAGGGAAGAGAGATTTAGTTAAGCTTAATTACGTTCTAGTAGATTCATCAGACTTCTGGAATCCGAGATTTATGCCTTTGCACAGATGGTTAACTTGATGATTAAAAGGATAAAAGAATGTCTGCCCAGATTTAAAAGTGAAGTTAGGAAAGGAATGTGATTGCTTCTGTTCCAAAGACTGGCCAACAAGTAGACTTTATTGCTCCTTTAGAAGACCAAGGAAAGAGTGGCCATCTCCTTCACAAACTGTCCTGCAGAGCTTGTCCACAGCTTTTTCTCTATGTCCTACGACAAAGAACAGAGATTCATCTTGACTGAAGTAGAGAGAATGGAAATACCTCCACCAGTATCAGTATCATTATTTTTAGTTTATGTGTATGAGTGTATTGTCTGCATGTAGATAAGTGCACCCATGTCATGCAATGTCTGTGGAGGTCAGAAGAGGGTTTCAGATCCCTTGGGACTGGAGTTATGAATGGGCGGTTGTTAGTCACCATATGGGTTCTGGGAATCAAACTCAGGTCCTCTGGAAGAGCAGCCAGTGCTCTTAACCACTGAGCCAATTCTCCAGTTCCAACAAATTTAAAATAAGAGGCATTATTCAGTATTTGGTGCTACCTGTGTTGAGTTTCAAGATAACGTACAGAAAACTCTCACATTCTGATTTTTTTCATGATTTCTAAAATTTTAATTTTTATGTATTTCTTTTTCTTCTCAATTTCATCTACAAGAACATAATCTTGTAAGAACAGGAACTCTGTCTTGTTCATTGCTATTTCCAAGGTCAAGGCTGGCATGTGGACAAGCACCATCTACAGAATGCAATCAGAGGTGCAAAAGAAAGTCAGAATGTTGCTGGACATAGAAGGAAGTAGATGACCCAAAGCAAGAAAATATTATTTATAAAATTATAATTTTTATCTGCAACATGCTTACTAGAACAGGAAGGGGTTCTGTTTATGGAGCTAAAATGAGATAGACAAAAACAAGAATACAAAAATAAGTTGCTATCTAAATGATGACAGCCTCAAATCCAGTTCTGTCCGGAGCTTCTAACCTGTTTACAGGAGCTCCAGGCATCCCATGGGTAAAGCAGGTCTAAAACAAAGCTCATTGTGCTATGCCATAGCCTTTCCTTATCTAATTTTCAATTAACTGCATCTCCATTTCTCCCCAAGGGACTGAAGAGGAAGCTCAAAACACCATGAACTCCTTCTGGACCCACCTCTGATTAGAAGCTGAATTTTATCATAAACACATCAGAGTCTTTCCCAGCTGTGCACACATCAAATGTATCCATTGTTCTAGTCCCCCCCACCCCCCACCCCCGCTGGATTTTTGTCACTGACTGCTGTACTCTACTCAGTCTGTCTATCACATCTCTCCAGGAGAGAGTTAAATTTGAAAACACTGATCTGGGTTGGCCAGATGGCTCAGCAGGTAAAGTACTTGCCTCAGAAGCCTGACAACTTGAGTTAAATCATGGGAACCTATGAAAAGATGGAAGGAAAGAACTGGCTCCACAAAGTTGTCCTCTTATGTCTACATATGCACACATACACACAAACACAACAGTAACAACAATAATAATTAAAAATAAAGTGTTGTCAAAAAAAATAAAGAGTTGTCTTGGGAACACTGATCAGATTGGATCATTCCCTTCACTAAACTCACTTCAGGGCTTCCCCATCTTCTTAGGAACAGAGGCCTATGATACTGGAGGTCTTCTATAACCTGGCAGCAAATTAAAGCCTTATAGCCTCGCCTGACCTCTCACCTATTTGCCTTCTGCTGAGCCAACTGTTGACATTTAAAGCAACCTAAGAGGACATCATATGTTGACTTGAGGGACCAAGACTCAGCTCCTGTCCTTACAAAGACTCACAGCCTTGCTGAAAGCTAGTGAGCAGCAGATGATGTTGATGCCCCCAATTGAAGTTGAGATGGCGCACCCAAGGCCTTTTCGGATACAGAGCTGCAAAGCTTGCTGCCATCTTGGTTTTGTGGTAACTCTGCATCTCATGTCTCTGAGTAAATAGCCTCTATATCCACTTGCCTCATCAAGACAATTCCTACTTGCCCTCCAAAAACGTATCTAATCTCCAATAGCAGAACAGACGCAGACAACTTGTTATTCTTCGTCAACAATGAATCAGACACAGCGGCATCTGGAGAAGAACATCCAATGGTTGCAATAATTTGCGAACAGTGATTAAATTGATGAACAACAACAACAACAAAAAATTCCAGAAATGGGTTTCATCTAGAGCCCTCATTAAAAAGGAAAAGAATAAGCCAGGCATGGTGGCGCACGCCTTTAATCCCAGCACTTGGGAGGCAGAGGCAGGCGGACCTCTGTGAGTTCGAGGCCAGGCTGGTCTCCACAGTGAATCCAGGACAGCTGGGGCTACAGGGAGACCCTGTCTCAAAAAAGACCAAAAAAAATAAAAAAAAAAGGAAAAGAATATAAAATTGGGGCCAGTGAGATGGTTCAATAGGTAAAAGTACTTTCTGCAAAGTCTGAAGACCTGAGTTGGACTTCTGGAGCCCACATAAAGATAGGAGAGAACTAGGAGCACAGAATGGTCCTTTGACCTCTTTGTGCCCATGCTGACACTTGCACTCATGTACCAATCATACATATTTTTTAAAAGTCTCATAAAAATTACAAATCAGAAAAAAATTACAAAATTTAAATGAGATAAAATATTGACTTTCAAGTCAAAATGTTTTGGATGAATTCACTGATAATTGACTTATTTAGCAAGAAATGTCATTCTCAGTGGATGACTCTCAACATGAAACCAGAGCATTTGGGAAGGTGAGAACTGTTCATATTCTTGGGCCTTCCAATAACATCTTTAGAATCAGAGCTAAATCCAGGGGTTGGGCCCAGAAAGCTGCACCTAACATGCCAAATCAGGACTTGCCCTTTTATACTCAGATATGAACCACTGCCCCAGCCAGCTTCCTCTGAGCAGAAAATTAAACGGGGGGGGGGGGGGGGGTGTCCTAATAAATGACATGATACCTTGGCTCCCCCAAAGAATAAATACTACATCTTAAGAGCATGCTTTAAAAACTGCGGTATAGCTAATGCTAAACTGACCAAACAGAAACTGAAATTTCAGCAAGGTCATGCAATCACATGGGCCGAAAATCAGAATTTTCTGCTGCATTACATCTGGAACCATTGAAGCTATAAAGACATTTCCATCCTGTGGCTGAATACACACAATGAAATGAAAAAGACAGATCTGCAAAGCAGATTATAGACACACACACACACACACACACACACACACACACACACACACATACACACACACACACACCTCTAAGTTTCTGGATATTTCAGTGAGTAGCAGCAGAGGCTCCCTTGATCCCTTGACCAATCATTGTCAAATTTTGATTTTTAGCCAGAGTCCTTTTGCAAAACACACAGGTCTAATCCCAAAAAGAACATGCTGGACTCACTGCTCTGTCCTTCACCAGTGACTGTGAGGCTCTTGAGGCATCTTCCTGAAACTCTACAAGGGAGGGGAAAAGTGGTCTCAACATTCCTGTTCTAAAAAGCTTCCTTCCTAATTCTCAACAATTACAACTGCAGAGAAAAGCATCACAGTGGATGACCGGCCCTCATCAAAGCTCAAATGCGTCACAGGTCAGATGCACTTCAGGTTGCTAGACTCCATTGGTATATTTGATGGGTTTGTGATGGTTTGAAATTTAGGAAAGGTGGAGTGGAAGTGTCGGGGAAGAACAGAAGGAGGAGAAGGAAAAAAGAGGAGGAGAAGGAAGGACAGACAACAGGAAGCAACAGGAAGAAGAAAGTGAGCCACCCTCAATCTGTGAAAACGCAACGGTTTCCCCTTTCATCTTGAAATGCCTAGAAGCTCTGACTTTTGCTGTCACTCTGGGCCCAAGGCTCCCGTTCTTTTCCCACGGTGACCCCTGCCATTTCTGTAGGTGGTTTACATAGCAGAGTGCAGGGTTACATCTCTTCAGCAAACTTCTTCACAGGCTGAGAGGGCAAACAAGGTTTCACATAACTTCCTGTTTCTCAAAGGAGCTCTGAGCAGGCCCCGCCCCCATGTTTTTGTTTTTCTCTTCATTCTCATGGAGGGAACCCAAAGCCTGGAGATAGTTAAAAAAGGAAAATAGCGTAATTAGAAGCAGGGAATCATCATTTTCGGAAAGTTACATGGGGCTAAATTTGCATTTCATCCTCTTTTGTCTCCGCTGAGTATTTGAGAAGTTTGTATATATTTTGATTTGGTAAAGAGTGAGAGAAAAATGTAACATATGCACAGCCTTTGATTCCTGTGTTTTGGGATCTTTTTTTAAAGCAGATGTCCTGCAGCAATTTAACTTTGGGGTTATTGTGTAGAGAAGGGTATTTGGGTTTAAGATTTTCAGATGAGGCTAAGGCTTTTTGCTTGACCCTTGACATGACCTTTAACGGGAAGCGCCTCCAGAGAAGGAACTGGGCTTATTCATCTTTCTGACCCCTGCACCCGTCATCACAGGGCTGGGCACAAAGTGGACACTCAGAAAGTTTATTGAGTCAACGTGGGCTGAATGTCATAACCCCAAACTTTCATTTGCCATCTGTAAAAGATAATAATAATACACAGCTGGGAAGACTGTGTCATTCATAATTTCTTTGAGTGCTTCGGAATGAGTTCCAGAAAGAGCGGCCATGATGGCTTGCAAAGCTCAGATGCACTGTGGACACTAGTTCTCCTTCCGCCATGTCCACTCCTCGATAAGCTTAAATGCTATGGCCCAGACAAGAAAGCATTTTGCTAAATACAACTATTTAATTATATAAAATAAAAACAATCTCTTGGAAACAATAAGATAATTTGAGTAAATTAATTTGCCAACTCATAATATGAAAAGGCTACACAAGGCTACAAGGTGCTTTCACCCTCAGAAAATTACCAAGAATTGAAAATGAGTCTTGTGACAGTCTCTGAGCGCATTCATCTGAAAGTATTTCATAATGTGGAACTATTCCTATCCCACAGCTGAGACAGGTTTATACAAAGAGCGCTTTTGCTCTGAAGAACCAACAGGTAAAATTCCCTACCAATACCTGTCCTAGGTCTAGCGTGTAAACCAGGTAGGAAGCCCTTTCCACATTCCCAAACCATGCTATTTAAGAATTTCTTTCATGCCAGTGCTGGCCACTGTGTTCACAAAGCCATTAAGAATGTTTGCCATTTACACATACAGTGTAGCACTTTGTGAATGATGCAATCACATCACTCGTAATTAACAAGAGTGCAATTGTTTCTATGTGTGACTGAGAGGAGAGAAAGACCCCTGAGAAATGTCTCTTACAAATCGCTAACTTATGTATTGTTGGGATTTGTGATGGGCTTTCTGAATATCATTGCTGTGGCTACCTGAATACTTATTGGAAATCCTTCTCAACCTCAGAAAATTAAATTGGCTCCCAATTATAATGGAGTGAGAGTCTTCACATCCATTCCCTGCATTCTGCTGTTGTCAATCAAGGAAGAAATGTTCTTAGATTACTCTGATTGAAAGTAGAACCTGTCACAAAGGGAGAAAGAAAAATATTTAGAAGAGATAGCATTCAAATTCGGGATTAGAACATAAACAGCCTTCTTTTCATTTGTGAGTCTGAGATGTTCACCATTCCAGACTGGACTTGCTGTCACTGGCTTCTTTGAACAGTGTGCAGGACACAGAAGCTGAAGTAAAACCTAAGGCGAAGTCTCTGCCGGGATGTGGAGAAGTAGGGGAGAGAGAGAAGGCGGGCAGGAGAGAGAGGGTCAGGGAGGCAGAAAGGAGGGCAGCACTGGGAGAAGTCTTGAAAAATTAGAACAGGAGCTCAGAGCGCTCAGGAGAGCAGGGGAAATGACAGTCGAAATTAGAGCAGGAGCTAAGAGGAGTGTGCAGAAGGGGACGACAGCAGGAACTAGGAAATTTAAGGCGGGCAGAAACTACAGAGAGAAGTGGACAGGAAAAAAGGGAAGCCGAGCTTCAAGAAGGCCCAGGACTGGTGAGCGACCAGGAGACGTGCCCTGCTATGGATCACAAAATAAAAATTATTTGTCATCCTGAAATGACTCAGAAAGGGGGAATGGAATGAGCCCCAACAATCAATATTAAATTTTATGCCTGCTGCACCTTTCAAAAGCCTCAAGAAGGACATTGATTCAAGTAAGTGTCGCGTTTCTCAAATGACCTTTGATGATTCACTTTAACAGTCTTGCAATGGAAGTTTGTGCCCGGAGTTGGGACAAGTGGAAACCAAAGTGTGATTTCCCACTGTGGCTGGCAGCCAAGAGGATGCTCTGGTGATTGTGGCTGGGGAGGGACAGGCTGGCAGCAGAAAGAGTTGTTTTAGGTCCAACTACAGCATGCATGTGGAAGGCTGGAGGATTATGGTTTGTGTTTGTAGCTGGCATCTTTGGAAAGCCAAGCGTTGTGCTCTCTGGCTGCCTGATGGAGTGGTTTGGAAGAACTTTATAAGTTGTATTTTGTGACCAGTTCTAAAAGTGGAAAATATCTGATTCTAGTTTGGGAATGGTTTGGGAAATCTGAAGGTGGGTTTCCTACATGAGGCCTTTGCAGAACAGGCCAATCAGGAGTTTGGAGAGGTTTTATTGACATTGCCTTATGTCTCGCAATCAAACACCCATTGTAGGCCAGAATTATCCTCAAACGGGTACTAAGCCTGGTTAGATATAAGGCCTGGTATAGATACAGGGCCTGCTAGAGGTACAGGGCCTGGTGTAGGTACAGGGCCTAGTATAGTTACAATTGGCCTGGTATAGGTACATGGCCTGGTATAGGGTCTAGTATAGTTACAATTGGCCTGATAGGTACATGGTCTGGTATAGTTACAGGGCCTGACATAGGTACATGACCTGGTATAGGTACATGGCCTGGTATAGGTGCAGAGCCTTATATAGGTACAGGGCCTGGTATAAGTACATGGCCTGTTAGATTTACAATTGACCTGGTATAGGAAGGAGCGAGTTGTGTCTGGGTCTGAGTGACTATGATTTCAAGCTGGAACATATAATATATCCATGCTCAATATTTATGTAATCCAAAGGCCATACCAGAATCTATGTTTTGGTCCAGGAGTACATTCTCTGTTTATTTAGACATTTCTAGGTACAGCTGATTGGTTCTCTTGCAACTAATTCACCTTGCTGTCTGCTCCATACCTGATTTTAAATGATGCTGTTCCAGGAAGCTAGTGCCAGGCATGGGTCTTCCTCAGTTTGATTCTAGTCTTTGGGTTCTGGTGATTTGTTGTTGTATCTTCTAACTTTGGTTTTCTGGATTCTGTTTCTTGATTACATTAGACTTGGGAATCTCTCTAACCGACTGGCCTGGAATTACTCTTGATGAATATATATTCACATGACCAAACTCAACAAATTCAACAGTTTCTCCTACTGACTCTTGCCTTCTCTTATAAGTGGTTAACTGCCTCAATATTCTAGTAATTTCATTCATTCTGTAGATGCTAACTGAGCTAATGTGGTGTTTGTGCTTTAAGTGGTATGCTAATGAGGTAGGCAAGCATAGGGATAGCTCAGCAAAATGGGACTCCACTAGGCATGGGCTATGTACACAGTCCTCTCTTAACAATGCAACGTGAAGCCTAGAACCCCAACCTCCATCCGGCTACACATATACCTTATTTCAGCAGTGAAAATAAATTACTCCTCTTAGTGACCACTTGATACTGCCCCATTTCCATTCAAATGTGTTCAGAGGTGTATCCAGGCCCAGGAGATGGAGACAGATCCAGTCTAGACTGGTTTGAGGTGCATGCACAGAGCTTGAAATATTTGGCTTGTTCACTGGCAAGCAAGAGGCCCAGAGAGTTGACACACAGTGAGTGAGTGAAAGGCAGCAACAATAATGAAGATAAAGATCCACCAGGCCAGGACCAAGCCACCACAATGACTTCAGGTTTCACTGTAGGACTCTGAACAGAAGACTGGCATACACAATGCTTTCATAAGTTCACTCTGGCTGCTGTAGAGAAGGGATTCTTGGGTGAGAAAACAGAATCAGGGTGACCAGGTGGAAAACCATCATAATGGTCTAGGTAGGAAATGATAACGAATCCGCCAAGGTGGTACCGTTGGCTATGACTAGAAGGGGTAAAATGCTAATTATGTGAAGGTTGACAGCATTTGCTTATAAACTAGTTGAAACCATGAAGAAAAGGATTAAGAATATTTACATTGCTCTTTTCCTGGGCAAAGAGGAAGTTGTTACTTACTAAGAAAAAAACTGAAAGCCAGACCTGGTGGCTCACACAGATAATCCCAGCTCTGCAGAGGCAGAAGTGGGAAGATCACCACAAGTTCCAGGCCAGCCTGGTCTGCATCGTGAGTTCAGGCAAAGTAGAACATCATAGTGAGACCCTATCTGAAAAATAAAAGAAAGGAAAAGAAAAGAAGGAAGAGACAAGGGAGAGAGGAGGGGAGGAAAGGAGGGTAAGAGAAAATCGGAAAAAGAACAAATTTGGGGTGTCAGAGAGTGATAGGGTCAACTCGAGAGCATGATTTCGAGAACACTATTTTGGAGTTAATCTTTGGATGTCCTCCTAGACACAAATTGATACATAGTACTTGGAGTAAAGGGTACAGATCTAGGCTCAAGATATGATTGGGTGGGGGATGTGGAGAGATGGCTTAGTGGTTAAGAGCACCGACTGCTCTGCTTCTTCCAGAAGACCTGTGTTCAATTTCCAGCACCCACAAGGCAGTTAACAAACATCCTTAACTTCAGTTTCAGAGGATCCAAGGCCCTCTTCTGACATCACAGGCACTGCATGACACAGGTACACTTACATACATGCAGACATAACACTCACATATATAAAATAAAAATAAATAAAAATGATATGATTTTGAAGTTATCAGTATTTAAATGATATTGAAAGCCAAAGTCAGGAAGATCCCACAAAAGGAGATAAAGATAAGAAAAGGTTAAAAGTTAAGTTCCCAGGCATGCTGATATATAGCAAATAGACTATGAGACAGCATCAACAGTAAGTACAAGTGGAATTCAGGAGATGAGGAAACCAAGAGAAAGTAGTATCTGGAAGCTGAAAAGGGCAACGTCTTGAGACGCTAGTGATAAGTGAAATGAGAATCATAGATCTATTTGTGATTTAAGTCTGACTTCTTTCAGTGATGAGATGAAGTATTGAAGGCTGTTTTAAACAAACTCAGTAAGGACAGGAACAGAGGAATTGGACACTGTTGTAAAGGATATTTTAAAAATGTGGAAAATATGAGCATGTCAACAATGGGACATTGTGATGTGAGAATAGTCATTGTGGGAGTCATTCTTGAGTCTACAGGAAGGGATGGGATGTAACATACAGGACATTAGCTTGACTTGAGAATGTAGACTGATCGCTCTGAGTAAGAATATTAGACTGACAATACAGACACAGATACAAGGACAATTGTGTGCAAGTTCTTCTCTGATTGCTTCCATCTTAATCTATTCATTTAGCTGCCAAATTTGTAAGTGGGCTCTTAAGGATGGTATGGAGATGTTTATGATTTAGGAGATATGTCCTGAAGAAGGATTGGGAATAGAGGAACACTGGGAAAACTGAGGAAAGTCCACTGGCCACTCCTCAACCTCTTTGTTTCACAGCTGATGATCTGCCAATGTGAAGGTAGCTGCTGGAGCATTCCCTGGCTTCATCAGCACCCATTACCCAGCAGAGTGGCTCATGCCTTTGAGCTGGCTTAGATATTTGTAGCTGGATCTTCTGTGACTTCATCAATGTGTTCTTATTGTCTTCTACATATCTGCAACAGCCTGCTCCACACTGTGGACCAGTGCAGACTTGTTGAAATGTTTCCTCTTAGACCATGCAACAACCAGCGCATCATTCCACCGGTTTCTTCCTGGATTGTTCATCCTCTTGCTTGCCACTCTGCTAGAGTCCACCTTTCCACTTCATCACTGTACAGTATGAATCCTTGTTTATTCCTAAGCCAGTATCACCCTCCAACCCAAACTACCAGATGCCCAATTCTGATAGACTATTCTGCTAAAATATGTTGACTCAAACCCAGGTATTTTAAGTGATGTTTTTCACATTTTTCCTCCAAGTCAGTTCTACATAACCTTTGTCTACTGTTATTAATAATACTAGAATACCTCCAAACCTATAAACTTGAAAAGTAGACGTTATTTTGACCTTTCTGATTCCCTCAAGATCATGTCCAGAATTAACTGCAGTGGACAGGGCTATGCCCTTATAACCTGTGCCTCTCCGAAAGCCTCGTGAAGTGTCTTAATCCCAGCACTTGGGAGGCAGAGGCAGGCAGATCTCTGTGAGTTCAAGGCTAGCCTGGTCCACATAGTGAGTTCCAGGACAGCTGGGGCTACAGGGAGACTCCATCTCAAAAAGACCCAAAAAAAAAAAACGTGGGCTTGGCTAACATGCTAAGTAAATACAACCCAGTACTTCACCGAATGGCCGCCTATGCCACGATCGTGCTTTCTCTTCAGCCAGTGCTACCAGTGCCTGAGCCTATGCCCAGTTTCCCTTGTATCCACCAGCACTGGTCAATTCACTGACCCAGAAAAGAAGTCATCTCAATCTGCAGTAGGTCACGAGAGGTACGACAAATAGAGGGACTGTGATGGAACTTGGTGTCTATTCAGAAAACATCCTTCATGGCTTTGCAAAGAGGCAAAAATGTCAAGTCAGCTCTACTCTGAAGCCATTTGGAGACATTTGCAACAATGAATGCATGATTGAGTTCACTGTGTAGTAAACAGTTTGCAGACATTAGCCAGCAAAGAGTTATGGTGGCAGTTTACAAATAATTGCAATTGAATTAGGCAGACTGCAATGCAAAAGCAGAACAAACAACTTGCCAATTCCATAACATGTTTTGCAAACAGATTCTTGGAGAAAATAGAATGAGAGAAGCAGAAAATCTAGGAAGGAATGTTGTCAGAGTCTGCTGTGCAGAGATGGAGAGGGCGCCCTCGCGTTTTACTCAGAGTGAAGTGTTAGTGAAAGGTGTTTATTTCTGCTTCGCCTCTAAGATGGAACTTGGCACAGACTTCAGAGTAGGAAAACAGGGGATGACTCAATGATATGGCACTTAACAAATTCAATTGAACAAAAGTGGCAGAATCATTTTAAAAGTGTATGTGTATGTGTTTGCACTGAGAGGGAACTGTGATAGAAAAGCCCTGATTTAGAGAAAGACACCTCCAGCAATCCACCTCCAAGATAAACTTGTGCCAGATATCAGAAACTATACACACACACACACACACACACACA
>NW_008355272.1:7625774-7654555 GCF_000622305.1 Nannospalax galili
AATAGTTCTATATCTATTGTGTATGGTATTGTATATAGTTATATGACATGTATATTATTTATTATAGACATACATAATAAACGATGAGTAGTTAATAATGTATCATATTAATAGCAAGGTTATCTTTCCTAGGCAAATGAAGAGAAAATATGTTATGTTACAGGCTGTTTTATTCATTTCTTACCACTAGCTCTATGAATGTAAGAGACAAATGCAGCTATAAACTTGGTTCATTGGAATGAATCTAAAAAACAATTGAATAAATAACTAGGCAGTGCTTAAAATGTACAGCTACTCACTGTAACTCCTTGAATAAGAATTTTTCAGCCACATTAACTTGGCTTTAGTGTTTTTAAAAATATGCATGGGCTGGAGAGGTGGTTCAGTGGATAAGAGTGTTTGCTGTAAAAACAAGAGGACCTGAGTTCAGAGCCCCAGCACCTACATAATGTCTGGGCATGGCCATGTGTGCTTGTAACCCCAACACTGAGGCCAGAGACAAGCACTGTCCAAGAGCTTGATTGCCAGGCAGCCTAGAAAAAAATGGCCAGCTTTAGGTTCAATGAGAGACACTTCTTAAAAAACAAGATGGAGAAGGAAAGAAGAAACACCCAACATACTCCTCTGGTCTCCAAATGTGTGCACAGGGCATTCACAAAAAAAGTGGGAACATGATTAGAGTAAGAGGTTTTTCTGGGCAAGGAGTATCCACAGGGCACGTTAGTGGCTAAAGGTTGGTCTTTGGTCTCAAAATACATTCTGAACATGTGGTTTTCCTCTTCTAACCACACCTTTTATCATCTGCTATTGATTTCATAACCATCCAACCAGATTTTCAGCTTCAAAAATGCATTTAGGAAAGGACAAATGATCTAAAACAAACCTTTGTGTTCAATCACACATATCAAAAGGTAGGATAGTTTGTTTACATAGAGATCAAACCAACTCCTTTCTCTTCTGAGACATTGTAAGGTCAATCACAGACCAGGAAGAACCTGAAGAAATCAGATGTATAGATTAAGAAATTGTACTTCAATCCCTTCCACACAACACTTGGAAGGCTACAACTGGTACAGAATATGTGGCCTGACCACAACTATGTGCTGAATCTGCAGAGACTAGAATAATGGGTCAGGTATATATCATAATTGGATGCTTGTCTGCCCTGAAACTAAATGCAAAAGTTTACCCTTCATTTCTCTTGAAGGCACATTACACTCAGTCATTGTCTTACCTCATCCTGCACATTCCGAAGTATTTACTGTCTATTATAGCCCTTTGGGATGAGACAGATCAGACACAAGTGGAGACTTCATAGCATTTCAGTTGCAGAGAATTCTGTGCCTTGGCAGTTGGCATAATAGGAAGCCCCTTAGTTGGAAGCTAAATAAAAGAGAACACTAAATGACAGGAAGTTGGAGCACCAGCTTTCCCTTTTACCTTTTGCTCTTCTGTCCCTGAAAAGAGACAGCATTTTCTCTTTGCAGCATAAGGAAAAGAAAGATGCCTGGTTTCTGCACTTGTTGATCCCATTACCAGGCAAGATTGACAAGAAGCAGACAATTACAACTCAGATGAATACGGGTATAGAGCGGATTGTTGAAACGGAGATTCTTGCTAATGGAAGAAAGATGACCCAAGCCTTTTGACAGATGTCAACTCGATTGGAGTCCAGCCAAGTTCTAACCATTTCATCTGCATTGCAAGAGAACATAAATTGCATGTCTGATAACCTCTTGCTATTTTATTCCATAATTTTTATCCTGCAGTGTAGAAGAGTTAGGTTCTTACCTTGCTAATGTGGGTCACTATTTTTCGCCTAGTGTTTCAATGGCGTGGAGGCTTTTCCTAGTTGTGGCATTTTCTTGGGGTCAAGGAAGAAAATCATAAAAAAAGAAATGAATAAAAAATGTTATTAATCAATCTAAGAACCACAAGTCTTCAGTATAGTTTTGACCTCAGTTACAGAAATACAGTTTTGACTCTGGGAGGGATTAGTGACTTTTATAATGCTTTATATGAAAGTAAAGTAAGTATGGAATATGTTCCTGAACTCCATTTGGTTTAAAATATAATAGAGACTAAAACTTAAATAATCTTTTGTCTTTCTAGGATATGCTGGTGTGTGTGTGTGTGTGTGTGTGTGTGTGTGTGTGTGTGTGTATGTGTGTGTGTGTAAGCCCACAGATACCAGAAGAGGGTGTCAGATCCCCTGGAGCTGGAGTTAGGAGTGTCAGACAACAATATTTTTTATTTTTTACTTATTTCATTTGCTGCTTTATTTAATTTTTAAAATATTTTATTAATTATTTTTATTTTATGTGTATGAGTGTATTGCCTGCATGTATATATGTACTCCCATGTCATGCAGTGCCCATGGAGGTCAGAAAAGGCTGTTGGATTCCCCTGGAACTGGAGTTACAGATAGTTGCTAGCTACCATGTGGGTGCTGGGAATTGAACCTGGGTCCTCTGCAAAAGCAGCCAGTGCTCTTAGCCACTGAGCCATCTCTCCAATCCTTACTGTTTTATTTTTTTCTTCTGTGTGTACACACATGTGTGCTCAGGTACACTGTTTGTACTTCTTATTTTTTAAGGCAAGATCTCTCAGTGACTCTGGAGTTCAACTATTTGGCTGGGCAGCATGCTCCTGGTATCCTCCTCTATTTGCTCCCCAGTGCTGAGACCACTGCTATATGCTGCCCTGCCCAATTTACTATTCTTGTGCTGGGAATCTGCATGAAAGTTCTCATGCTTGGACAGCAAGCCTTTTAGCCACTGAGCCATCATAGAGATGGTATAAGCAAAGGCAAGAGAGAAGGGCTGCAATCCTTGAATTATTTCATGTTAATGTGTTTTATTAGTTTCTCTGCTAGGAGAGAAATGTCCTTCTACTTACCTTTTCACCACAAGCCTAGAGCTTTTAAGATCTACTGAAGTCCACTTTATTTTAATACAATTTTGGATGTTCTTCCAAAAGAGAAACCTTTCTTAGCCCTAGAATGAATGGCATAGGAACTCCCACATAATGAGAAGTGAGTTTTGATCTTCATGTCCCAAAGGAACTCAGTCAACTTTCCCTCTGGAGAGCTGACAGTAGTATTCAAAGAGCCACTCTCACTCAAAAGCACATAAATGTGGCATGGCAAAGGCACAGGGCCACTGGGAATCTCATATGTAAACCAGGCCGTGGGGCCTTTGATTTTACCACCTCCTTACAACCACCACATTTCTTATGCTGCCGTTTTGATCTCTGTATCCTTCCTGAGTGCCTGCTTTGTGCTTTGTGTTAGTCAGGATACCTGGTACTGGTCTGCAAAGCTCCCTGTACTCACTTCAAGTACCCTTCTGTGTAGAGAAAAAGGAGCCCACAGAAGTATCCTTTTACAGCAATGTGATAACATAGGAGGTTAGCAGAGGATAAGCAGATATGATAGAATGTCTCCCAGTAAAGTCTGAATGCCTCTTCCCCTGGCCCCCAAAGGCATGCTTACAAAGCTCCAGGAGAGAGTGAAATGATGAAACACCACCAGGTTTCCAGGCCAGAGCAGGCAGGGAGAGGACAGTCACGTATAGAAGTGACTTGCCTTGATGAGTGACAAGCAGAAAATTGTGTTCTCCCATCCAGGGCATGCGTGTTCCCATTGTACCCCATTCATGCTCCATCAGCACTTCCAGCCCCAGCTCTAGTTCCCTATGATCACGGGGTAATCAGAGAATATCAGCTGCTAGAAAGGATTTCTCTACACTGAGCTGGGGAAGAGCTCTACTCATTCCCCTATTCCTTCTTTTACTGAACTGTTGACTTATTTACATTATTTTATTTATTCTTTACCTCTATATGGTAATGAACACTTAATAACCAAGGGTGTTCTGACATTTCTTGTGTTTATCTCATCAGTCTTTATGACAATTCCCTGAGGCAATATCATCTGCCTATTTAACAGATGTGGAAGCTGAGGCACAGCTGGGTTAAGCAACTTGCCCAAAGATAGAGTTGAAAGACAGTATAGCTGGTATTCTATAGAATGCAGTCTGGTCTGAGGAGCACCTCACTATAGTCATTTTTCTGTCTTATTTCTTTAACTAGATTATAGATCTTTTAAGGACAGTAGTGAAGACCTGTTATTTGTAGCTTATATGATGTCTCCTCTCTTGAAAGTATAGCCATGAGCACATTGTAGTGATTGAATGAATGGGTGAAGAAACAAATGCATGAATGAATGAACTGTAGCCAGAAAGTTATGATGAAAAAACAGCCAGGAGGGGGCTGGAGAGATAGCTCAGAAGTTAAGAGCACGGGCTGCTTTTGCTGAAAACCTGGGTTCACATCCTAGCGCCTACATGGTGGCTAACAGCAGTCCATAATTCCAATTCCAGGGGATCTGATGTCCTCTTCTGGCCTCTGCAAGCACTGCACCACATGAGTGTACTTACATATATGGAGACATAACACTCATACACATGAAACAAAAATAAATTTTAAAAAGTTAAAAAAATAGCCTATAAGGGGCTGGAGAGATGGCTCAGTGGTTAAGAACACTGGCTGTTCTTGCAGAAGACCAGGGATCGAATCCCAGAACCCATATGGTAGCTAACAACTGCCAATATCTCCAGTTTCAGGGGATCCAATGCCCTCCTCAGGCATTGCACAGCACAGGCATACTTACACACATGCAGGCAATACATGCATACACATGAAATAAAAATAATAAACAAATAAAATAAGGATACAATAATACTTAAGGATGGTAGTAAAATAATAGAATATAGACTTTTTATTAAGCTTTTGCAGAAGTCAAAATACTGGCATGTAGACCTGAGCCAGCATGAATGCTACTGGAGAAAGGAAGCAGGTTGGATACTTGTAGCATTTTTAAACTAAGTAACTACATGCAGAGCTGGAGAGGAAGATACCTGCCATGAAAAATAAACGAAAAAACCTCCTAATTATTCTAATGGAAATATGTGCTCAAGTAAATGGGAACAATTACTTAAGATTGTACCACTTGATGGCAAACAAATAGTAACATTTTTATGTTACAGATATTGGTTATTAAATGAGCATCAACTTATAACATCAGATAACACAAAAATATAATCATATCAGTTTCAGCTCCAAAATACTATACCATGTTAACATCCGCTTTGAATTGTCAGGTAACCAAGCCATTTAACTGTGTGAAAATTGGCACCTGATAGAGATAGTAACTGAGTCATTTTAGTTCACATCCATCATCCAAGGTATCATGCTGAACTTTAAGGACCTAGTCTTCAGGGCGATGTACAGTCTACCAAAGTATGGCCCACTTTTATTGTCTACTGAGCAGTTCCTCTCTGACTCAATTCATACCACACAGATAGATGAAGCTAATAGAGCTTTTTAATGTGTCCCTTCTGCCTAGTTCCTACAAACACATTTTCACAGAAGCATTAAAGTTGTAAATATCACATGTAGTGTATAAACGGTACCTTTGCCTCTGAAAAAAAATACTAATTAATTGAAAAGTTGCATTGCAGATGCCAATTAAGTAGAGCATTTGTTTTTCAGCATAGTAATTTCAAATGCTGTCTGCTATAAATTTATATGTAAGCATCCGGAATTATAAAACAAATTCCTTGAGAAAAATGGAGGAGTTTTGCTTTACATAATATTGACTCCGAGATGTCTTCAAGAAGCAAGCCTCCCCAGTTCTGATAAAATGAAATATGCCGATATTAATTCATAATTCTAATTAATTCATAAAGTCTCCATTCTGTGCCATGTACTGTGTAAAGGAATGATATACATATTTTTTCCAGAAATTCACTGGTTATACATATAACCAGCACGAATATGTGACATTCTTACATTAGAATAATTCATGAGAGAATTGCCATTATCTGAGTCAACCCACTGGACAAAGACTGTTGCCAGGGTAGAATTCACTTAGTAGATGTTGACCATAAGATCTGGTTGTTTCTACACTTGTTTCTCCTGCAGAGAATTTGCATTCTGCAGAATTTCAGGAATCACTTCTAGAATTTATGGGGTTTCTCAGCTGGAAAAGTATAGCACAGCCACAGAATCATAGCAACAGAACTGCCGTTCGATATCAGGGATCTCCAGTTGGAATAGTTTTTCTTAGAACCCAGACATAGAACTTGAGACTTGAATATGTTCACAGTTCTTATGTTTGAGAATGGATGACAAAGTCTGTTGAAGAACAGTTAACATGTGGAATGCTTCAGTCACTTTTTAAAATGAAATGTAAAATACTGTGAACTGCGTTGTACAACTGTGCATATTGATCTATGGAAACACGACCTCGTTCATCATAAAACATCTTTTAACTTCTGACTTCTCAACTAGAAGATCACATTGAGCATGACAAGGGTGCTCTTATGATAGTGGAGTACTAGTTAGAAGATGATTAGTAAAGTCTGAAAAGGCATAAGTAATGTGATCAGTTTGCTCATGGCATGTCCACAATTACACTACCTTAATGATATTCCAATATAAAGTAGTAAATTATAATTAACCTTAAATTGTCATCATTTATCCAAAATTCATATCACACATCATGTATATGTGATAACGACAATTTACAAAATTTTTAGAGATGGGTTATATGCTAAAATTTTGTGATAGTTAATTTTTAACTTGATAGAACCTAGAATCAGCTGATTGAAGGGCCTCTGAGCCTGCCTGTGGGGGATTATCTTGTTTATGTTAATTGATGTGGGAAGATCTCCCACTGTAGAGAGTACCATTCCCTGGATGGGATCCTGTGCTGTTTATATGGGGAAGGGGAGCTGACCAGCAGCACAGATTCATTTGTTTTGTTCCCAGAGGTGAATTCAATAGCAGTAGTTGCTTCAAGCTCCTACTACCTTGACTTCTCCATCATGATGGACTGTGCTGTTGAATTATGAGCAAGAACAAAACTTTCCCCCTTAAGCTGCTTTTGTTAGTGTATTTTTAGTATTATAATAGGAAAGAAACCAAAGCTTACTGTGCTTACAGGAGAATTTAATTATTATCTTAGTATACTGGTACAATGCTGGCTCATAGTCAAGGAAATATGGATAAATGCCATGATAATGTGGCAGAATCTAATATTGTCTGACTCTGGGGTTGCTTGGGGTTAAGGGAATGATTGTTTGCCCAGGAATAGAGTAAGTCCTACTGACTACCTGAAGCTACACCGCGGCCTCTTTAGTTTCCAATGGAAAGTTTCTGTTTCTGAGTCATTTTCCTTTGTGTAAGCAATTTGAAGGAACTTCCCTAAAGTTAACCTCCTGAAGTCACACTTGTAGGCAGGTGTTTGTAGCTCCAAGGGCCCCTGAAGCTAGACCAAGGCAGATAGCTCAGAAATTCCTGGATTTTTGATATGCAGAAGACACTTTCCACAGAAAGTGAAACTCACCCTGGAGCCCCCCACGTACAAATTATAGTTACCATTTAAACCCTCACCACAGTATTTGAGGTTAGTAAAACATATTGCTTGAGCTATAAAACATTCTAAACTAGCATTGCAAATGGCTTGCCTCAAGCAAGCACTTAAATTAAAGTTTCAGACAGCTGGCACTGGAATCATAATAACAGTTTCCCACAAAGGGATTGGCTAAACATGATTATTGTTTTGATAATTTATTGTCAACATGCATTATTTTGTCCTGATCCCAGCATTTGGTTTTGTTTCCTTTCTGTCATCAACAGGTGATCAGGTTTGGTTTTGGTAATAGAAAAAGAATATTAGTTTTCTTGGTCTCAGGTAGATATTGCACAATGCGTGCATGGAGAGACAGAGAGAGAGAGAGAGAGAGAGAGAGACAGAGAGACAGAGAGACAGAGAGACACAGAGAGAGAACAATGTAAATCTCCTAGTAATAGCCTTTGTAGCCTCATTACTAAAAAAAAAAAAAAAGACTTTGTGCAGTCACTCTAGATTCCCTTGGAATATTGATTCTCCAGGACAGTCCTGATAGAAGCAGGGAATAACAGTGTTTCTGTTGTAACGTCAAGCCTTGTATCTCTTTAGGAAGGCAGGTGTTGGCACACTCAAGACTAAGACAATGTGAATTATAGTTTCTTGCCCTTTACCCAATTCTAAAACATAATATTTTGCAAACTTATTAACTTATGTCCAGGGGTAACGGATTTGCCAATCATTCCAACTTGGGTGACTTTGAAGGTTGTTATTTCTGCCATAGGGAAATAAACACAACTGGCACCGAGGCTCCATCTCACTCAATTAGTCCCATTCAGATTCCCTAACATAGAAATTTATATTTTTGTTATTTAATTTAGCATACTACCACACCAGCACATTTTTTCTGTCTTTGGAACATTTAGAAACAGGGTGCTATTATTGCCTTTTTCCAGTTTAGTGAGAAGGCTGGTCCTGGGTCTCACCAAGTGACAGGAATCCCTGTAGAATGGGTAGAGGGTAACAAGTTCTTTGAGGTTGTGGTTTTCTATACACAAAATATACTTTAAACAAATTGAGAGTCACAAGAGTCCATACACTTGGATTGGTCAAAAGGGTAATAAAGGACACCTTTAAGTACTTTAGAGAAAAAAAAAAAAAATTTTCTGAACATGACTTTTCCATTGACTTTAATTAACATTTCGTTAAACCATGAGTTTGGAAAGCTTTTAATTGAGAAAGAATTTGCTTACGTGGCATATTTTGGGGGCTATAAAGAGAACATCTATAATTAACGATTCATCTGACTTTATAGTTCAAATTCAACTTTGTTCTACCTCGGCAGAAATTGGTTATACATCCCCCTCTTAAGAAACAAGCCACACCACTGTCTCGATTTCTATCTTGTAATAACATGGCACAAAGTTGGCCTTCACAGACTTCATGACTATATTGCCTGCTGACAAATTAATCCAATTAGCAAAGGTGAAGGTTTAAAATTGGGGTTAACTAGAATTTAACTGGTCATTGCTCATCAAACCTCCCTCATCTTCTCTGGAGCATTGTCCCCCAAGGTCTTGGCAGAGCCACATTGTATCCCCAGATAAAATCAAGGGTCTGACTTCAGAAATCCTGTGTCAAAGAAATTGGAACCACTTTCCAAAGCAGTGGTAACAGTGGAATGTGGTGGTGTGTGTGTGTTGTTTGGGTGTTTCCTGCTGTTTGGGAGAGTGAAACTCCACTACCACCTTCTCTCCACCCCTCCCCCACAACTGAGAGTATTTTTATATAGTTCAAGTCCCTCTTGGCCTGCAGTTTGCAGTGCGATTTGAAAAGTAATACATCTTTTCTTAGATGTACCCCAGTTTCTGCTTTTTAATAGATATGGTAATGAGCTTCTGGGTCTTCATTTCCCAGTGAGCTGAGAGCTCGAATAAATCTTTGATTGTTCACAACCCAAGAGAAGATTCCGGAGCACTGGGATCCACTGAGGTCTCTCTAAACAACTATTATTTTAAGCATTTTTTTTTTAAATGTTGGACTTTCCCAGTGCCATTGAATTTTTTTCTTTTATGACAGTGTAGACAGTGACACCTACTTATAATGAACCTAGACTGAAATTGCTTTTATGCTGAATAAGTAGTGAATGAAAGTTCCCAACAGCTTCAGAGCCATCTGAGAAGCTGTCATCCAGGCTATAGGGAGGGTTCCTGCAGGTAAAGGCAAAGCTTTGCTCTGGATTTCTGCAAAGCCATGTCTGCTTGGGCAGTTTCACATTTTGCTTCCTTGGTTCCAAAACTCTGGAAAATGTTACTTTTTGCAGATGAGAGAATACTAATATGCTCTAACTACTTTCATGAGGACTGTTCATTACTTTTGAAGAACTTGGCTTATTTACATTTAGCATAATACAATTCTTTGTTTACAAAATGTTTTCTAGTGAGGGGGAAAGTGGATTCTAAGCTCTAACAAATTTATAAAGATATGACTACATTATTCTTGATTGTTTGAAGCCAAACATCCCTTCAAAAATTTTTCAGTTTTATTGACAATACTGAAAATAGAAATCCTGACCCTGTGAAGACCTAATGTTGCCAGATTTTTCATAAACTTAATGGTTAAAAAAAATTTGATCAAAATACCTTCTATGCATGTATAAAATTCTCAATAAATTTTTTTAAAGTTAAAAAATATGCTTCTGTTGTTCTGTTTTGATGGAGGTGCAATGCTATCAGGTAAATGTTTTGATGTGACCTCAAGTTATGCTTAGAAGAATATGTATTGTTTTGACGAGTATTTTTTTTAAATTATAGCTGAGGTGGCTGATGATGCTTCCATTAATTTTAAATTAACCACTGAAAACTATATCCATATTATAAAAGACACAACTCTAATCTTTTTCCCTAGCCAGCTGTATGTGGTGGGAGGTTAAGAAATGTTTTATTTTGAGTTCTTATAAAAAGGAAAAGATGGTAGCTTGAGCCTTTCCCTGTAGCCTTAGCCAATTGACTATGATTGAATGCTTTTTCTTATTACTGCTCACTGGGATCTTCTTATGAAATGCACATTTCATTTTTATCCAGGACCTGGGGATATGGGGCGACAGAGGAATATTACTTGAAACTCCGCAAAACATCGTCTGTAGAAAGCTTCACACTAAGATTGGGGAAGAGTTATAATTTTAATTCTTTTTACAGTGACAAGGTTATTCCAAAGGTAAATTATCATCATCTATTAAACCAAACAGCACTGTGGCAGTCTTAGTGAGACAAGGTGGCTTATTCTAATTGGTAGAATCTGTAGACTCCTATGGTGAACTTCAGATCTCAGCATTTCCAGATTAATAAGATGATTGAAAAACAGGGACACATTTGCAATTTGCTGGAACTGAAAAGAGTACGTGATGCCCCATATCACACTCAGCAGACCATCATAATGACATTGCTGCCTCCCTGCATAGCTAAGTAGAGACAGGTACCTGCCTCTCCTCCCGCTTTGTCAGTTAATCCCTATCAGTTAATTTCTGAGGAGTCACTAACGACAGGACAAAGATGTAAGTTTTCATAGTGTCAAGGGGATGTGGGTGACACTGAACTTGTAGAATGACTCTGCTTTGCAGTCCTGAATGTGGACGCTCAGCGGAAATGAAACCGAATTCAACCCGGCAATATCCTGCCACCAAGCAGAATCCATGCAGCCTCGCTTCTCTGGTGATATTCTCTGATTCCTGAGCTGCTGTTTCAGTATGATTTGATTATATGATACATACGAAGATTCTTGGTTTCTAATGTTGTTAGCAATGTTTTCTTGGTTTCTGCATAAAAGGGAAAAAAATCAGAGGTAGCTGTTTTACCACCGACCAAAAATAGGGATAATTTTCAAGTAAGCAACCATATGCCACACACACAGATATTCACAATTGCAAAAAATATAAAAAATTAAAAATAAAAAAATTTACCTCAGAAAGGTTGTAGAATCAAATGTGAAAATTTATTTTATACATGTTGAAGTTTTATTTCTAACATGTAATAGGTCTTCTTAATTAGAAAATTAATAAGGAACTAGAGCAAATGACTTCACAAATTTTTCGCAATGGAAAACTAGAAAATTTTGTTCATTTTTCCACATTAGCAACAAAGACTTTTGTTATCATCTTACAGGGCCAGATCAAATACATTGAGATAAAATGAGGTCTTGGGGATCTAGGTTGGTGGTGGATCACTTGCCTAATGTGAGCAAGACCCTGAGTTTAATTCCCCACTCCAAAACACAGAGAGAGAGAGAGAGAGAGAGAGAGAGAGAGAACTGAATTAATCAAACTAGAGCTATCTCCTCCTCATCTTCCTTCTTTCACTTAACATATCTATAACAAAGCATCTGATATTTAAATTAGTATTCAACATTTTACTATCAAGATTGTTCAAAGAAGGGCTGGAGAGATGGCTCAGCATTTACGAGCACTGGCTAATCTCGCAGACGGCCTGGCTTCAGTTCCCAGCACCACATGGCTGCTAACAACCATCTCTAACTCCAGAAGATCCAACACCTTCTTTTGGCCTCTGAGGACATTTCATGACACAGATACACTCATATACACAGATGCAAAATACATACCTAAAATATAAATAATTGAAATTTTAAAAAAACTGATTAAGTAAAAATATAGATTTTAAGTTTTTCTTGAAAAGTAAGATGTGGCAAAGATAGACCTTCATTCCCATCTCTAAACAAAAGACGGCTCATGTGACTTCCTGTTTTTTTTTAACCCCACTTGGTCCATTGAACTCACTAAGTTACCAGAGTGATCACTGTGGCCTTTTGGTTAGCAGCAAATCTTGTATTTGAAATGGATAGAGCCCTCTCCTTCAGGTTCCCCTCACATCACTATTCTCTGCCAGGACCATGTTCAGAAGCTGTGACAAGCTATCTCCCTATCTTCATTTGCTCCTTAAATCCTATAGCTTTCTCCAGCCTTTACCTTCTTGTGGAAAGGCGTCTTTGCCCAGTCTGTGTCTGTCCTTTTCCTGGGACCCTAGACTAAGTTTCCCTCTGTATGGCTCTTTCACTCACCCTCTGCTCTACCTTGACCCCTGTGCTGTCATACTTTGGTATAGTGTGGACTCAGAAAAGATACGGTGGTACCAAATGGATGTTGACTGGAGTAAATGACAGAGTTATCTCATCAGTTTCTCAGCAGGTGTAGTGTCGAGGGCATGCTACTTTCACTCATAAGTTCCCTTGGATTTAGAATCCACCACTGCTACCTAGTATTTTAACCCTTGGCTATGTTTTTCTATGAATGGCTTTGCATTTCAGTCTCACCTCTACATCTGGTCTCCCTTGATGAATAAACACTTCTGAAATCAAGAATCAGGTGTCCATTCCTTTGCACCCCTTTGCATTACTTCCAATATACTTGCCATAATTTATTTCCTATTAAGTAGTAATATACTCCATTTTCTTTAAGAGTTAGAATTATATACCCTATTCAACTTTGTGTTCTCCTTTAAAATGATCCCAATCCTACATGTTTGACAATGAACAGTAAGCAAACTAACTGATCCACTGGACCCCAGAATATAAGTTCCTAATCATATTAATAAAAACCACCAACAACTCCCCCAAGATTCACGGCTAGCTTGCCTGCAGGTTTCTCCAAGGACACAGAGTCCCAGGAAGCAGAAAGCATCAGCAGCAAGGAATAAATATATGATATGTGCACCTTCCCCATGACACAATGTACCTATTTACCTCAGATCGGATCTCCATTGCCACATGCCTTTATTGCTAGTTATATTAAACTTTTCTACCAAGGCAGTTAAACACAGTGAACTACTTTCCACCAACAGTCCTTGCTTTGATTGCAGAAGCTAAATTCTCTTTGTCAAGAGGTCATGTACCTGAAGGGGTATTTCCTCAAAGTACTAGAGCAGGAATGAGTTTAGCACATTATTTAGCCTAGAACTGACCTTTAAGGAAAAGGTTTTGACTTATAAGAATGAGAAGAAAAAGCAGAAGGGTTCTAAAATGGAAAGCCTTGGTGAGATCTATAAACTAGGGAGAGGCAGGCATCTTAATAAGATGCTTATTTTTATGAAGGGCAGTCCTATGACTTGGAAAATAAACCTTGTATATTTTAAGATAATTTCTTCTTATGTTCCCTGTTTCTTATTATGCCAAATTACAAAGTCCAAACACGTCCTTGTCTCCTAACTCCATCACACCACCATCTTGGTTCTTTAATCTCTTAAGCCCAATGTGTGTGTGCACACAAGCATACACCTGAACCCTCAGTCCCTAAATCTATTTTAGCCACATGGTCTAAGCATGGATCAGTGTCAAGATGGCCAGGGCACCACATCAGACTTCAAACTCTTATGCAAACAATTGAATAACACACAGGCTGGGTGTTCTCTGGATCCTGGAGTCTGTGTCTAGGATAAGCCTTCATGGTTACACATTTTACATATCTGTATTTAATTTAAAATTGTACAAAGTTAACCTCCAGAAAATATCACTCCTTATTTGGGGTTTCAGGACTTCGAACAAGTTTCTTAGATGCTATTTGCCTCCATTTCATTGACAAAGAAAAATGATGCTGCTATGTGGAATGACTGTAAATGTTGGTAGAGATATCTCATCAGAAGTGCATGGTATGTAAAAGGACACAAGAAATGGCCGCTTCCCTTTCGCAAGCATTCCTTCATAAGCCTTTAATTATGTTCAAAGGCTCCTGTGCAGAAATTCACAACTTTCATATCTTCAAACAAGTCTTCAGGAGTTTTCAGTTTTGTCATCAGCCAGTTAGGGAAGGCCCTTGAGAAAGCAGAGGTCTTCCCTAGAGTTCGTGAGGAGACTCCCTGGACTGCCACCCTCTTACCCAAAGAATTCTGGGGCCACTGAAGAGGGCATCTGGGCAGCAGTTCGAGATGGTTCCATGTCTGGCATCTTTGTTGTTCAAGGGGTTAAAAAAGTACCAAAGAAGACAAGAGAAATCCTTCTTGGGTAGATTTTCTTCCAAGGATAAATATTTCTCTGATTCTTCTACCTAGATTATTAAGAGATCTTGGAAGAAACAAGAAATCATCTATCCTTCTCCAAACATATTTCAATGTCTCTGTCAATATTCATGTGGAGGCATGCCACTGATTCTGAGATTGTCAGAAGACATTTCTTCTAGATTAATTGCCGAAATTAATTAATTAACTTCATCTTCTCAGCGCTTTGACTTCTCTTCCTCCGTCTTCCCTTCCCCCTCCCAGCTGCTTTTCCTGGGTCCTGTCTTTCCCTTCTGGACGAATAATTTACCCATCCCAGAAGATTTGCCATTCCCTCAAGATTTCTGTATACATGAGCAATGAAGCCCTACTAATTTGCATTCCCATTTTGAAGTCCTATCTGAAACATATACCCCGAAAAAGAAATCGACCTGGGATTTTGCAATTATTTTCTTTTATTCTGGGGAAAACTGTGAAGGAATTTTTGAGCAGCACTGGAAGGCCCTGGGAGAAACCTCAGTGCACCCTGAATCAATTAGCTTTGGAAAGATTTTTGGAAGAAATCACATGAGGGTCAGGGACTCTACAGTGGTTTGTTGAGGGAAGAATCTGTTCACAGTGAGTTGGTAGACAGAGTTCATGGGTTGATGTGCAGGGCTTCTCCACGGTCACCAAATCTAATCCCACTGCAAGGAAAGAAGTAAGAAAGAATTTACCTGCAGTACCCGTCAATGAATTACCGATTTCAGCATCCTCTGAAGTTCTAGGAGGCATTCACTTGTTCCCAAGTAAGCCCTCTTAAGGTAAACAGTTCATCTGTCCTCCAAATTTTAATAAAAGAGGAACTATCGATTATCGATGAAGGTGGAGAGATTGTTTAGTAACTGGAATTTGAACAGAATGTCTAGACATCGTTCTTGCCTCTCTTTTCCTCTGCATCTCTCCTCCACTCGCTCCTGCTGTCTCCTCCTCGCCCTGAAGGGACAAGGCAGAGAAGACAATTGCCATGAAAGCGGCTAATCCTGGCATTTGGGCCAGTTAATCAGTATCTCTGTGGCTGTCTTTGTTTACAGAAGGAAGGGGCCCCTAGATTCTTGATCTCAAATAGTAGAGGGCTTGCAAGTCTGGGTCTTCAGCTCTGCAGCAAGCAGGGCTGCCTCCATTTAATTAACTGCCTATCCCTGCCCTGGTGTGACTTGCTTGGGCAGGAAGGTGTTTCCCAAGGAAATCAGAATGGGGTGGGGGAAACAGAACGGGAAAGACTGGGGTTGGGGGGAGGTTCAGGAGGGCAATAAGGCGGGGTTAACAACACTGCTTAAGATCAAGGGCTGGAGTGCTGCGATGCTGGCAGACTTGAAAACTTTAATTTACTGTCACTGTTAGCCCCCTTTGAGGTTTATGGTAGTATTTATATACACGGCATCAATCACATGAAACAAGGAGGGGATTTATAGTTTGTTTTAAAGACTGCAAATGCAATGTAATGCAAATAGCTTGCCTCATGGGCATTTACGTTTAATGGGAAAATTACAGATGCAAAAGATTGGTAGAACAAATTTTAAATCGACTTTATTACATCTAGTGCTTTTCAGAGAATACTATTAAAAAAAAAAAAAAAAAAAAAAGGCTATGGTAATGGAGTTCCACGCTGCAGCCTGACAACTTCTATGCCACTTAACTGACTTCCCTTGTCCTCTTCCTTCCTTTCTATTTTTTGTTTGGTTTTAGGTTTTGTGCCTTTCTGCTTGCATTATTTCTGCAAGAAATTTGCACAAAAAACCGACAGGATCAAAAATTGACTAGAATTTGGGTTTCCCTGTGTTTGATTCCACGTTACTCTTTTAGGCCTCACTGAATGATATTTCCATATTTCGTGTACCCATAAAACTGTAATTATGGCTGCATGTGCTTTTTCAGCCTGTGCTTAAAAACTGACTACTGAAAATTATTTATATTTTAGAGCACACTTAGGTTCACAGAAAAAAAAGACAATAAAATAATAATAAAAAAGAAAAAAAATAAAGTATGACTATCCCATGCGCCCACACACATACACATGCACAGCTTCACCCACAGTCAACGTACCTTACCTGGGTGATAATTCTTTAACTGATGAACCCCCATTGACACCTCAAAATCACCTAGAGCCCCAGGCAGACCTGCATCAGGATTCATTGTTGGTGACATACATTCTGTGGTCTCTGAGACAAACATGTGACATGCACCCACCCCTACTGAGTGTTTTCCCTGCACTGAGCATCCTCTTACTCCAGTTATCCATCCGCACTCCCTTTACCTTAACACCCCTTGATCTTTTCCCAGAATACCACACAGTAGTAAGCATATATTATCTAGCCTTTGCAGGTTATTTCAATTAGTCATATGCAACCAAATTTCCTCTCTGGCTTTTCATGATTTGATAGTTCGTTTATTTTGAGGGCTAAATAATATTTCACTGTCTGAATGTACCAGTGTTTATTGATTCACTCATCTACTGAATACGATGATGTTTGGCGATGCTATCAAATTCTTCTCCAATGAGGCTGAAAATTTTTTTATTTCTAGCAGTGGATGAGGACTCCTGCTGCTCCACATCCTGACAAGCCTTTGCTGTTAGTGGTATGGCTTTTAGTCATTCTGATGGTTGTATGTTGTCTAGTGGTATCTCATTTTGAAGCTCAACTCCCCAGTAAGCTGTGATATGGTGTGTCATCATTGTGGTCATTTGTCCTCTGTCTGCTTTTGGTGATGTGTCTGTTAAGTTTTTTGGTCCATTTTGTAGTCTAGATTGTTTTCTTGTTGTTAGGTTTTAAGAGTTCTTTGTGTACTTTGGATTCTAGCCCTTTATGAAATGTGTTCTTTGTAAATATCTTCCCTCAGCCCGTGACACTCATTTTCTTGATATTGTTTGATATTGGCTACTTTTTACATTAATATATATTCTTAATCAAGGACTCCAAGGTTTAGATTTGACTTGTCATTTCTTAGATGTTTGTGTAGTTCTCTGTGTGTGTGGTATGTGTTTATATGTCTGTGCATGTCTGCTCATTGCTTATCTTTCCATAAACATCTTTTCCTGACCTGTAAGTGGCAAAGCTTGCTACATGCTGACTGCTGAGGTACTTACATGGGGTGCGCTGTGGTCTCACATTGTGATCTGGCCTGTGCCTGATGTCCACATCACAAAGTTGACATTTAAATTGGCACAACCTAATCAATGAAAAGCAGAGGCAAACATGTGGGAAAGGAGCGTTGTTCCTGTGCTGGTGGCTGGAGAGACTCCAATCTCCGATGCACAAATGTATGATCCTCTAATCAGTCAATGAAAAATGTTCCCTGGGAAATATCTGTCTTCTCCAGTTAGAAACTGTGTCTAAACTGTATTCTAAAAAGGGTTTTGTTGTCGTTTTTACATTTGCTGGTTCTTTATTTCCTCCATTCACAAAGGACTGAATAACTTGCAAAAATACATAGGGTTATAAAATAAAAGCACTAGTGTTGGTTTTTGAACCACACACTTTTCTTCCATGCATCCCTAAGTACTTTTATATACTGCTCTTATAATATTCCAGAAGTCACATAAGCTTTCTTCTCCAAAAGGATCATTAGTAACACAATCTTTTTTCTCTTCATAATCATTTCTTTTGTTGTTGTCTGCAAGAGTATAGAAAAAAAAGAAACTGAAGTTACACGGCATTGCACCTTTTGAAGGAAAGGTTATTTTTTGTAAGATTTTATTTATTTTTAATTATGTGTACATATGAGTGCAGGTCCTGTTAGAGTCCAGGAAAGATGTTGTGTCCCCCTGGAGCTGAAGTTATAGACAGTAGTTGTTAGATGCCCAACATGGGTACTGGGAATTCAAGTCTGGTCCTCTGTAACAGCAGTATATGCTCTTAACTGCTGAGCTGGTTCTCCACCTCACTTGTGGTTATTTTTAACTGAGGTTGGGAAAATTCTATAAGGCCATTAAATACCCTCCAAATCCAACTGTAATATGACCTACAGGTTAAAACTGGATTGTAATGAGCATCAAAATAATTCCAAATAACAGTGATACAAATAAGATGCATCTTTCCCATTTTAGGTAAATCGAGGGGAGTTGCTTGGTTCCACTCCCCAAAATTTGAAAGATGCATCCTCTTCCCATCTTTTTTGTTTCACTTTACTTGACTTCCTAACTCACCACTTTGTACAAGACCTGCTGCATTTTCAGCTGTGGTATGTTCACTTTGACCAGAAGGGTGCACAAGGAAAGAAGAACACAACGTCCTCTGGTCCTTGACAGGATAATCCCCTCTGAGTTGTACACATCACTGCTGCCTTCATCTTGTTGGCTGGAGGTTTGTCACATGGCCACACTAAGTATCATCGAACCCTGAAGGCATGTTACCTGATTTTTCTCAAATAGTCAAAGTCTGGCTAAAATTTAAAGGTCCTATACCAAAGTAAAAGGGGGAGAAGAATGGGTATTAAGGAAAAATTTGCAGTAGATACCATTGTTAACAGGATTATTTTATGTATGTTTGAGACCGATATTGATCCTTATGCTCAAAAGAGTTGGATGAAAATCTATGTGAACCAAATGACAACCATAATGTGATTGTCAGACCAAATGTATCTTCTTCACTCCATCCATAAAACCAACATCTTATTTTTTAGCATTAGTGATATGCCATTGTCTGCTATTATCAACAAGTATAAGCATCATTTCAAGAACTTCATCAAGCTCGGCACGGTGGCACACACCTTTGATCCCAGCACTCTAGGGGCAGAAGCAGGCAGATTTCTGTGAGATCAAGGCCAGCCTAGTCTAGGTAGTGAGTTCTAGGCCAGCTGGGGCTACAGGGAGACCCTCATCTAAAAAAAAAAGAATGAAGAAAGAAAGAATGAGGGAGAGAGGGAGGGAGGGAGGGAGGGAGGGAGGGAGGAAAGAAGGAAGGAAAGAAGGAATGAAGGAAGGAAGGCAGGAAGAAAGGAGGGAACTAATAGGTGGTAACTGATGTAATTCTTTCTTGGTTCTTTTTTTTATTTCTGGGTACAACTGTTTAAATATTCAAAGCAATAAGAAAAATGTCTGTTTGCCCTGCTTCATCAAATAACTGGGGGAGGGGAACATATTTTACCTGATTTATTAAAATAAAGATTCCTGAAGAGCTTCTGGCCTTCTGGTCCTTTAAGCAACTTCAGTTATTATTTGTGAATCCTGGGCATTTGACAGCTATGGGACTTAAGGTAATTGATTCATGTGATCCCTGAGGAGCACAGTCAGAAAAAGGACTACCTTCCACCTCTATATTTACACATGAGATTCTGGAATCCAGATTTAATGATACATTAGCTACTACCAAGGCCAATATTACCTCAAGACCACACAAGGCAAATGGGAGAGGCTTGAAATTGTGCATTTGAGCAAATATCAAAGATAAAAGTCATGAAATTTATATTAATAGCAACAATATAACTACCCTCATGTGATTAATCAGCCTCTAAAATGCAAAGACAAGTGACCAATTAAGACTTAATCTTTGATCTGTGAATTCACTAGGAGCCTTGAATTATTAAGTTAAAAGCTAAGAGACACAAATCTCTTCATTAAGCTGATCTCTCCATAGATACTAAATAGGTCTATTAGAGATAAGTGATAACAGAGCAAAACACCCTAACACAAAATCATTTCCTATTTTTGCTTTCATTCATAAAACTAAAGGAGCTTTTCCCAACAAATAAAAAAAGCATATTATTTAGAGTAAAATATGTCATTTTCACCCTTGAAATTTTTTATTCATGAGAGAACACTATTTTAGATACAACTTGGAGCTTCTACAACTTAGGAGGAATGACAAGAAACTTTATGAGAAAAATAGACCAAAAAAAGTCTACAGGTTTCCACAGTTAGCAGAAGACTAATCGTGTGAGTGTCAGGTTTGGGCCCCGCACTGATCCAGCAGGTGCCCTGTCAGATGATGGCCCTGTGGATATGTTCATGGATAAATGGGTTTCCCATTTAGTCCCTGGACCTGGACACCATGATCACTCAGGAATTACTGTAGCTTCAGAATCTACCACAGTGGCATCTTTTCTAAAGAAAATAAATTGAGTCATAAGAATCAGGTTATGCTGGATAGCTTTCATTGTCAACTCGATAAATCTGGTTAGAGGGAACCTCAGCTGAGGCATTGCTTCCACTGGGAGTGCAGATGAGCAATCTGCATAGTCTGATGCACAGGTACGCTGGATAATACGCCCAGAGAAAGATGCCAGGCAAAAGCAGGCACGCCTGTAGTGTGCCCTTATCCTTTTGCAGCATCTCTGGTCAGGCCATAAAAGTACTCAGAGGCTTTCTCTTTATTGTGAAATCTTCATGCAAAATGTGAGAAAACTATACATTTATAAAAAATACATATGTGTATGCTTATGTTTCTCAAATCATTTTTGTTGGTGTGTTGTTTCTGCTGTTTGGTTGGTTGACTGATTTTAGTGTAGGGGATGTAGAGCACACCCTGAGCCTTGCTCGTGTGATCAGACAGTGTTCTACCACTGAACATCCACAACCAGGGTTTTTAGTCAATATTTGTTTCTTTCTCTTTCTTTTTCTTTCTTTCTTTTTTCCTTCCTTCCTTCCTTTTTCTGTCTTCTTTCTTTTTTTTTTTAGTTCAGAGCATAAATGGGGAAATAATATTAATTACCACATAGTATAAAATCATTAGAACCTAGCTCTGAAAAGCATATATAGCCCTTGATCTGATGGCAGAAGGGCACCATGGCTATCATGCCCAAATGTTGGGTCTCAGGACAAGCAAAATTTTTTAAATTGCAAGATTCTTGCCCTGACCCCTGCCTGTAATATTTTGCCCAGTGAAGACATGGCCTTTTCACAAGCCCATATAGTTAAGTGTGGTGGCTCACATCTGTAACCCAAGTGAGGCTGAGGCAGAAGAATTGCCATAAAGTCTAGGCCAATCTGGGCTACATGGTAAACTCCATGCCAGCCTGGACTACAGAATGAGACCTTGTCTTAAAACAACAAACAGACAAACAAAAATCCAAACAAGAATGAAAAAAAAATCAAAACAATAAATAACTATGGATCAATGGTATCGTATATGTTTTAAGGCAATTAAGATAAACTTAAATGGGGCTGGAGAGTTGGCTCAAAGGTTAAAATCACTGACTTCTCTTGCAGAGGATCCGAGTTCGAATCCCAGCACCCACATGGTGGCTACAAACTGTCCTTAACTCCAGTTCCAGGGGAATCCAAAATCCTCTTCTGACCTCCATGGCATTGCATGACACAGGTGCACTCACATACATGCAGGCAATACACTCATACACATGAAATAAAAATAAAAAAATAAAATATTTTAAAAATAAACTTACATAAAATATGATAGTTTTTCCCAAGAAAACATCATTGACAAGCTTAGAGCATCTTAACTGTGGACCAGAATTTGAGCAACAGGAAGATTCTCTAAGTTAAAATAAGCATTCCACAATTAAAAAGAACATATCTCAAGACTTTCATAAGTGCCTGTGTCTACTAACAGTCCTCTGTTGTCTAAACCTTTGGCTTTCCAATGAAATGCAGTTCATTCTAAAACTATTCATTCCACAAGATGATACTGATCCCTGAAATCTGGGTAGTGGATGCCCCTGGTGAAACACAGTGATGACCCAATGCTCCAAACAGCCCTTCCCTCAGAGAGACTCTACTCCAGAGAAGGAAATATTCACAGATTAATTTAGCCAACACTTACATGCTTCTAGGTGGTAGTCAGGTTGTGAGGAAGAACAAAGAGAAGAGGCTGTTATAGGCTGAACTATATACACTTAAAACTTATGTATCAAATCCTAACTCCCAGTAGCCTAGGATTTTACTACACTTTGACAAAGTGTTTTTAAGAATTATGTTAAGGGGCTGGAGAGATGGCTCAGTGGTTAAGAACACTGGTTGTTCCTGCAGAAGACCCGGGTTCGAATCCCAGCACCCACATAACAGCTAACAACTATCCTTAACTCCAGTCCCAGGGGATCTGACAGCCTTTTCTGACCTCTGCGGGCATTGCACGACACAGGTGCACTTACCTACATGCAGGCAATATATGCATATACATAAAATAAAAATAATGAATAAATTTTTAAAAAAATATTCTGTTAAAAATCAAGTGATTAGGGGCTGGAGAAATGGCTCAGCGGCTAAAAGCACTGGCTGTTCTTGCAGAAGACCTAGGTTAGAATCCCGGCACCCACATGGCGGCTAGCAACTGTCTGTAAATCCAGTTCCAGGGCATCCAATGCCTTCTTCTGTCCTCCACAGGCATTGCATAACATGGGTGCATATACACACATGCAGACATAACACTCATACACATGAAATAAAAATAAATTACAAAATTTTTTTAAATTAAGTGATTAAGGTAGACCCTTTACCAGTATGACTGGTGTCTTTATAAGAAGAGGGACGAGGACTTAGATGCACACAGAGGAGAGACCATGTAGAAAGAGAGAGGGAGAAAGGCACCATGCTCAAGTCACAGAGGGAGGTGTCAGAAACAGCCAGTTTCCCCAACACTGGGTTCTTGGATTTCCAGCCTCCAGAATGGTAAGAAAATGAACTTCTACTGCTTGAAGCACCTTCTCTGTGCTACTTTGTTTTGGTAACCAGGGTAAAGTAATACAGAGACAAAGATGGCTGGGGGCATCTCTTAGGGTTATTTGTGAAGATGCTGAACAGCAGTGCAGGAAGGAAGCATGCCTCAGTTAGGAGCCAAGCACAATGGGCATAAATGAGCTTCTGTCCCTCATGTACATTTTCAGTTATTGCTGAAACTCCATTATCACTTAATGACCACTTTTCACAAAGAAATCAAGTTAAGGGATATATATTGGTCCACTGACTAGACAACACAACATCAGTACCTCCTCATGAATAGTCATTGTAGCACTGGATACAAACATGTGCCTTTAAATGTTCTCATCTTTCGGGTTTGTTCAAAACTAATTGTCATCTTAAATTTTACATCCATGTGTTAGGTGAAATAAGTCAAACACAGAAGACAAATATCCTAAGATTTCACTCATGTGAAAATATTGATCTGAAATTGATAGACTAGAATGATAGCTACTAGATAGAAACTGGAATGTTCAGCTGGGAGAGGAGGATAGGGAAATATTGGTCAAAGAATATATACCTATCATTAGATAGAGACATGCATTTGGGAGAGCTATTGCACATCATGATGTCTTCCTGTGGTTAATGACAAGATACTGTATTCCTGAAAAGTAAAAAGGTGTTGAGTTTCTCATCCCAGAAATTATAGCTATACAAAGCAGTATATTTGTTAACTATTTAGAGGCAATGTGCTTCAAAGTACCATGTTGTATGCGATAAATGCATAGAAGTTTATCAGTTTTCAAACATTAAGTCTAAGTATAGCAACATCTATTTCAAATATTATACACAGTAGGATGGATACATTTTTGGTAATCCATTTAATATGATTGCAGACATGCTATATTTATTCAGTTTGTATAGGAAAGCTATATGTAAGCACAAGTTATATACCAATTCTTTATTTCTTTTTGTCACAGTAATCCTCCTTTATCTGTGGTTTTGCTTTCTAAAGCCAACCATAGGTCAGAAATATTAAATGGAAAATCCCAGAAAGAAACAATTCATAAGTCTTCAGCCATGTGCTGCTCTGAAACACTGGATGAAATTCTCCATTTTTCCAAGGAGCTAAGTCATCCCTCTGTCCAGTGTTTCCACACTATATAGGCTACCCTCCCATTTAGCATTTAGTAGCCATCTTGCTCATCAAATAAACTACCATGATATCATGGTCCTGATGTTTAAGTGACCCTTATGTGTTATCCTAATGCTTTACAATGCCTACACAACTCACCTCATCAAGGACATATTGTATTGTTACCCATCATAAAAAAGGAGAAGGATGGGAACTACATTATATTTTTGGAGAGTCCACATTCACATTTTTATTGAACTATACTGTCATAATTGTTCCATTTACTGTTAGTTGGTCATCTTTTTCTGTGACCAATTTATAAATTAAACTCCATGTATATATGAGAAAATCAGCAAATAGAGGATTTACTACTCTTTGTGGTTTCAGGCATCCATTGTGGCTCTTGGAAAGTCTCTCCCAGATATAAGATCAAACTACTATACTTTTTATTTTAAATTTAAAAAAAAAAAACTATTGTCCCACTGTTTAGGCTTGTCATCTGATGCCAGTTTGTCCTGTTTCTTTTCATGGGTTTGAATTTATACTTTAACCATATCCTCCAGTGGTACTGGGAGTACTTTAACAGACTGCTATTATGTGCTGCTCTTGCACTTTGGCCTCAGAAGTTGTCTGTCTGCATCGTGGCACTATTTTGAAACTAATTCAAAGAGGCATTATTCTGCGCTTCTTCACCACAGGCAAAAGGACTGCTCTCATCTGGGAACTGCCCGGCGAGAGCTGCAGGCCAAATCTGGCATGAATTTATCCAAAGAGTAGCCTCAGTGTTCCCATCTCAATGCTGAATGGGCTATTGAATTCCCACATACCCCTCCCCCAACCTCTTGGGTAAGATTGTCTCCCATAAAGGAACTGGTAGATTTTTATTAACTTGTTCAAATCTCTGTGTAAGAGATTTCAGTTCAGTGTTGTCTCATGCATGTAGAGATAACAGCATTGACTGGGGATAAAGACACAAGAGACTGGTATATGCCAGGGGAAAAAAAAAAGAAATAAAAGAAATCCCTTTGTGTGTTTCATGGATGACCAGTCTTATTCTGATACATATAGTCTAGTTTATTCTTCCACAAGTCAATTCAGTTTTAAAATCGACTTTGGGTGAACCAGAATGCTTTTGACATTGCCCATGTGCTCAGGACTTGTTTCTGGGGCATTTTCTTTGGTAGATTTTGTTTGGTACAGACTTTCCTCTGTCAGTGGTCCGTTGGTACCAAAGGGTGATCAGGCATTGTTTACCTGAGTGTTCTCTAATTTTCTTCCTACAGATAGTCGTTTTCTCCCCTGATTGTCAGGGAGAAGACTAAGATCTAGAAAGATGAGTCAGGATTCTCATCCAGTCTGGCCTGCAGGAGAAAGAGTGTAGCTAGGAGTTGCCATTGGTTAATTAATTAATCACTCTCCTTGACAGCTTTGCAAACATTCATCACTGTTGGTCTTTCACAGGGCCTATGATTGCATCTCATGGAACTTGATGCATATGCTTTACTTTAAAAATAAGAACAGTTATATACAAACTGTGTCAGGGAAGCTATATTAGGCATGGAGAGCTATTTTTTGTTCCCCCAACATCTTCAGGGAGTGAGACAGTATCAGCAGACAAACTTCATAAGGTTAAGGATATTATGCTAGGGCTGAATATAGAGCAGGAAGATGACAGGTATTTGAAAAACACTTGCTGGTCATTCTGAGGCCAGGGAACCTCTCAGAAGAGAGCTTGGGAAGATTACAAGAGCTACAGAATGGAGACTTTGGGTGTGATGTGTCTGCTACAATGACACACACAGCAGCTGTGACCACCTGCAGAATGCACTCTCAAGGAAGGAAGAGAGAAAATAGTAGGGGACTGGTTAGATACAAGAAGGGGTTCGCAGGAGTGCGAGGGGGATAAAGAGAATAATGGAGAAGAGGACTATGAACAAAATATATACAAGCAATAAACTGTCAAAATGAAATAAATATTTGCTGAATAAATGCATGTGTAGAGGACTGTTACACAGTATAAACCATAGACATAGCTTTTTCTATCCCTGAGTATAGATCATATTCTTTCTAAAACCACTTACTCTTTGGATTTGCAGGAAAATATTTTGCTCAAAAACTTTGGGGATAAATGGGTGAGTTTTCTAAAAGCAAATTAGAAAGGAGACTAAAAAGCAGAGCATTGGACAAAAAACAGGCTTATATTAAGATAGAATAATAAACAAAAACCAAATAAATAAATTTCCCTGAGGAGCAGGGTAGCAAGGTCCAGATGAAACAGGCAGCAGAAGTGGAGGGCTGGGCCTGCTGGCTGCAGAGCACAGCCCATGAGGATATGGGGCCAGAGCAGGGCCAGCAAAAGGCCTTCGCTGACAAATATACCTAATATCGAAGTCATCTTTTTCTTGTGGTATAGTGAAGTTATTTCCTCACATGACTCCTGATCACAAACCCTCTATAATGTCCGCGCATTTCCCAAATTCCATTATTAATGCTGCTTGTGAGAAAGAAAAAAATTAAAGAGGGGTGAGAGAGAGAATGAAAATAATCTAATCTGGAATTTCATAGAAATCTCATGAAGGGTCCATTTATGCAAATTTCAGGAAAGACTAATCAAAGTCACTTTTTACTAAACCCTCAAACAAGGTCACCTCGATTCAAATTTAGACTGCAAACTAATTCATACTTCTCTATCATAGACCATATGCCAATGTAGCATGAATTTGCCATGTAGGTATTTTATGTGATCTTTTCCTATGCTTTATGACCTCTGCAATTTCTCTAATATTTCTGACTTATAGTGGCACTTTCCTGTTCTCACTCATCAGGACATTGTACCCAACCAGTCCCCCTTACCTTCTCTCCCTCTCTTCTTTGTGGGAGTATTCTGCAGATGGCACAGCTGCTGTGTATGTGACAGGGAGCAGCACACCTGGAGACTCCATGCTCTAGCACTTGTCCACATCCTACTGCTCTTACAATCTTCCCATGTCCTCTTCCAAGAGGTTCCCTGGGTCTCAGAGTGGCCAGCTAGTGTTGTTCAAACATCTGCCATCTTCCTACTCTATATTCAGTCCTAGCAAAGTATCCTTAACCTTATAACGTTCACCTGCTGATACTGTCTCACTTCCTAAATAGGTTGGGAAAAGAAAGAATAGCTCAAAGCTATGGCATCTGGATTCCTCAAATTCTGGGTGTTGGAGACAGATGCAGCCACTGCAGGTGGCCTCAGGATGAGCACTTCCCTGCACCATCCACTCTGGAGCATCCCTCACATGGTGGCCTGGCTCCCACTCTTCATTCTCCCATTGCTTTCAGAAGGACATAAGCTCCTGCATGAATTCCAGTTCTTCCAAAAATGTCTAGAATGATTTCTAAGGATTTAAGTCATTTACTGAAAATCCATCCTGAAAATGGATCTTTTTCCGTACAGTGGAAATTTCAGGTTTTATTCAAGGGTCTCTCTATCATTTATAGTTGTGTTTCTCACAGTGTTTTTATGCCAAGACTGACTGAGTACTGGTGCAAAATGAAAATCCCAATCCTTATTAAATCATAAGCTCCAGAAGGGACTGGACATGTGCGCTTCATTAAGTATCTCAGGGATTCCCACAACTCTGAAGTTTTTAAAAAGCATTGATTTATAGGAATGGGACAAGTGTTAGATTTTAAAGAAAATCTGAAGAAATGGAATCAGTCTGTGTGACATTTTCTGACCCACACAATTAGACTAGATAACAATATCAAAGCATTGCATCATGAGAAATAAATAACTGAAAACTTCATGTACTATAGCCACTAAATTATGTAAAAAAATGAAAATAAAGTTACATGCTCACTTGACAATAATACATATAATATACTTACATAATGTGAAGTAATTGGATGTGGTCAAGGACCTATTCCAAAGGTCCTTGGAATTTTAGAAGCAAACAACTATGTTATTAAATGGAGGAAATTAAAGTCAGAAGTTAGAATGGGAATCACAAAGTAAAAGCCACCATAGAAGAAAAAGATAAAGAAAGCTATGCAAAAGCATTAACACAATACAATAAAGAAACAAAGTAGAACTGAACAATAAAATAATTGATTTGCGGGAGTGATAGGAGATAGCTCAGCTGGTTAAGTGTTTGCTGCACAAGCATGAGGAACTGAGTTTGATGCCTCAGAACCCACACCAAAAAGCCAGGCACCCCACACACCTATAATGCCAAGATGGGTGAAACAGAAACAAGAAGGTTTGGGGGCAGTTAGTCTGGAAGAATCAGTGAACTCCAGGTTCAGTGAGAGACCCTGTCTCAAAAAATAAAGTGGATAGCTACTGAGGAAGTCATCTAATGTCTGGTCTCTGCATATATGTACGTTGCATGTTCAATTACATACACACATGCATATACACAAAAACCATACATGCACACATATGTACACACATGGGATAGATTTGTAGGAGAAAATATACTAGTAAGTGTCAAGTCAATACATAAAGAACTTTTTAAATTTGTCTTTGCTTTTTCCTTTATAGTGCTGGAGTTAAATCCAAGGCCTCATACATGCTAGGCAACGTCTACTGCTGGGAAATATCCTCAATCTCTCATCCAAAGCTTTGTAAATTACAAAATTACATATATA
>NW_008355272.1:7654569-7658573 GCF_000622305.1 Nannospalax galili
TAATTTTGATACACTGAAAATTTCCAAAGATTAAAAACTTTTCTGACAGTGCTTATATCATCAGAACCAATTCCAGAAAGTTTCTCTGTACACAGGTGAATAGAAAAAGATAAAGCAAGAAGTAACAAAATGATAATGACCAAAGTAAGATGTACCGATGATTTTACAGATGATTTTATTTTTAATTTTTTACAGATGATAAAAGCTATTCAGCATATGAGAATAACAGAAAGCTTCTCAATTCATTTTTACAGTCAATAGCTGCAATACCTGGAACTCTATCACACAAAAACCATAAAAAGAGAAAATTCCAGATGCATCTTAACTGTTAGTAATAAGAAAAACATTAGTATATAAACCCATTAAATTAAGTATATTATCTTATTAAAATAAAAAATAACTAAAGATTCTGTCTATGAATCTAAGGATGACTGAACATAAAATAACCTACAATATCATCTCTAACACCAATAGAAGAAAGATCAGGTAAGGATAGCAACAGATTTTTAACAGGCATTTGGAAGTTTCAATAGTATTAATGCAGTTCATTGTTACTTTGTCTCAAGGTTTCTTTCTAGCTTTGGTTTTCTATATCAAATCATAGCAAAACTCATATATATTGGTTTGAGGGGCATCCCTTAAGTTCAAGTAAAAAATAAGATGCCCATTTTTACCAAAATTAAACTATTTTTAAAGTTTTCAGCAATTGCACATTATTTTTAAATAGGCAAAAGCATTATTTGAAGGGAATATCAACAACTCCCTAGCACTTCTAAAGAATCAAATAAAATACTGTATATCTAATAAGTAGATTGTCAACAAAATAAAGAAGGTGGACATGGTTAATGTTTATAAAAACCTCCATGTATTCTCTTCCACTTCTGGGTGTCTCTCTGTCCCCCTTGAAGTTTATTGTGGACATGTGACTAGGGATGGCCTTGTAAAGTGAAGGGTAATTGACGTAAGTCTGGTTTTAGGCTCCTGCATCTTACTTGACAAGGTTTGAATTTCCCATTGCCCCTTCCCCAGTAAGGCAATCATGAAAGTGTTGTTGACATTAAAGTCCTCAAGGAGGATTCAACTAACTCACTGACCTAAAGCACAGAGGACAACTTCCTCAAAGTGCTACCATGACCTACCAAGAGCCTTCCTTTCGTGATGAAAAACAGTGGATGTTTATTATGTTAAACCACTAATGTTTGGGAGGTGTTGCTGAAAAACAACTTTATTTGTCCAAAGTAATATAATTATTTTTCAAAACTGAGCAACTTCCCAACATAAGAATTAAGTAATATAGTGGAAAATTAGTTAAACATCAACCAAAATATCCATGACTACATTAAAAACCTGATACTTTATTAAAATCTAAAAATTTAATAATGGAAACATACCACATAGCAAGAAGGAAAGGTAATTTCATCAGCCTGAAAAGTTTCTCTCAGGACCACTGATAAATCCAAACATTTCTTATCAAAGCCCAAATACACTTTTTTTCTAGTCTTAAAATCAGAATACAATTGAAGAAATAGTTGTTAAAAATGATAATTACCTGAAAATAATTGTGATGTGTGGCATTGGATACTTGGAGAAGATATTTTTCATATGTATATATCAAAGGACATATATCTAAAATCTGTATTTGAAAACCTCTTATGAGTGAATAATGAAAATATCGTAGTACAAAAAGACCAATGATTTGAAGAGATACTTCACAGAAACACATGAGACAACAGTCACCATCAGAACCTGTGTCAAGAGAACTTGTATTCGGAAAACACAAAGTAAAATCATAACAAGCTGTTGCTAATCACACTCTAGAATATTCTCTTCTTAGACTGACAACAGCAAGTGTTCCCACAGGACAAATGGACTGTTGTATTTTAAAAGGGTTAAGAGAAAAAAAGAACTTTGAAAGGGCACTGTCTTTGAAAGCTAAGTGTACACTTACCAAGTAGCTCTACATCCCATTCCTAGGTATGGAGAGAAGAGCAGTGGAAACATGTGTCCAGCAATGCCTTGATGGTCACTGTACTTATGATAGCGAGAAACAAGGCCTCGGTCAGTCAGCAGGTGAAAAGGATACATAGATACACTGCTACCCTTCCGTAGAATAGCACTACGCAATAAAAAGAAATGAACTACTGACTAATAAAGCAACGTGGATGAACCACAAGACCAAATCCTGAGGCAAAGGCACCAGATATAAAAGAACACTAGGACTCTCACATTGCTACTGGCAATTCTAGGAAGATGTGAGAGGCAGTAGCTGAAATGTTTTATGTGTGTGTGTGTATGTGTGTGTGTGTGTGTGTATGTGTGTGTCACAATGTGTCAAAACATACACTTGAATGAATGCATTTGACCTGAAAATTACACCTATGTAAAGCTGAGTATTCTTTTTAAAAAATATTTTATTTTTTATTATTTTTATTTTATGTGTATGCGTGTATTGCCTGCATGTAAGTAAGTACAGCCATGACGTGCAATGCCCGTGGAGGACAGAAGAGGCTGTTGGATGCCCTGGAATTGGAGTTATGGACAGTTGTTAGCTGCCATGTGGGTGCTGGGATTCAAATCTGGGTCTTCTGCAAGAACAGTCAGTGTTCTTAACCGCTGAGCTATCTCTCCAGCCCCAAAGCTGAGTATTCTTAACATCACCCCTAACTGTTGTAACCCTAACATATTATGATATATCAAGTTTTTCAAATGTTTACTGTCCCAGGATTTGCCACAGTCTCCCGAGTTTTAGAAAGAACAGACACTTGAGTCAAATGAAACATCTTATGATACAAGTTATGAGACCACAGGGATAGAAGGGCTGTTTGTCCTGGGTGGCAAACAACCTGCCACGGAAGAATTTACTCATTGTTCCAAGGCAGCAAAGTCCAGCATCATTTGATTAGACCCAACTGGCATTCACTGATGTCAGTTTTTGCTGTTTGAAGATTTAAAAATGTCTCCTTGGAATAGAAGTAGCTGGGCATGGCATGCCCTTAATCCATGCTGTCAGGTTCAAGGCCAGCCTCAGGTACAGAGTAAGACCCTATCTCAAAGGAAAAAAAACAAAACAAAACAAAAAAACAAATGCATGCGACAGAGAAGGAGCAACTAGAATCAGATGCAGCGAGAAAGAAGAAGGCAAGGAGCCAAAGAGGATGGGAGAGAGAGAGGGTCAGGGTGAGGGAAGCAAGAATGAGGGGATGGAAGGGCTTTATCCGAAGTGGAACAAGTTAGAAAAAAATAAGACACAGATAATGATAGATAGAAGATAGACGATAGATGATAGATAGATATAGATAGATGATAGATAGATAGATAGATAGATAGATAGATAGATAGATGATAGATTAGATAGAGAGATAGATGATAGAATATTTATAGATGAACTTGGCAGGGGGGGCACACAATTCTGTCAGAGCAATTCTTCATCGCTTTATATCTCATATATCCCCATTCAAGTTTTCCTTTCTTTTCCTCATCTCCTTGAGGCTAATCACCTGTGGAAGTCATTTATCCTAAATTGGCACAGGCAAATCATGGGCTTTAAGCAAGAAAATCTTATTAATAAACAGAAAGCCAACCAGTCAGGCCTGTCCCAAAAGAATTGTGTCCCCTCAGTGCTGAAGTACAAAAGGTTTCCCATCCAGATAGAGAAGTGAAGAGCCACAGCCCCGATGGGGAGGATGTGAGCTCTTCATGAGTACCAGGAACAGTTTCTCTTGCTTCAGGCTGAAATTATTGTTTTATTCTCCTCTCTTCTCCTTTGATTTTCACTCCTTTGATGTGATTGCTGTAATTATGTGTCTGCTCCTACCAATCACATTCCAATTCCTCTATTTATTGCTAGCATTACTGTTACTGCACACCACTTTGTTCATTAATGAACTCCACTGGGACTTCCTTGCACATGTCACACTTCAGAGAGGTAGATAGATGATGATAGATAGATAGGTGATAGATAGATAGATAGATAGATGATAGAAGATAGATAGATGATAGATGAT
>NW_008355272.1:7658746-7689293 GCF_000622305.1 Nannospalax galili
GATGATAGATAGATAGATGATAGATAGATAGATGATAGATAGATAGATAGATAGATAGATAGATAGACAGATAGACAGACAGATAGCCAGCCAGACAGGAGGTAAAGAAAAAAATCAATTTAAAGTTGCCCTTCCCCAGCACTGAGTATCTAGAAACTCTTACAATGACATCAGTCATTCAAAAGTCAGTTGGCAGAGCCAGTTCTTCAAAGATGCAGAATTGCCAACTATGTTCTTTAAAGTTTAACATTTAAAAAGACAGAAAAAAATAAAGTATGAGTTTTTGTAAATATTTTCCACCTGTATATTTATTTTGGGGGACAGGGTCTCAAGTATCCTAGGTTGGCCTTGAACTTGCTATGTGTCCAAGAATGACCTTACAATTTGGATCCTCTTGCCTCCATCTCCCCAGTGCTGGGGTCACAAGCATACACCACCACCATCCAGTTTATAAAGCACTAGGGGATCAACCTAGGGCTCCATGGATGGTAGGCAAGCACTCTACAAACTGAGCAACATCCAGTTCCCACACCCATATTTTTGTACCTCTACCACATTTACAGCACACCACTTATGGGAAAGTCTCTTTATTAAAATAATCCTATGGTTTAAATGTTAAATATACACTATCGTCAAGGTCAATAGTGACTACAACTCACTTCACACTTGCTCTTTATGGAAACAGAAGACTGAGGAATTGTTCTCCTACTTTTAGAAGAAATGTGGAAGATGGAAAAGCCACTAGAAACTCTAAGAAGCCATAAGGAAGAAGTTAAAGGTGGGAATGGGGAGGTTTTAGGTGCATGCTTTGACAGATCAGAATTACGTTTCTTGTAATAACCAAATACCTATTTCTCATAGCAATGCTGGATTCCAGTGCACATCACACCCCAGCCCAGGCAGCCAGTGGCATCATAAAGCAAGCCTGTGGATGTCTTGAGGCAATTAGAAGATCAAACACATGGGAGAGGTGAGGGGCTCTGGCTGGGCTTGCAACTGCAGCATAGGTCATAAAGTTCTGGAAATGAAGGTTTCTCGGCTATCAAGCCAATGATTGCCACATGCCAAAACATAAACCAGATTGCATAATGAGTCAGTTTTTCATAATTTCCTCAAATTAGGTTTTTATTAATGCCTGTCAACAGCAAATGATAGGCATGTGTTGCATGAACAGCTGCCGTCGGTCATGCCAGCTCTGATATCATGACTAATCGAAAGCTTACAGTATGCTGAGGAGCGCTCAGCCCATTTGAATGAAACTTCAAAGACTTCCTAACACACAAGAAATAGTCCAGTTAACATTTCACCAGGACCAGCAAATATAGATACTTGTTTGTAAACGTTTGATGTACACAGAGGCTAATTTTCATCCTTGAATGTGTTTTCTGTTTTTACAGACAGGTTGATTTAGTACCAGACATCCTGTTGGGATATTCCATGGGGTCTGGTCTATTTATGTTCCACTCTCCCTTAGCTTCTCACACATAATCAAGAAAGATGTCTCTCATAAAAGGGTGTCGATGATGTGGTCACATTCAAAGATGCAACACCATGACAGGCTTCTGGAAAAAAAGAGTTAAAATGGAACCAACCTTTTTAAAACAAGGCATTAGCTGGATAATCAGTTATTACAGTTAGTGGCTTTAATTTAATGGAAAATATAAAGATAAAAATAGTATTTTTACTAACCACTCCCCCAGTTATTAATATCATAAATTTACGGCCTTTGATAATGAGAATATTTTCTGTAGGAGAAAAGCATTCCACTCATAAGATTCAACAAAATCTAAGTATCTCTGAGAGGTTGAGGATATCAAGAGACCTCCAGGCAAAAGTGCCCCACTCACAAGAAGACAGTCAGATGTAAGGTGATGGAAAGAGAATATACACCAGAGGAAGAAAGGTGAATTCAATGACGCCCAAGGGTAACTTCCTAAATGATCCATGTCATGGTGGTAAGAGAATTTTTAGCTGATAATTTGAAAGAATGACTTCAGTAGCCAGTAGAAGCAAGAGAAGGGAGGTGGAAATGACTAATAATACAGAGAAGTTAAAAAAAAACACATGGATTACGGTAATGACACAAAAGGAGGAAAAAGATAAACTCATTGTCTTTTTAAGAGGATTATAGGATGTAACGAGTAAAGACAAGGAATTTTAGGCCAAAATGGGAGACAAACCATTGAGATTCTGAGCCCCAGAAGGAACTCTAGTATTTTCTTGCTGATGGAGGAAATGTATTATTTTGCTATGTTGCTAATACATCTTTGATCAAGATCATGGTAAGCAACTGGAAAGTAAAGGATGGATGAAGGGAAATAATAACCTACATGATAATTATTCCCTGTGTAACAATGAAACAAACATATAGACAGTGGCTTGGAAAGGGAACAGTTCTGCCTGGTAGAAATGGGAAAGACAGGTCGAAGGTACAAGGACAGTGAGAGCTTCACTTGGAGTTCATAATACAACATCCCTGGTATCAAGAAGACATTAGTCCCTGCAGTCACCTTGGGTAACAAATTCCAAAGATGCTCAAGTTCTTTACATAAAACAGCATCTCCAATCTTAGCTCTGGAAACTGAATATGTCAATGCTGTTGTAATGAAATACTTCTTCCAATTATGTGGTTATTAAATAGATAATTTTTTAAAAGTCAAGCCCTTTGTGTATAACCTATATGTATTCTCTTATATACTTTAAGCCCATGTTAGCTAATAAAATGAAAATATTATATAAGTAATTGTATTGTACTATTATAGGAAAATGACCCAAAAAAATGTGCTTACATTTAGTACAATCACTATTTCCTTTGAATATCTTAAATCTGTAGTTGGTTAAACCCATAGGTACAGAATATGTAGATAAATCATCCTGACTATACTTTAGGCCTGGAACCTGGATGAGAGGGTTAATTTGAAATGTTGGAGAAGTTCATCAGGACAGATGTTCAGGTCCATGGAAAGCCTCCCCAGGTGTGTATACAACATTCTCATCACTCTGGCCACAGAGAACTGAATCATGAAAGAGCCCAAATATAGGATGCAGCAATATAAGTTAATCTCAGTGGCTGGCCTAAACTAAGGGTAGGCAACTACTCATGGAAACAGAAAGGGCATCATTAAAGGCAGAAGTATGAAAAGACAGTAGATCCTGAGAGAGAAAGCCTTCACATTAAGCAGCTGTATCAGCAGAGAGACAGAAACGCGGAAAGAGGCTGCTTGGTTCCTGTCCTCTCTCCTTGCCCCTGAATCCTTCATCCCAAGATCTGCCCCTACTTTCTACCTTTATCCCCTCTTTTTCCTCTTTCCTCTCCTGTTTTATTCAGGTAGCTTCAGTTGGGCTCTGTTTAGAAAAGAGTCTTGACAGAGGCAAAGTCTTCACCATGCTATGATCTGGGATGTTGCCAGCATATGAGTAATAAGTGAGGAGAGAAACCATTTGAGAAAGAAGAATAAAGCACGCATGAGAATCACTAACAGTTCAATTAGCAGACTATAGAGAAAAGAGCTGTGTTTGAAGACATCAAGATGGCAGTGACTATAGCAGAGGGTAGACAGGAGCACGGCAGGGGAGGTATGCAGGGATGGGACCCTTCCTGCTCTGGTGCTGACGAAGGACATTTATAGGACCTGAAGAGTAGAATTATTCCTCAAGCACTGCAGGACTGCAGACACTGCAGACACCTTCATCGTTCACCAAAGCACCATCCTCAATGTCTTACAGGAGCTCCAATCAGACTCCTTCTCACAACCGCTGCCTGTTTGTCCATGTCATTATTACTCAGAGAATAATTGTCAGCTAGGTCTTTGCTTCCCTCCAGCCCTTCTTTGACTTCCAGGCCCATGATCACTGACGTATTAGTGTTCTAGAAATCAGAAATCCGTTAGACCTTCCAAACCTTTGGCAAGGCAGGATGTGGAAATGATTGCATAACTAAGTTATTTAATCCTTCTTTCCTTGTTTTCCAGTAATACAGAAAATCTCGAGTTGGCTGTAATCCCCTTGACTACATCATTTTAAATGTATAGAAAACCATATTTGTATGCACTCAATAACTTGTATTCAGTGCCAAATTTAATTTTTCCACCCTGAGTGAAGCTGGCATATCTTCAACTTCCAATTATCCACGGAAGCACATTCTTACCTCACTTCAAAGCAGAAAATGCACAATTCTCCGAAGCAGGATTTGGTCATTGTAAGAAATCCACTGTATTGATTATTTTTAAGTGCTCAATAAGCAGTTGTGAAGTGGAGAAGCACATTCCTCCTTGCTGTCCCAAATGCTGCCACTCTACAGCTGCACACTTTGAAAAGGACTTTAAAATGCTCACATATCCAAAAGCGGATGACTTAAAATTAGATTCCAAGCCCTGTAAACAAATGTAAAAAGAATATTATCTGAATTAATTCCATCTCATTTTTACTAACTTTTTCTGGAAACTTTGCAAATTTTGCAATGTTAAGCAAATACTTATAAAAGTTACCTTTGTGCCCATGAAGACAGCTCTTTTAACTGATGAAAGTAATCCAATTAACTAACAAGTAAGTAAACTTGGAGAGGGGGGTGGAAGATAGGTAATAAGTTTTAAGTGCCTAGAAAATAGAGCTACTTTTTAAATAGAGTGTCTTTTAAATGAGCAGAGCGTGTGCAGCATTTGGCTGTAATAACGAATTAGAATTGAAACGCAGGTAATTTCAAATGTTTGAAGAAACAAGTAAGTCTACAAAATACAAGGCTTATTTGTATATTAGAAACATTGAGTTGAAAAGCCTTTAAAAGTGCTGAATTGGGGGGCTGCAGAGATGGCTCAGCTGTTAAACAAAGCACTGGCTGATCTTGCAGAGGACCAGGTTTGATTCCCAGCACCCACATGGCAGTTAACAACATCCTAACTTCAGTCCCTGGGAATCTGACACCCTCTTCTGTCCTCGGGAACTGTACAATGCGAGTGCACCTACCTACATGCAGGCAATACACTCATACACTTAAAATGAAAGTAGTAATGTTTTTTAGTGCTGAAATAATCATCCAGCTTCATCTGGTAGCAGGAAAGGAAGTTTCCAAAGGCCATGAAACCTTTCAGAATCTCCCTGTGCTCCTTAAGTTTCAAAGTGAGAACTTGACCTTAGCTCTAACGCTCCTCTCTACTCAGTCGCCTGGAGGCTTCAGGCGAACACAGCCATAAGAAATTTAATTAGAAAACAAATGATGAATTTTTGCCTGGTGTAAAGTGGGCTGGGTAATTCTTAAGTGATCATAATTAAGGTGACAAAGCTTTAGATTTTCACCAGACACACGCATATACTCATGCATGCACACATATAAATAAGGCATGTATACATACACATGCACATATATATACATGGAGGGGGGAGAGAGAGAGAGAGAGAGAAAGAGAGTCTTCAGTCTATAGCACCATCAGTCTGTCCTGGTCTCAAGGAGACCCCTGTTCTTATGTAGGAGGGACTTAAGTGCAGTGCTTAGCCAGATGTATCTAAGCCCCATGGAGGAACAGATGACATCTGTCCACTGTACTTTTAACATGGAGGCCGAGGGTTTTCTCCAGAGAGCTCTTGATCATAATTTGACTCTAATGAGTTCTGTGCACAGAGCAGAAGTTCTTCTGATGAGGAGGCAGCTGGGCTTTTAAGCCACACTCACTGTCATACATGATCATTTATAAAGTAGATTTTATAAGAGACCTCATAATCTGTATAGTTTATGTTAATGATAGACAATATGGGTAGATTTCTCACCCCAACCAACCTTGGATGAAACTTTTAAAAGAGAGGGGGTGTTGAAGTCTTCCTTGAATCTGGTGCCAGCCTAGCACATATAGTTCAGCTCTGATAGTCATTTCAACCACAGAGGAGTGGCATTGTTTGAGTTTATAATTAGAAGTTGAGGTTGAGACAGATTAACTAGACTCCTGTTACTCAACCAGCAAAAACAACCTGGGTGCAACTAGCCCTCATCAGTGAGAAAGAATAATGGTGACTGCCCCACCCAATGTCACCTTCCAAAGGTGGGTGGGACATACTCCCCTGCAACGAACCCCTCTCAGAAAACAAGAACATCAGAGGGGACAGAGGAAATCGAGACCGTGTTAGTATCGCCTTGATTAACCAAATTGTCTTCCAACTCTTGTATTCTGAACAAAATCATGATCATTCACAGTTTGGTCCTTTCCTCTGTTCCTCCTCTGGGAGTAATGTCAAGATTCACAGAGTCATTTCAGCCAGAAAACAAGGGCATCAACTTCTACACTGAACACCCAACTGGTCACCTGGTGTTGCCAGTGGTGACTCTTAGCTGTATCTTCATTCTACCCCCTCTTCTCACCCTCCCCACTCTCATGGTTGTAGGGAAATGTGGATGGATCTACGGACTATAAATGCTGCCCTCAGACTGACCCATGCCCAAGCCCAGTCTTCTCTGTCAATTTCCCTACCAGTGTGTTTCCAACTCATATCTGGTTGTGCCTCACCCCCTACCCTACCCCTCCCTGGGTCGCCTCCCCTTGAATCAACTTTGTCCTTACCCCTCTCCACAGACCTTTGACCCTCTACTCTTCCTTACTGCCGCCCCTGAACATTCTCAGTGTTCCACCTGTACATGAATTTAGTACATCTCAGCCTAAGACAGAGGCCGCCTCTTTGTGTTTTTGACTCCTCAGAAGACATAACAATTGTTGAGGGATAGCAGATATGTCCAGTAAGTATTTACTGAATAATTCCTTCCTCTCTGTTTTCTAGATCAGAAATTTGGTCCCCTCTAAGGCTAAATAAATATTCCAAAACACCCACTGGTTTGCAGCAGAACTGGCCTTCAAACCCATGCCTTCTTGTCCAGACTGTGTCCCTTCCCCTTTGCGCCCCACTGCCTCTGGCCAACACACACACTGTGCCCGACTCCTGCTTCCTCCTGTTCCTCCTCGGTCACTGAAGCACATGTACTCATTATATTTAGAAAGCACAGTGCAGACAACTCTTTCCAGAGCAAATATGGCATGACCAAAGGACTCCATTCTCAGAGTCACAAGTGCAGTAAATAACTCCAGCTTGGAAGAGGAATCCTCAGTGAGCCTCTTGGTGCTGGCCTTTGCTCATCTTAGCCACCCCAGTCCAATCAATTATTGGCTTCAGCGGGGTAGAGAGATAGCAAGTGTGTCCTTCGAAAACACAATGGAAATTGAAATTAATCTAATTAGTTTGAAGAAGCACTTCAATACCAGAGTGATCAGGAGAGATGAAAGATGGAAATAAAGATGAAAATTGATGGTTATTTTCTCTGTAGTTTTAGGTTTAAAGTCATTTTTGAAGACGTGTTTGATCATTAAAATTCCACATACTGCTGAGACCAGCTGCTTAACTCTTGAAACACTACCAGAGAAACTGATGCCTATGTAGACATACACATACACACACACACACACACACACACACACACACACACACACACAACACACATCGATGTAACAGGTAGATGAGGGGTTATGAACATTCAGCTAGCAGTTCTGGCTTCTATATTTCTATGTCAGTTTTGGTGACCACGCAAGGGATGATTGCTAGTTTATGGGTTTGTTTGTTTTAGTTTTTCAGTGTAAAAACATTTAACCAGGATAATTAAGATCATTTTTCCTGGGAGCTTGTAATGAAAACTTGGCATTACAAGGATTCTGTTTCTGCCAAAAGGCTCACCTTTTCAAGGCAGTACCAGTGCCTAGTGTCTGGCTGGCAGATCTCTTGTCATTGTATGAACCATACAACAAGCATTTGGCCTCTGTTTCTAATGAACGTTGCACTTTCAAATATTTTGGAAGGAAGCTATCGGGACATTATTAAGAAATAGTGACTGGCACTAAAGCAAAGTTCCAGAGAGAATACATAAGTGGCTTTTTAATAATAGTTTGTATAATAAAATATTCATATTATCGTATACTTCCCATCATAGAAGATGGATCTTAATGTCATTTTAATATTTTTTTTCTCTTGAAATAAAATTTTAATTAAGGCGAAAGATATATTGCCTGGGGTAAGATAAACTGTTTAAAATTATTAACTGCTTGGATACTTGTTGCTATACTACAAGCCGCCATAAAAGAAAAGAAATTAAGTACTCGAGGGATTAACGCAGTTTTGAAAGCTGCACCCCTCCTCCTTTGGCCTTTTAGATACGCCTAACTGAGCCATAACTATTTTTCTCCACTCAACCAGAGTCCAGCTTGGCGGCCTTTTTAATAACTGGCTTTTCAAGGCCCTGCTCCCGAGAGCCTTTTCATTTGGGCCGCCCTACCTACAAGCAAATTTCTTGCAGTTGCTCAACAGTCCAACGCCTCCCTTTCTGAGCTGCTGAAGCATTGCATTGCCATTTCATTGACAGGGTGGTGTTCTGTTACAGTGGAATCAATAGCTCTGCGCTTCCCAGCACAACGATTAGCTTGTCAGTCAGGGCCTGGGGGAGGTAGTGTAAATCCCAGCATACCAGGGGCCAGGAGTTCCAACGAAGGAATGCGTGCAGGACCCGTGCTTGCCTACCACCTGTTGCTCTGCACCATGTGCAAAGTGAATTAACTTTTCTGCTGCAACATGCCTTAAAGGTCGCCTGCAATGGCAGCCTTAAGCTTTAGGAATACTTTAACTCATTACCCAAAATCCACCCCTTCTGATTTGTTACTGCTTCTGGGCCTCTTTGAGAAGCTAAATTTGACAAACAGGTAGGCCATAGGGAGGTGGGAGGGCGCGCTAATTGGGAATGGCTACAGGGGAAAGCAACTGGTTTCTTATTTTATTTTTTCAAAGTCAACGGCCTGCCTGCTTCTTGATTACACATTAATGGAAAACAGTTTCCACCATTAATGTGAGAGTGCTGTGGGTTCTGCATAGGGGGTGCGTGCACGTGTGTGCTTCTTTCTTGAACTCCCAACAGCACCTTCTGAGTTATCTGGGGAGTCATATGGCTGGATTTCCTTGTCCAAAAGCTGGAAATGCAAAAGATAATTTAAAAGTTAAAAAAGAAACACAAAACTTACACAAAGGTTACAAAGTACATTTGTTGGTCCACACAACCAACAGAGATGCAAGTATTAGTTAAAAGGGGATTCAATAATTCTTACCTATTAGCAGATGATTACAAGACAATATGACTTCAATATATAATATTTGCATACACATATGTGTACACATATTCATATATACATTATATATAAAGTATACATGTGTGTATAAAGTGCTCCAGTTCCACTGTGAAAAGCTGTGAAATCAGCCACTTACCGTGTCAGTGATGCCTTCCAGTCGACCTCAGGAAATGTTTTTTACGGATATTTATTACCCAAAGCCACATTACCCACCACAAAAGGAAACTGTACTTAGTTCATCCAGGCACTACAGTGTGAGAAAGGTTTGATTTCAGCACTTGGAGTTTTCTCACAAAACCTCTATAAACTCACCACAAACCACAGTGTCAACTGGCACCCTTCAGACAGGGCTTGTTAACCCAATTCCACTAAGTTAATTCTCCCGTCTTAAAAGGGATTTCTAATGATGCAAATGAAAGCTCCAAAGCCTGAATTCAACAAATTCATTTGAATTCAATGCTGGGCAGGGAAAGTATACACACATACACACATGGACAGACACACAGTTATCCTCAGGCTGTAGATACGGCTTACTGGTAGAGCAGTTGCCTATCATGCATGAGGCACTTGGAAATGGAAAGAAAAAGGAGGGGAGGGAAGGGGAAGGGAGCGGAGCTACTCCAGCTACTTATGTATCTTAGTCAAAGTTTCTCAGTCCCTGTGCTCACAACAGCCCATCCATCCTGTGACCGCCCACACACAAATAGCAAGAATGCTCATTTGCAGACTGGCAGACTTCTCTGTGAAAGTCCAGATGGGCCCTGTAAGATCAAATACACTCACAATAAGCTTTGAAAGAATGGTTCTAATGAAGCTGCTATCAACTAACCTTCTGACATGGCAAGGATCCGCCAGATGGCTGTACAGGAACCTTGCCTTCCTGGACCCTGAGAAGCACAGTCAAACTGACTGTTTTTCTTTGTTCAAAAAACTAATGAATCTCAGTTTTCTATTGTTAAAATATTAACATTCACAATCTCAGTTTTCTATTATTAAAATATTAACATTCATGTATTAAATATATAAAAATATTACATTTTGATCTGCTATTAATACTTACCTATATTTACATGGCAAAAAAATTGGAATAACCTCAACTTTAACTCAGTACTTAGACCCAATTTCCATTTTAGTAAGTTACTTATTTATTAACTTGTGTATTGACTTATTTATTTTCACTCTTTGCTTTGGTGCTGGATATCAAACCAAACAGGGGCTTTGCACAAGCTAAGCATGTGTTCTGTCATTGGGTCAGACCTCTGTCTATCTCCCAAATGGACATTTTAAATAGGAATAGTTATGGACAGCTACATCTGGAATATATACTCTCTCTCTACTCTCTCTCTCTCTTCTCTCTCTCTCATCTCTCTCCTCTCCTCCTCTCTCTCTCTCTCTCTCTCTCTCTCTCTCTCTCCTGCTTGCTCATTTACATTTACATGGCTATACCAACTCCTAAGAAATTCAATCACTGAGCTAATCAAATCCCACCATTCCCTCTGGATGGTACAAAGGTCTTGTCCAGCTTATTAGTGACCATTGGCCACCTGGCCATACCAGGGACAATTCCATGTTTGAAATGATTCTGGGGAATACACACAGCTACCGTATTCTTCTCTGCTCTCAAAGGCATCAGTGTGAGTCATAGCCATAGCATATAGAGTTAACATCACTACTAAGATAGCCAAGTAGAAAGAATAGGTGAAGAAAATCAAGGCAATTCAGGTATGTTCAAGCACCAAATCGTGGGATAGAGCAGTGAGTTCAGGTTCAAGTGACAATGAGGAGCTCTCTCTCACCTGCCACGATCCATAAAGATCTGAGGGTGAGATCACCAGTAACGAACAAAAGTGATAAATAAATAATCATTTGTGAGGTTGCCGCAAACACCTGAGGTAAAAACTTATTTCTCCACCTCAGCCCATATGGAAATAAAATGGCCACTACGTTTATTTTCCTTCTTTAAAAACTGATATATTAAAAACATGCTAATGAAATCTGATTAAATATAAATTATGTTTATCCAATTATCTGAATGACTTAAGGCTGAATTAATTTTAACTCCAATGCTATAATTGGCTTTACATTAAGCATAGGAAATGTGAATTTCTCATCTTGAATAATGTTCCTCATATTGTTAATGATTTTCAAACACTAGCTATCTAGTCTGGCTTTTCAGGTGCAAGATGCATGTGTGTATAACCACCATGTTCTACACCTTCTGTCCAGTCAGTAAAAGTTTCTTAGTTCTCAGAGAATCTTCTAAAAAAATCCTCCAGTAGACTCAATTTCCACTCTCAGTTTTCATGTGGAAGTTGGAAATTCATTCTTCTTATTTTATCTTGTCATCTGTGGCTTGGCAGAAAGAGACAGCAAGGTGGGAAGGAAAGAGAAAGTAAGAAGGATGGAGGGAAAAACCCCGGAACGGTACAGAATTGGTAGTATTCCTTGGGCCTGGCACCTTTCAATTTCCTCTTCTAATAAACATTCTGGGCAACACACTTACCAACTCACTACTATACTATTGTAGTAATAAGGATGGAGAAAATAAGATCACATAAAAATTGAGGACAGACGAACCTGGTATTAAGGTCTAGTTTACTTGTAAATCCATCTTGACATGTTGGATCAATTATCTACTGTCTCTGGACTTCAATTTTGCCTCAACTATTAAATAAAGATAATAGTATCAATTATAAGAGTCATTATTAAGATATGGAATAATAAATATAAGCAGTTCATAGTAAGTGCCTGGCCTGTGTTACCTGAAAATTTCATTTTCAGAAGCTACATACACAGAGACACACACAAATACACACACACACACACACACACTCCCAGAATTGTATTGTAGTATAACAAATTATAAATGACTTTGCTAATTCACATGCCTCTTGGAACATTTGTATTGAGTCCCAATGCCTTTATAAATGGCTCTAATAACAGTATCCTGAGATGCTGATGCCTGAGTGATATTATCTACTACTTATCAGGGAATCCAGGTGGAATCCCTAGGTTGTCAGTCCAAAGGGACTATCATTCAAAGAGAAAAACAAGGTATTTCAAAAGTCCTTCACCGAGAGAGCTTAGACACAAGGCTAAATAACCTATATGGATTACCTTATTTAAAACAACACATTTATGAAAAAATAAGGACATACACAGACTCTCTAGAGCTGAGGCAGTTGAGACACAGGGAAGTAAAGGTCCCAAAACAGCTAAATGGAGTTGCAGAGGTACCTAGCTCCACAGTAACCATGAAGCGCACTGTTAACCTCCACAGCAGGATGAATATAGAAGCAAGGCAACAGATCAAGCTGTGACACATTGTGCTACAATGTTGACCAGCAAAGGAAAGAAGAGATAATACACACATCTTGGCATCAGAAGTCAAGAGCCATAGAGAGGACCCAGGTAGAACCCAAAGATTGGGAGCTCACCGCATGGACACTGGCATTGAGCAGAATCTGCACTCTTTGTTTCAAGGCCAAGTACAGCCTCTCAAAGTGGCAAGACAGGCCTCTAAAGTTCATTACATTTTTAAATGTAATTTACACTGCAAAAACTCTTTCCAGAAAAGCAAACTTTAAAGAGATAATACAAAAAAACCAACAAGCACACAAAAAGATGGTCACTGTCATTAATGATTAGAAAAATGCAAATCAGAAGCATAATGAGGTATTAGGACACATAGACAAGGATGACCAGCAGAAGAGATGGGCAATAAGCGTGGCAAGGATGGAGAAAACTGGGACAGTAGTTCATTGCTGGTGGGGATAAAACAGTGCAGCCTGCTGATACTTTATGGGATAACAGAATTACCATCTGACTCAGAAATTCTGCTCTACTATTAAGCTCCCTAAAAAATTGAAAACAAGTGCTCATACTAAAAACATGCACACCAATGTTCATGTCAATACTATTCAAAATAAGAAAATATAATGACTGGGTGTGGTGGCGCATGCCTTTATTCCCACCACTTGGGAGGCAGAGGCAGGAGGATTGCTGTGAGATCAAGGCCAGCATGGTCAACATAGCAAGTTCCAGGCCAGCTGGGGCTACAGGGAGCCTCGGTCTCAAAAAGATCAAGAAAAGAAAAGAAATATAGAGGAAATAGCCCAAATTTAAATCAACTAACTAAAGAGCTTTTTTAAAGTGCACAACCGCATATCCATACAATGAATATTATTCAGCTATAAAAAAGGAGGTGGGGTTCTGATGCATGCTAGCGTGTTCATGAACCTCCATCTTAACATTATGGTAGGTGAAAGAAAATAGGTATATATATTCATATATTATTATGAATAATTTCAATTATATAACATAAAAATACAGAGTTGGCAATGTCACAGAGATAGAAAGCTGATTAGAGGCTGGTGAGATGGCTCAGTGGTTAAGAGCACTAACTGCTCTTACAAAGGACCTGTGTTTGGTTCCCAGCACTCACATGGTAGCTACCAACTATCCATAACTCCAGTTCCAAGGAATCCAAACCCCTCTTCTAGACTCTACTGTCATTGCATTCATGTGGTGCACGTACATACATACAGGCAAAGCATTTATATACATAAAATAAATAAATAATTTTTTACTGTTCTTGCAGAAGACCTGGGTTCAAATCCCAGCACCCACGTGGCAGCTAACAACTGGTCATAATTTCAGTTCCAGGGGATCCGACAGCCTCTTCTGTCCTCTGCAGGCATTACACAACACAGGTGCACTCACCTACATGTAGGCAATATACTCATACACATAAAATAAAACTAATAAATAAAATATTAAAAATAAACAAATAATTTTTAAAAGATAGAATGCAGATTAGTGATTGCAAGGGTTGGGTGGGGAGAAGGGAAGTGACTTCCTCATAACTACAGCTTTCCTGTGGGGATAATGGAAATGTTTTGGTGCGAGTGGTAAAGCTGCAGGTTTGTAAATGTACAAAATGTCACCAATAGCAGCTCAATCTTTAAAAAAGCTCAAAGCGTGTTGTCCCAGGCACATGTGACGTAGAGAGAGGCCTGTGGTGCTAACCACAGCTTCCTGAGAACATGGGCCCCAAGTGGACTTTCCTACCCCACACCATGCATATTCATGGAAAAGCAGAGCTGAAAAGCATTTGGCTTCCAGGAATGTCCATCAACCCTGAAAGGTGATGCTAAGGAAGATTTCTCACAAGATGGACCTTCCAGAGTCCACACCACCATTTTAATTTGCATGGAAAGATAAAGGACAATCCTGCAAAACAAACAAGATGAAGTTACTCTCAAACTTTTCCTCTGTATATTCTCCTGGGGAAAATGTCAGCTTGGTCCTTTGTTAGACCAAGCAGTTGGAGCAATTGGAGAGTTCCAATTGCTCTCCTCCATCATTTCTGCAAAGATAAGCTCTGTTGTATTAATTCAACCACTCAGTCAAAACACAGCTCTGCAAGGAGCACTCTATTCCTTACTTTCAAAGTCCTTTCAGGTGGTGGTATCTTTCTTTCCACATGGTTGATGAGCTGGGATTCACCTGGTAGCCTGGTCTAGCAATTGGCGTTTCTCCTAGCCTTACAAAATGGACTGAGTGTCAGTGGTAAGAGGCTAGAGACAGATTTTAACCTTCCTGCCTCTTTCATTCCTAATCTCATCTTCCTCTTCACCCTTGGAACAGTTGCCTGTAATTAATGATGAGGACCCACAGGCTTGCACTTCAACCCAGTGAGGGAGGAGTGGAATGGGCTTCTTTCCTCCTCCCCGAAGAGTGAATTACCTCAAGAGTATGATGGCAGTGCTTACCTGGTGCCAGAGCTCGACTTCTGGTGCTGCTGGTGTGCAGGGCAGGAAAAGGACTCTGTGCATGTTAAATCCAGCTTAGGGCACCTCTTTCTCCAGATGGAGGACTCCTTGAGGTAAAGAGTGAAAGTTCATTCTCTCACAGTAGATAGCTGTACTCAACCAATTATAAGACCTTGGAGTGTCTACAAAAGATAGCTTTGAAACTTTATCAAAAGAGTCTATGCATCCAATTTACAAAAACTGCAGTCAAGAAAATGGAAGTACATTCAAGACTATTTGGAAAAGTATGTTAAAATTATAGTGTGAAAGAGAAAATATTTTTTAATTTCAAATAAGGCACCAGGCGTGGCACACAGCCCTCAGGAAGCAGAGGCAGGTGGATCTCTAAGAGACTGATACCAGCCTGGTCCACATAGCACATAATGACTTCCTGGCAGGCTGGAACTCAGGAGACACTGTCAAAACAACAACAACAACAAAGAAAAAAAATCAAATAAGGGTCTGGAGAGATGGCTCAATTCCCAGCACCCACATGGTGGCTAACAACCATCTGTAACTCTAGTTCCAGGGGATCTGATGCTGTTTTCTGACCTCTGTGGGCACTGCATGACCTGGGTGCACCTACCCACATGCAGGCAATATATTCAAACATGAAATAAAAATAATAAATAAAATATTTTAAAATTTCAAATAAGCCATGTACTATCTGTCCTCCAACAGATTACATACAATGCCCATTTATTCTATTAAGATCCCCAAATAACAAAGATGTGAATGAACATTTTCATTGTACTATGGGGAGCCCATAGCTCTATGCACAAGCACATGAAGGTTTTCTCAGTGGAAAGCTGTGCAAATCGAGTGGTACATCTTCATTTTCTCTATTTAACTTGGAGAATTAAGGCTTTTTATAGTTTTATGTTTTCTTTTGTTATGTTTTCCTTTTCTTTTCTGTGGGTGTCATTCAAACCAAGGAGAGGGAATTGGGAGTTTTCCTGTTCTTGAAGGACAGTTGTCAAATATGAGCTAAGAAGAGAGGTGAGTCAACGTGTTTCTGTGATAAAGACATCAGAGTCTATTTCTACTTCTGAAATACCCTCCAGGGCTGGGGTGATGCAAACATGAGCACCTGTATTAAGAGCCCCAGGATGCTCATGAAAGCCAGGTACAAAGGTATATTCCTGTAATCCCAATGCTGGGGAGACTAAACAAGCTCTGGGGCTCACTGCCTAGCCAGTCCAGTCAAAGTGCCGAGTTCTAAGCTCAGTGGGGGACCCTGCCTCAAAAAAGATGAATAGAGAGGAAGACACTCAATATTGACATCTGGCTTCCATATAAACACATACATGTGTATACATACATGAACATGTGTACACACATGCATATACCACACACATATACACACAAATGAATAAAGTTTTAAAAAATAAATAAAATGCCATTTTGCCCTCAATTTGATCAAAGATATTGTAAGTCAATACTTCGGTCCTTATGAGAAAGTTTATCTGTAGCGAATGCTCAGTGTTCTGAATTTCTTAGGGTACTGTGAGGAGGTTTTTGTTATTTTTTAACAGATTATTCCTTTTTTTGTACATACCAAAACATCTTGTGGAAAGGAAAATTATTTTGACAAAGAAAATCTTAAAATTGGAAACAAATGGCCAACTGTAGAAAATGCATCTAGTCTATCATCTTCACCATGTCAAAATACACAGACGCAACCCCTCTCTCCTGAAACTCATCCCAGGGTCTTGAACAGGGGATTCCAAGTAGTTTCAGGCAATACATGGCCATTCCCTAGATTTCAGTACAGAAGTTACCAGGTTTAGACCATTATGATGAAAAACTGAAGCCCAAATAATCATTTGCTTGGTTCAAATATATTCATTGAGAATTTCCTGCTCTCTCAGTGACTTCACAGGCCAGGGGAGCACTGAGGAGTCAGCCTAGTAGAAACCATAACATACAGTCATAAGACACAAAGGGAAGAAGATTCCAAAAAGAAAATGGAAATTCATTTAAATTTTCACAGATTTTCAAATTAAGCATCCTGAAGTGTTCAAAATTTTTAAATAACATCTTAGTGGGGAATTTCCGAGGTAAATCCCATGCTTTGAGTGTCACAGGACTCCAGAAAGGCAGAGCTGGGGTAGGAAGTCAAATGTTCTCTTCCTTATTAGCTTAGCTCCATTAATCACATTTTAAAAAACAAGACTCCTAGCTAAGTCTGCACTCGCTCCTTCTCAAGAAGCAGTACAAAAGCAGAATCCTTGATCCTCTTCTGCTCAAAGAATGTTTTCTCGGAAGACCTTGCTCACTTCATTCCTCATCCAGGCCTTCAGGAAAATAAGCATGATAAGCAAAACTGGAGATGGTTCCCCATGACCATCTGGTATAAGCACATCTTTTATAAACAACACAGAAACATAAGCAATACTAATAATCGTGTTGGCTGACCCCAATACTCATGGAGTTAGGCTTCAGCTTGGATTTTGTATGGTTCTAGGCCTTGGATAGATGGAAAGAAATCCAACATAACACCCGACTCATGGAGTTCACATTCTACTGGGAAAAGATAGGCAAGATCAAGTAAACAAATAATTATTTGGTAGGTGAGCCAGTGACATGAAATGGTACCCAATAGAAAATAAGTTAGAAACTCATAGGACATTGATCATTTTACATAGAATGGAAAATATAGGTTTTGTCAAAGACTTAACTCTTCAGAACGTGTGAGGTTTGTCAGAAGGCCTATGACAGGAGATGTGGACAAAGAAAAATGTAGCTGCAAAATCTCACTCCCCCAACCACATGCCTGCCCATTCGTGAGGTGAGGGTAAGCATACTGGAGAGGCTCAGAGAGTATGTGTTTGAGCCCTCAAGCCAGGTGAGTTTAAGAAGGTGGGAAAAAAAAAAAAACAGGAAAAACATGAAGCTCATAAAATGATTTGTAAAGTGAATGAGATGAAACATCGCTGTGCTCTTTAGCAATAAAGTTGCAGGATTCCAGCATGAACACTTAGAGAAAGGATGCAGGCACCCAAAGGTGAGGTGATTGTGATGTTGGTCATGGCAAGTTGAACAGGAAATAAAAGAAAACACCTTCAGAGGGCCCTGTGGCCTCCCCTTCTCCATAAAATGGACTGAAAGAGAATAGGAAAAAAATTGCAAAGCACTAACCAAAAACTGTGGTAGGTTTTTTTTGGAACACAGTACCATCTACATAAAAGCCCAGCCAAAGCGGGCCCCACTACCCCACCCGCGGTAGACGACTCCCCACTCCCCACGTCACTGAGAGACTAGGCAATTGGCTTGACTCTAGTTTTCCTGTGTGGGAAGATTAATATTGCATGAGTCCATGGATCTTCACATCTCTACTTCATCACAAATGAAAGCACTTCCTCTGCCCACTCACAACATCTGGATGCTGCCTGCTAGGGCCATGGATGCAAGTGGAAACATCTGGGTGTCAGTGCCTAGGTAGAACTCCGTGGCATCTAAACATGATTTTGGAAAGTTTCTTAAATAAAAGGATTTTTTAAAAATTTAGCTCAGGCCAATGATGAAGAAATATAACTGTGTAACTAAGCAGGTCTTTTCCAGTTCCTTTAACCACCAACCACTGAATATCCAGCATTGTTCATATTGTTTCTACTTTGGATACTTAGATTCCCTTCTGTGACTCTGATAAACTAGAATCCGTGGGCAGTTTTGGCTCTGGCCAGTCAGAACTCCCAGCTGCATGCTTTCTATATAACTACCTTTCACTTGGGAGGTTCAAAAAATAGCAGCAGTCTGTTAGAGTGGGAGAGTGTGTGCATTAGTCATTCTGTTTGGTGAATACTATGCTGTCATCACTGTCAAACATAATAAAAGTGCAAAGGAAACACTTCCCCACATATTGATCTGCTCCACACCTCCTGTGGTGAGCAGGAGTAAGGGAGCTACCTATCTGTCACCCCAGCACTCAAGCACAGGGAACCCAACTTCCTGGAAGTGTTTATTTTGGAAACAGTTGAGAGCATCAACCTCAAACGTTCCAGTGTTCAGTGTTTGGCTTTAACCATATAATCCCTTGTAGTACTGAAATATGTTACAAAAAATACACAGGTGAACTTGAGTGGCCTGGGCCAAGGCTCGTTTGTTAGTAATGAACGATCATTATTGTTAATTATTATTTGCATAATGGCTTTTGGTCATAAGAGTTTTTTTCTTTATTAGATTATATATTTTTGGCCTTATTAGAAGTAACTGGAATGAGAATCTACATGTGTTGAATGCTCTCCACATCAGGAAATCACCCTGCTAAGGGTTTTCATATATGTGCTTTAAAATTCTTGTCACATAACTCTAAAGTACATATTACTGCCAGGGTTTGGCAGATTAAAAAGGCTGAATTTCAAGTGAAAAGGACAGGGGCCAGAAATAAGTGGCCCATGCTCTCTCAGAGACTGTGCTGGTTAGTTTTGTTCAACTTGACACAAACTAGAGATTCTGGGGACAGAGATCCTCAATTGAAGAATTGCCTCCATCTGATGGGCCTGTGGCCATGCCTGTGAGGCATTTTCTTGATTGCTAATTAATGTAGGAAGGACCACCCCACTGTGGGCGTGCTATCCCTAGGCAAGTGGGCCTGGCCTGTATCAGAAACGTAGCTGAGCAAGCCAGGGGAGGCAAACCAGTAATCAGCATTCCTCCATGGTCTCTGCTGCAGTTCCTGCCTTGGCTTCCCTAGATGAGGAACTGTAACCTGTAAGGTACAAACCCTTTCCACACTTACATTGGTTTTGGTCAGTGTTACATCACAACAACAGAAAGCAGACTAGAACAGAGAGCAACACTGTCTGCATCTCACTTGTTCTTGTAGCCCAGGTTCTGAAACCACTTTCTTACGTGGTAAGTTGGCATTCAGAATTAGAAAAGCACTTTCCTGCTGAATCAATGTATCTGGGAGAAGCAGAGATGGGGAATACGTATTGGGACCCACAGCTGCCATGAAGGAAACCAGGACTCAAATTCCCAAGCTCCCCTGTAGCTCCTTGGTGCCATCTGCATGAGACACCCATATGAGAACTGGATTTGGGTTCCAGTGGAGCTTATGATTTGTTGGTCTGTATGACAACATAAGCCTCTAGCTTTAGGGTGTAAGGTCGAGTTCCCCACATCAGCCTAGCACCCTACTATGGAGATAGCAGCAATCTTTCTAGAAAAATTCCCAAGCCTTCAGCTCATCAGAGCAGCAGAGTGACTGTCTACTTCTGTTAATTTTGTGGCCTGACTTAGGACATGTTTCTGAAGGCTGAAAACCTATTCCTCTGGTCCCTTAATGATTCTGTGTGCTACTATTTTGCATCCTTTGTTTAATGCCTTTTTTGCTTGAAGTTGCCAGAGTGAAACCTGTTCTTTGCAATTTAGAATCTTAAATGACACCAACTGGGAAGACAAAAGGAAGGAATTCATACACTCCCATTGCTCTTGCAGCTGTTTCTTTAGTTCACTGTGTTAGTCAGCTGTCTATCTCTGTGACAGAATACCTGCCATAATATACTGAGTGATGGAAAATGACTTACTTTAATTCACAATATGAGAGTTCTCGCTCAGTCCATGGTCAGCTGGCTCAGTTACTTTTGGGCCTGTTTATAAGGCAGAAAACCATGGCAGGGAACACATGCTTGAGCAAAGCTGTCTACCTCATGGAGGCCAGAAAGCAACAAGAAAGAATCTAGGATACCAACATGCCATGCCCAAGAATGCCCACAATGACCTAACTCCCTCCACCTAGCCCCTACCTCTAGAGGGTCTACCATACACTAGGACACAGCCTTCATCACATAGGCCTTTAGGGGATGTTTCTGATCCAAACAAGAGCAGGCTGTGAGTGTATACAAGTACCTCCCACCATAGGAACTGCCTAAGTCCCCACAAAAGGGGATAAATCTTTAGCCTACATACCAATCAATATAGTGTGGGACTGTGTGGGGCTTTAAGAATTTTCTGTTTGGAAAAATTTTGTCCTCAACTTCCTTGATGGAATCACAGTCCGCAATGAATACAAATCTGCTCTGTTATTGACAGGCTGGACAACACCATTCCTCACACTAATATCTGTACCCCTGGGGAGGGAACAAAGCTACGTTGTCCATGGTGGTTTTCTACCTCCCAGAGCTGTGTTTATGTCTCCCTACTGATTCTATACATTTCTAGAGAAAGTCAGGCTGTTTAATTAATTAAAACAAAATCTGTTCAAGTATATTGTCATGGAGTAGAAAAAGCTTCCAGTCAATGTGACTTTTGTGCAAAAACACAGTATTCAGTCCAAAAATGTGTTGGTGAATGGTGTGGTGACCTTGAGTTGGTAGAGAAATCTGTAATAACCCAGTGCAGCTCATGAACTGAGGCACAGGCAAGCAGCACAGGGAGTAAAGGTCAATGAGTAGCAGCCAGAAGACCAGCAACAGGCAATTTGGAGTAATGGGGGCATGTCAGAGAAAAGACCTTACTTAGATCAACACAGGTAAACAAGTAGCAGTGGGTGACCCAGACACTCAGAAAACAGGAGGCAGTTCCTTTTGTTCCCACACTGGAAGAAGTCATATTGAACACCATCAAATGCAATTTATGTAAATACCTATGCAAATTAATTCAGGCAAAAAGCAAAAAAACAGTAGGTGCCATGGAATCTCAGGTGTCTCTCTTTGGCCAAATTGTATATGTCACTTACCTTGATTACTTGAGGATTTATAAATTCTTGTAAAACTTTGGTATAGTAATCTTCTCTTCCTAGCCTGTAAGCTTGAAAAATGAGACAGGATGACAAACATGAATTTGTGACTTTTCTTAGGGTAACTCCAATCCATAGTAAATTTGCTGAGTTCCAGTCACTCCTGTATGAAGCCTTTTGTTATTCCCAAGTCCTAGTAGCAACAAGGGAAGTTTCAGAAACAAGATCATCCAGAATAATTTTTAGTTTTTGTTAATAAAACATACACACATATACATATACATATATGTAATTTTTGTAGAGATTAACTATAAAATTAACAAAACTTCAGTATTTCAACTTTCTAATCATATCCTGTTTCCTCCAAACCCATTCATGTTATAGATGATCTACTGGTATCATGATGAAAAAACAAAAATTAATGTATTTGATTCAGTGACTTGACTTCTGAATAATCCATTAAAGAAGAAAGGTTAGAGTAAAGGCCCAGATCTTTGGGGACTACCTGAGAGTGCCTGAGGGTGAGCTTCCCAAATTGCACCATGCCCAACCCCCTGCTTTGGGACCATTTGCAGTCCCTCCCACCGCTCCAGGCTTCCCTGCTGACTAGTAGGGACCAGCACATCCATCTCCCATCTCCTCTCCTTGGACATTGGCACTATCCATCTGAGGTTTCTGAAGTGTCCCTAACTAGGTAGGGCTGCTTCGCCATCCTGGAGCACCCCTGAGTAGCCTGACTGGAACCACTTGGTCTCTCCAATATAAAACCAAAAGAGAGAACCTGAAGCCTAGACCAACCAGCTTTTCATGCTCAGCCAGCAAACAACTAAGGTACAACAAGAATACAAACAGAATCAGACTTCAGCTCAACAAAGGAAGGCTTGAATTTCACACCAGACTCACGAGCAACAACAACAACAAAAAAGTCTATATGCCAGAAACCACAATGAAAAAAATAATAATATGAAAAACCAAAATAATATGTTCCCACCAAACTCCACCAGTCCTACAGAAGAGAACTTCCTAGGGATAACCCAAGACACAGAATTTAAAAGAACAATCATAAATATGATCAAAGAATTCAATGAATTTAAAGAACACACAAACAACTTAAAGACCTAAAGGAAGAGAGGGATAAACTTCTGACAGAATACACAAAAGAGATATAAACATTGAAGAAAACTCAGGCTGAAATGAAGAAGGAAGTCAAAATTCAATTATCCAATTTGAAATGACAGGAGAAAGCCTCATCAATAGAATGAATGAAATGGAAAGCAGAATATCAAAATCAGATGATAAAGTGAAGAATTGGACAATTAAGCAAAAAACATGAACAATTAAAAAAACCTGGAATGATATGCAGGAAATGTGGGACACCATGAAAAGACCAAATCTATGCATCATAGGCATAGAGGAAGGAGAAGAATCTCAGATAAATGGTATTGACCAGATCTTCAACAGGATTAGAAAAGAAAAATTCCCCAAATTAAGGAAAGATGTACCCATACAAGTACAAGAAACATATGGAACACCAAACAGACAGGACCAGAACAGAGTCTTCCCAAGGCATATCGTAGAAAAACACTAAATGAACAGAGCACAGAGAAAATACTGAAAGCTGCAAGAGGAAAAACAACAGGTCACATATAAAGGAAACCGCATCAGAATTACAGCTGACTTTTCAATGCAAATTATAAAAGCCAGAAGAGCCTGGACCAAAGTATTCCCAGTTTTAAATGACCATAGATGCCAACTCAGAATATTTTACTCAGCAAAACTGTCTAGTGTAGTTGAAGGGGAAAGAAAAATCTTCTAAGACACAAAAAGGCTGAAAGAATTCATGTCCACCCAACCAGTCCTTCAGAAAATACTTGAAGCAATACAAAGGACTGAAAAAAGGACTACATCTAAAAGGCAACAGAAAGAAACTAAATGGAGATGTAATTGTGAAAACACAAAATTAGAACAAGAATATAAACAGAAATTAAAATGTCAGTAACCATTACACAGCATTCAATAATAACTTTAAATATCAATTGCCTGAACTTCCCAAAGGCACAGGATAGTTGAATGAATTAAGAAACAAAACCCATCTTCTTGTTGTCTGAAAGAAACTCAGCTCACCTTCAAGGATAGGCACTGTCTTAAGGTAAAAAGATGGAAAAAAGTATTCCAAACAAATGGCACTAAGAAACAAGTAGGGTAAGATGCAATCCTAATGCTTGACAAAATAGACTTCAAACTAAACTTAATCAGAAGAGATAAAGAGGGTCACTTCATTCTGATCAAAGGACCAATTGATCAAAAAGACATTGCAATCATGAACATATATGCACCAAATTCTGGTGTACCCAATTTCATAAAAACAGTACTACAGGACTTTAAGACACAGATTAACCCCAACTCAGTAACAGTTGGGGATTTCAATACCCCAATATCGCCAATACACAGGTCAATGGGACAAAGAATAAATAGAGAGACATCTGAATTAAATGATACCATACATCAGATGGACCTAACAGACATATACCAAATATTCCACGGAAGTACCAAAGAATACATTTTCTATTCAGCAGCCCATGGAATTTTCTCTAAAACTGACCACATACTGAAACCACACACACACACACACACACACACACACACACACCCACATACTGGGGCACAAGACACAAATACAAAATAATACAAAAATTGAAATAATTCCATCCATTCTATCAGACCACAATGAAATACGGCAAAATAGGAAATTAAGAAAGAAATTAAAGTACTCCTGGAACTAAATGTAAAGGATAATACAACACAACGAAATGTCTGGGACACTTTAAAAGCAGTCCTAATGGGGAAGTTTATAACTACCTACATTAAAGTACCTGCACTAAAAGATCAGAAAGAGAACAAGTAAATGACTTAACATTACAACTCAAGATTCTGGAAAAGCAAGAACAAATGAAACACAAACTCAGCATATGAGAAGAAATAACAAAAATCGAACAAAAATTAATGAAATAGAAACAAAGAAAACAACACCAAGAATCAATAAAATTTAAGAGCTGGAGTCTTTGAAAATATAAACAAGATAGACAGCACTTAGCCCAGTTAACTGAAGGAAAGAAAGAGTATCCAAATCAATAAAATCAAAGTTGAAGGAGAAACATCACAATAGACAGTGGAAAGATCCAGAACATTATAAGGAAATACTTTAAAAACCTATACTCTCTTAAATTTGAAAACCTAAAAGAAATGGATGAACATCTCTATTCATGGGAACAACCAAAGCTAAACTAAGAAGAGATCAACAGCTTAAACAGACCCAAAACTAATAAGGAAATTGAAATAGTAATATAAAACCACCTAACCAAAAAAAGCCCAGGCCCAGATGGATTCACAGCAGAATTCTACTAGACATTTAGAGAGGCTTTATAGCTAATAATACTTAAATTATTCAAAAAGATAAAATCAGAGGGAAAACTCCCAAAATCTTTCTATGAAGCCAAAATCACTATAATACCAAAGCCAGGTAAAGATACAACCAAATAAGAAAACGTATGGATCCATATCCTTAATGAACATAGATGCAAAAATTCTCAACAAAATACTTGCAAACTGCATACATACACACATCGAAAAGATTATCCACCATGATCAAGTCAGCTTTTGCCAGAGATGTGTGGCTGGTTCAATATATGTAAATCAATAAATGATATAAATCATATAAATGGACTCAAAGACAAAATCACACAGTCATTTCAATAGATGCGGGAAAGATCTTTGATAAAATCCAACATGAATTCATATTAAAAGTCCTAGAGGGAATTGGACTGGAGGGAACATACCTCAACATAATTAAAGCCATATACAACAAACCCAGGACCAATGTCATTCCAAATGGAGAGAAACTGGAAGCATTGCCATTAAGATCAGGAACCACACAGGGTTGTCCACTATCTCCACTCCTTTTCAATATAGTGCTTGAAACTCTTGCAAGAGCCATAAGACAAAAGAAGGAAATTAAAGGAGTAATAATTGGAAAAGACAATGTCAAGTTATCTCTATATGCAGATGATTTGATATTGTATATAAGAAATCTAAAAAAATTCCACCAGGAAATTACTAGAAATTACTTTCAGCAAAGTGGCAGGTTACAAAATCAGTCTATAAAATTCAGTTGCCTTTCTACATATCAATAACAAACAATCAGAGAAAGAGTATATGGAAATCTCCCCATTCAGAATAGCCAAAATAAATATAAAATAAATATAAAATAATAAATAAATAAATAAATAAAATATCTAGGAATAAACTTGACTAAAGACTTTAAAGATCTCTACAATGATAATTTTAAATGTTTGAAGAAAAAGATTGAAGATGACACCAGGAGATGGAAGGGCCTCCTATGCTCATGGATTGGAAGAATTAATATTGTGAAAATGACCATCCTACTAAAAGCAATCTATAAACTCAGTGCAATACCAACCAAAATCCCCATGACATTCTTCACAGAATTAGGAAAAAACACCCTAAAATTCATAGGGAATCACAAAAGATACTAGATAGCCAAAGCAATCCTGAGCACAAAGAGCAATACTGTGGTGGGGGGGAGGCTAACAATATCAGATCTCAAACTATATTACAGAGATATACTCATAAAAACAGCATGGTACTGGCACAAAAACAGACACATAGATCAATGGAGCATAATTGAAAAACCAAACATGAGTGCATGCAATTTCAGCCACCTGATATTTGACAAAGGTGCCAAAAAGGCACACTGGGGAAAAGACAGCACCTTCAGCAAATGGTGCTGGCAAAACTGGATCTCCACCTGTAGAAAAATGAAACTAGACTCTTATCTTTCACCTGATACAAAATTGAACTCCAAATGGATAATGGATCAAAGACCTCAATGCGAAACATTAAACTCTACAACTGTTAGAAGAAAACATAGGCAGTACCCTCCGAAACATAGGTTTAGGAAAGGGCTTTCTTAATTGGACATCAGTTTCTCAGGAATTAAGGTCAACAGTCAACAAGAACTAAAATGCTTCTGTACCTCAAAAGAAACAACCAAGGATGTAAAGAGAAAACCCATGTAGTGGGAGAAAATCTTCACCAGTGACATATCTGACAGAGGTTTAATATCCAGAATATATAAAGAACTCAAAAAAAACAAAGAATCAAGAAAACAAATGACCCAATTAAAAGATGGGCTATGGATCTGAACAGAGAGTTCTCAAAAGAAGAATTAGAGATGGCTAAGAAACACCTTAAAAGGTGTTCAATGTCCTTAGTAATTAGGGAAATGCAAATTAAAACCACTTTGAGATATCATCTTACCCCAGTCAGATTGGTTAAAATCAAGAGAACAAATGATTCAAAATGCTAGAGAGGATTTGGGGAAAAGGTAACACTCATTCACTGATGGTAGTATTGAAAACTCTTCAACTACTATGGAAAGCAGTGTGGAGAACTCTTAAAAAACTAAAAATGAATCTACCACATGACCTGGTTATCCCATTCGTTGGCACATACCCAAAGGACTTACTCTTCTGCAGAGACACTTGTACATCCATGTTTATTGTTACTCTTTTCACAGTAGCCAAAAGATGGAAGGAATCTAAGTGTCCCTCAACTGAGGAGTGGGTAATGAAAATGTGTTCATTTATACAATGGAGCTCTACTCAGTGGCAAAGAAAGCCGAAATCATGAAATTTGTAGATAAAAGCATGGAACTAGAAACTGTTATACTAAGTGAAGTAACACAGACTCAGAAAAAAACAAATGACATATATTCTCCCTCATTTGTGAAGTCTAGTACCAAATCCTTATATGTAAGCATATATCCTAGTGTAACTGCAGGAGCCAGGAAAATGGAAAGGAACCAGGGAGGTAAAGGGAAATAAGGAGCCTAAGAGAGAGGAACAATGGGAGATAGGTATTACCAAGGGGGAAATGGTAAAATAAGGGTATTTAAATGGAAGGGGAAGAGGGGGGTTATACAAGAATCCATGGAGGTAAAGGAGAAAAAGGAGCTCAAGGGGGCGTGGTACTGTAGGAGACAGGTTTTATCAAGGGTGAAATGGGGAAAATGAGGGAAATGGGGAAATGAGAGAGAAGGGAGGGTTAGACAGGGAGAGAGAGATAGGAGAGGTAAATAATGCTTAGCTGATATGAAAAACCAGAGAGAAATGTATTAGTTTAAAAGCCTACTGAAAAAAATACACATGCATATCTCTACATGTGTATAGTTGAATGTTATATAAAAAGAAACAGTGCTTGACAGGAGAAACCTCCCCTCGAGTTGTTGGCCCAGGTAGTCCAAGAGACTCCCAAAATTAACAGGCGATTGCCACAGTCCTTGATTACCTTCCAGAACTTGAAAGTAAAACCTTTTGTTGATGACAGGATATATTTCGGACACAGGACTTGGAGCAAGGGAGCTGGACCTGACCTGGAAGTCACCTCCCTGAAGGCTAGCTCTCATAGCTTTGGAGGACGCTATGCAAGTTGCTAAGGGAAAACATCAATCCAATCAGTGGTCCAACACCAGCATTAAGGCCTAATAACCACAGTAATGACCAGCACAACAAATTACATTGGAGCAGTAGTGGCACTTGTATCTTTGGGGTAATCAACAGCTACTTAATTGAACCTAAAGCCCACTCGATGCGAGGGAACGCATGTGTGGCACTATAAGCATAGCCCAATACACATGGCTGAAGAGATCACAGATCTTAGAGAAAACCCTAAGTCTGTCACATCCCTAGACAAATGTAATTTCTTACTATATGCTAAATATGAAGGTATCCTTATCTTTACAGATAAGTGTGTTGGTTCTTATATCACTCATGAAAGAAGCTTCTTTTGCAACAGAGACTATCACAGAGTTCTACAACCGGTCACACTCAGAGAATAAGTGTCTGTAAGATGCCCAACCCTAAGTGACACATCTACAATGGAACTTCTACACCTAAGGATCACAGAACATCGTGGAACAAGGAGTAGAGAGAATATTAATGCATCTCTCAACTCTCAAGGAAGCTCCCTCATGCAACAGAGGGCAATGAACACAAAAGGCCACAAATAGCTAAAGCATAGAGAATAAGAGTCTTCAGAGTGTGGGCCCTTAGACAGGACTCCTATATTAAACTCCACCCATGCAGGGTTCAGGGACCATTGAGAAAGAGGGGGTGGAAAGGTTGTAAGAGTCAGAGAAGTAGGTCCATGACTATATGGAAACAGAGTCTTACAGGCTCCTGGGACTTTGCTTACATGAATCTACAGCAATGGTGTCAGCATGCACAAGACCCATGCAAACTCAATCAGACAACATCCAGCTTAGAACTGGGGAAATGGACAGTAGGCCCCAATCTTATTCAAGTAACTATTGGCACTTGATTACTGCTGGATAAGGGAAAGTTGATCTTCTTTAGGGGAGTGACTTTAGATAGGTTGACTAGACCCCAGCAGATGAGCTTGCACTAACTTGACTCAATAGACCTTACATGATAGAATGCATGAAATCCAGTGGGGTGGGAGTGGGGAGTTATAAAGATGATTAAGATGTTTTGTATAAATTACACAAAAATTCATTAAAATTTTCCTTTAAAAAATAAGAAAAATTATAGACCTCTAAAATATCTACACAAAGGCCCATGAGATGGTTCAGTGGGTAAAGTGCTTGCTGTACAAACTAATGACGTGAATTCAATCTTCTGAGCCCACGTAGAAGTAGAAAGAGAAAACTATCTCTCAAAAGTTGTCCTCTGACTTCCATGTTCACATGCCTGGACTCACTCAAACACAAACACATTATACGTGCAAACAATAATAGTAAGTAAAAATTTTAAAAATAAAATATCTCTATATAATGGCAACACTTAGGAATAACCTACATATCCAGGAATAGTGGAATTATTAATCTCTATTATGTAAAACTATAAAAATATTTCTAATAAAATTACAATATCATTAAAATGAAAATTTATTTTCTGTTTCTTACTAGCATGTGTTAATTATACATAATAATGGGTTTCATTATGATACTCTCATATATGCAGACAATGCATTTCACACCCTCCCTGCCCTCCTTGTTCCACTCCCACTGATCTCCAACCTCTCCCCAGACATTTTCACTTCTACTTTCATCTTAAAACAATTTTGAAAGTGGGAAATGTTTATGAAGTGAAAAAGCAGCTTCAAAATTGCATGACAGGCCAGGTGACCCCATCATGGGGGACTGAGACAAGAAAAGCAAGGGTCTAAGACCAGCCTAAACTAAAGAGGCCAATTTGAGCTATGTATGAGACTCTGTCTTAAAAAACAAACCAAATAAACTGGCATGAGAGCAATCTTACATTGTTGTGACAGTTAATGGTAGTTGTCAAACCGATGGGGCTGAGAAGCACCTAGGAGACAGCAAACGCACCTCTGGGTGTGTCTGTAAGGCTATTTCTAGAGAGGATTGGCTATGGGGCTAGACCTGTCCTAAATGATGTGGGTCACTTCATCTCATAAGATGGAGTCACAGGCAGAATACAAGGAGAAGAAGCAGCTCCCCAGCCCAAGCATCTAAGCATATTCATATTCATTGCCCCTCCCCTCCCCAATTCTTCCTGGCCACACTATGTGAATTACTGTGCTCTGTCAGTCCCTCCCTGTTGTGATAGATGGCAATCTTTGAAACCATGAGCCAAAATGAATTCTTTCTCAAGTTAGTGTGTTCAGGTTTATTGTCACAGCAATGAAAAACAGACTGAAGCAATTATGCATGTATTTATGTATACTTTCCTCTTAAAATTTGTATATGCCATTAAGACTGGAAAATAGAAACAAAACTATTTGTAGTAATAAGATTTTCAGTGACCTTTTTATTTTCTTCTTCATAGGATTATATACTATTACATAATTTT
>NW_008355272.1:7689372-7745851 GCF_000622305.1 Nannospalax galili
CAACAAACAATCAGAAAAGTCATTAAATATAACTTACAAAGAAACAAAGCCCAATCTTAACCAGACAAAAAAACTCTTATTTCCTACCTTTGTTCTGATTCACAGACATAATTTATCTTCTGATCTTCACAAGTTGTGTTTGCTGGAGAGGCATAGGACCATATGTGCAGTTGCAAGACAAAGTAGAAGTTGGGGATTAAGAGTGGAGGGTAGTCTGAAAAATGATTATGAGGTAATTTGCCTCATCTTCTCAGAGGTGCTATGAGAAGGAACCTCTTGGTCTGAGGAAGACCAACTTTTGATGCGTTCTACCAGCCTCTCTGTGTTCTTAACAATTCCAGTTCTCACAGATTTTTCTGGGTCACAATCTCTATCAAATCTCCTTTCTGTAAAGCTGTGCATTTGTTTACGTGTTGGTACCATGGGCTATTTTCCACCACAGCCTCTGTGCCTTGTACTTGCAAACAAAAATAAACACTAGGAATTGAATTTTACAATAGAAAAGATATTTAAAATTGTTACTGCCAGGCTGGAGAGATGGCTCAGTGGTTACGAACCCTGACTGCTCTTGCAAAGGGCAAGTAGACCTGGGTTCAGTTCCCAGCACCCACATGGTAGCTAAGGACCATCTGCAATTCCAGTTCTGAGGGAATCTGTTGCCCTCTTCTGGCCTCCATGAGCTTTGCACACATGTGGTCCACTTACACACATGCAGAGGAAACACTCTTACACAGAAAATATAAATAAATAATAAATATATGAAAGAAATTGCCACTGCCCTAAAAAAGGATTTCATTTCAGTAAGTTCATTTGGTAAGATGAAGAGAAAAGTTGATGGTGCTGCTGACAATGGTGAGAAACAGCTCAGTGTTGGTTACTTACAAATGAGGAAATGTTATCTCTCAGGGTTTGGGGCAGGAGAGAGTAAGATGATTGTTTTTAATAATGTCTGAAAATGAACAATTTTTGGAAATTAATGTTCTGCTGGGAAGAAAGCAATACATGACAATACCAGTCAACAGCCACAGCTCCTTGGAGGATCAGTAAAGCCGTATACTCTTGAGTCAGACTGCTTGCATTTGGGTTCCTTCCTTGTGAAACCTGGGCCAACTTAATTTCTCAGTGCCTTAGTTTCCCCAAATGTCAAGTGGTAGAGATAAATAGCTCTTGCCTCAAAAGACTGTTAGAATGCTAATAGCGAGCATTTAGGACAAAGTCTTGGCAATAGTAACCGCTATGTAAGCCAAGTTAAATACCATTCTATCCTGACTTGCTACATACAACACTGATGAAATTAGCCAGTGTCTACCTGCCCAGCATAGTATCTGCTTAAATGCCCACGTGCCTGCTACCTGAGGCTCCCTTTCCCCACAGTGGGTCATGATGGACACATTCATTTCCAAGGTCCTTAAAACTCTCCTTCCTGATTGTGTCATATGCAACTTCTGTTGCCCCTAAACTGAGTACTTTGGATGCCTATACTACACACTTCATGCCTTTACAAATAGGCTGCTGTGTTTATTGCACATGCACAGTGGAGTTCACTAATGTTAGAATATTTTGGAATTCAACCACCAACAAAACATACCCCTAAGGAAAATCTGGGGAGGAAGGAAACATTTTTACCCTAAGCAGGGAGAGATCTTGAAAGATCCATACTTCAACTAATTTCAGTAAAATGATATAAAATGGATAGAATTCTAGCCGTTAACACTATATCACTGTGGGCTGGTGAGATGGCTCAGTGGGTAAAGTTACTTACTGACCTGAGTTCCACCCTGAAACCCACGTGGTAGTAGAGAACTCACTCCAGAAAATTGTCTTCTGACCTCCACACACATGCCATGTCCTGTTCATATTCTCTCTCTCTCTCTCTCTCTCTCTCTCTCTCTCTCTCTCTTAATTAATTAAAACTCTACCACTGACAAATGATTTTACTCTGCTTGTTTCTAAAGCCATTCTCATTACTCCAAGTTGCTAAAACAGCCTTTAAGAAGTTACTTCCATAATGCTAAGAGAAAAAACAAATTCTTTGCACCTACTGCTTTGTTTTCTGTTTTCTTTTCTGCTTCTTTGTGGTTTGTTGAGACAGAGGCAGTCTCCTTGTAGCTCAGGTTGATCTCTAACTCTTTATGTGGCTGAGGCTGGCCTCTAACTCCTGGTCTTCTGTCTCTGCCTTTCACCCCTAAGTGCTAGAATCGCCGGCATGCCCCCAAACACCTGCCTGCATCTTTTCTTTATGATCTCCACTGAAAAACGGCAAGGGCAGCATCAGCCACCAGACTCAAGGACCTGGAGAATAGACTCTGGTCGCTCTTCTCTGTAGGTCCTAATTTTGGTTTGCTGAGCCATAGGGCTGGCAACCAGTCTAGAATACTTCATGCTACCATGGCATAGCAAAGACCAAGAGGGTAATGCCCTATTGTGGCACTGGTAAATAAAGTAGCAAGGCGATGGTGACACGATGCTACTCATTAAATGAGTAACTGAAGTGTGTTTTGCTGGGTTACAAGATGACGTTTCTAGAGGTTTCCAGAGCCATGCAGTCTGCCTAATTTTTCCTAGACAACTCTAAGCTATTCTTAAAAGTGTTTTCAGAATGGACCTCGGCAGGCAGAGTCTTGTGCAAGCCCCCTGGCTCAGCAGGCCATCCCACTGCCTTCCCATATCAAAGGGGACTTCATGCTGAGTTTGTTTACACCATTAAATTTCCTCAAACGTAAAGCCGGGAGACTTTTTCCAGGTGTTCACATTCCTAGAGGGTGGGGAAGGGGCTGAGCCCTCTATTAGAGCAATACCACGCTACAGTGCAACACAAAGATCCCTTTTTATGGCATGGCCTCCTCTTGAGATCTCTATTCCGGGGGCCGCCTTGGCAGAGACCACAAAACCGTCTGTCACTCTGCAGGGCGGTCCCCAGGCCTCTGTGCCCGCAGCAGGCACGCTGTCCCTGGTCACAGGCTGGAGCTGGGCCGCACACTGCGGAAGGTGCTCAGACACCAGCTCGGCGGCGGGGCGCATCCCTGTCTAGTCCCACCCGGCCCGGGCTGCAGGGCGAGGGAGGCGCCAGCTCCCTCCAGGACCTCTGCTTAAAGCCGGGGAAGCCAAGGAGAGCTACACGTTGAAAGGAGAGATGGGGCCGGGTCTTGGGCAAGGCAGGTGAAGAGAGCTGGCAAGGTCACCCATTCAGTCACCAGGTGGTGCATTTAATTTAAAAGGAGTGTTAACCTTGTTTATACAAAATAACACGAATGTGGGGAGAAGCCGTAAATCCTTTGTCGTTAAACAGCGGGGAGCGGCTGGCGCTGGCAGTCTGCCCACCCGCGACGTGAACTCGGCTGGCACCGGGCGAGGGAGCGCGCGGCCCGGCCAGGCCTGGCCTGCCAGCCTTGCAAAAGGCCGACCTGCGCCCTCTCTGCCCAGAAGATGACTCTTTGCATTCTTGTCAAATATATTTAGAACAAGGGGTGTCCTCTTAAAGAGAAGCATTTGTTAATCATTTAAATGCAGGCGTCTGGCCGTGCTCCAAGTTCACCTTTATAAATAGTAGGATCGGTTTCCAACTAGGCAGACAACTCCTGAGCAAGACCCCCTTCCCTCCTCTCTGGAGCAAGCGTCCCCTCCAATCGACCCGAGGTGCGCGCGTCTCTAACACCTTATTAATTTTCTAGCCCAGCTGGGGTTTCCTGAGTCCATGCCAGTCTTCTATCTGAAAGTTGAGGGAGATAAATGCATGATACCGGGTGCACAGAGAGGAGTGTGGTGTTTCTTTAAGTAAGAGGCAGATTAAAGTTAAATTCCTGTTGACTGAGGCGCTGGTGTGGACATCCTTCTTGTTTACCAGCAGCTGTCCCTGTTAATGACACTCCGATAACTTGTGGGGCTGCCCTGCGGTAGGGGGTGAAGCAGATAAAGAGGCCTCTGTTAAACCGTCCAGGCCTCTTCTCCACTCTGTCATTTCCTTCCTTTAAGAATCAGTGAAAAGTGTTCTGAAGAGGTAAATCCTGGGCGCCCAGGGGTGTGCTCCCCGACTTTGGAGTTCATAGTCTAAAAGATCTGGCTGCTACAGGCAGCCCACAGCAAAGCTGATGAAAATTCCAGCAGGGAAGGGGGAGGAGGTGGAGAGAAAGGGCAGCTGCTGGGCCGGGTCAGAAGGTCAGCTGTAGGCATCTTGAAGAACTCTCTTCCTCTTGGTTTAGAAACACTGACACTTCCCTGCCCCCCAACCCTCCATACAAAGATAGCTAGCATGTCAGCCCAGAATGCAGAATCACAGGTCTCCTAGGGTCCTTAACCACATGAAAATCACTTTTAATACTTGGAACTATTTCCCTCCAAAGAATTTAATGTTGTGGGGAACCCTGCCAGGCACCTAGGCTAATACTCTGATTCTACAGCCAAGAAAGCAGATGGCCAGCAGGTTAAAGAATGTGCCTAAAGTCACTATGAAAGTCTTAGTGGCAATGGTAGCTGGATGTCAGCCCTCTATCTACCATGCTTTCCACAAAGACAGACAGATAGACAGACACTTTAAATTTCCTGCCTGCAGCAGGCAGACAGCAGCTCTCCAGCCTCTTCCACACTGGGAACATGCCAAGCCCTTACCTGGCTCAGGTCCCAGCGTAGGAGATCCTCTGGCTTCCCAAGACCCACCTCCACCCTGAATTAATTCCTGAATACAATCCATTTAAAGATCAACAAACCTGAATCCCATAAGCGCTTTCATGCTCTAACCAGTCAAGCAGACATACCTCCAATAAAGCCAAGGGGACGAATTTATTTCTGCTTTTAGAAAGTGTAAATATATCGCTTCCTTTCACTTCATTTTTGTCACCTGAAGTATACCTCTGATTTACTTCAAGAGGTATTGAGACGGGGCCAGAAGATGAAAGCCTAGCAAAGTAGTCTGGGTTGCTCAAAAGAAAGATGTTCCTGTTTTGAGTCCAGGTGATTTCCTTAAGAAAGTTCTTTCATATTTAAGACAAACTATTGTAATATACTTTCACAACCTACAGCAACATAAGGCTCGTGACTCATCTGTAACATCTTTACAAATGTCTTTATAGCAAGGTGTTGTGAAATTATTCCTTCCACACAGTTTAACTGCATTATTGTCTTTATGTGTGTGTGTGTTCCTATGTGGTTGTGTGCATATGTGCTTGTGGAGGCCACAGGGTCAACCTTGAGTTTTGAGATAGGCTCTCTCAATGACCTGGAGCTCACCAAGGAGGCAAGGCAGGCTTTCCAGAAAGCCCTAGACATCCTACTAGCTCTGTCTTCCCAACATGCCTACCATGGCCAGCTTTCACAAGTGGCTCCAGGGACGGAGTTCAGCTCCTCATGCTTACTTACTGTGTTTTACTGACTGAGCCATCTTCCCAGCCCTAGGTTATTATGGCAATTTTAAAATTAGCAATAGTTAACGTGTTGAATCTTGTCTCCACAAAATCCATAGCTAAGGGGTTAAACCCTTGGTTCCTCAAAATAGAATATAACTTGGATAGGGTCTGACCAGAAGTTCTCAAGTTAAAATGAGTTTGTTAGGATGGGCACTAATCCCAAATGAATGGTGTCCTTATAAAAAGAAGAAATTTGGAAACAGATAAGTCTGGAAAGAGACACAAAGAGGAGCGATTCACCAGCAAGCCAAAGAGACAGAGTGTTCTGCCCCCCTCCCTGAGCCCTCAGGAGTCATCCACAATCAGAAACCTAGAGTTTGTGGCCAGCAAGATGCTTCAGTGGGTAAGGGCTCTTGATGCAGGTATAGCCAGAGTTTGTTTCCCAGCATCCATATAGTAGAATGAGAGAGCTGACCCTCAAACATGCTAGACAAGTGCTCTAACACTGAGCTACATCCATAGCTCTTTTCTTAAATTTTGAATTTGATTCAGGGTCTAAATTGTTGAGGCAGGCCTTGAACTTGCAATCTTCCTGCTTCAACCCCTGGAGTGGCTTGGACTGTGGGCCTGTGCCTTAGTGCCCAGCAAATTTCTGTTTAAGCCAGTTAAATTTCTGTTTACTCAGTCTGTGTTGTTTGCTAAGAGATCCCTAGCAAACTAATACATCAATTTCCATCATCTCAGTCATTTTAAATACGCCCTTAGAATTCGTACTTTAAACTTTATTAAATTAATGTAAATGACAAAATATTTTTAGTGTTTCATGCAAGGGGAACTAATATTATTTATAGTGACCTGAGTAGTATCAAGCAAAGCTTAGGTATTTTTGCATGTTTTACGTGCATAAACCATTCTTTGAATAATAAAAAGTTCTCTAAGTCAATAGAAGCACATTTTTGTACAGCAAGAACATTTACGGAAAGCATGAGTAATTTAAATAAGTACCGATTAAGGGACTTGTACCTCACCTAGTACTTTTCATTAAATTGCAGAGCATAGGAGGAGGTAGAATCATCTCTGCCTCTTGAACTGTGGTGCTTGTGAATACTTCTCCATCATTTCACCCATGTTTTTGATGCATGATATAATTGATGGTTGAAAAGTTTATGGTAGGTGTTGTCAAGGAACCAAGGTTGAACCAAGATTATAAATAACCATAATCAGTCAAGAAGGTTTACCAAGCAGGGACTGTGGATAAAATACTGAAAAGAGAAAGGAAGAATGCAGAAGTCACATACTTGCCTTTGGATTGTCAAGAATGTAATTAGAGCCAGGCATGGTGGCACATACCTTTAGTCCAGCACTCCCAGCACTCCAGAGGCAGAGGCAAGCAAATCTCTGTAAAATTGAGGCCAGCCTAGTTTACACAGTGAATACCAGGCCTGCTGGAGAAGAACGAGGAGGAGGAAGAGGAGGAGGAGGAGGAGGAGGAGGAGGAGGAGGAGGAAAGGGGAGGGGGAGGGGGAATGAGGAGGAGGAAGAAGAAGAGGAATATTATTGGTGGGAAAGTCAGGAAGGTGAATTAAAATTCTATGGGCAAATGTATCAACAGTCCAAAAGAAGACAAGTTCAACATAGGGTAGTATGGATCCCTGTATACCAACAGTAATCCCAGTTTATTCCTACAGTCTCAGAGCAGTTGTTGAATATGCCCATTTTTCATGTTCCATAATGTCCAAGGTGAACTGAAATTTCCAGGTCACCATAGCTCAACTTTCTCCACTTTGACAATAGTTTGAGCTGGATGATTCTGTCTTATGCCAGCTGTCCTTGGCATTGCAGGGTGCTTGGCAGTGTTCCCAGTCTCTGCTCACTAAATGCATTAGCCATGCACCACTCAGTGGTGATGACCAAAAATGTCTTTGGCTGTTTGAGGACCACTGAACAGAAACAACAGGAATCATACTATCTTGCGAATGCTACAGCATCTGTAGATGAAGAACTTGAGTCTGTTGATGGAGTAGGAAGATAATTGTGCATATAAAAAGATGAAAATAGGGCTGGAGAGATGGCTTCATCAGTTTGCTGTGCAAACATAAGGACCTAAGTTTGATCCAGAACCCAGGTAAAAGCCGGGTATGATGGTATGTGCTTATGATCCCAGCACTATTGAGGCAGAGGATAGGCGATTCCTTTGGCTGGCTGGCCAATCAGCCTAACGTGCTAGACCCAAGGTTCCAGTGAGAGGCTTGATCTGAGTAAACAAGCTCCTAAGAAATGAACTCAAGGTTAACTTGTGACCTGTACCACACATGTACACATGGGGGGGGGGAGAGGAAAAGGAAGGGGCAGTTGAAAGTTCAATGTCAGAAGTCCTTGGAAAGTCAGTAATCAGAAATATAGACTAAAGCTACATACATTCCCCTAAGGAATACTGAAAAATTGTTGCTGAAATCCCTAACTCCTGGAGATCTACTGTTCTTGGCATAAGTGTATCAAAATGAGACTATAGCTGGTTAGCTTCTGTAATACAGACAGAAGTCAAACCCCTCAATCAGTCACTACCTGAAAGGAGATTCAAGTAGCAACTGTTTGCTATTTATTTGATGCTCCCTGTGTTCCAGATCTTTTACAGACATTACGTAGTTTATTCTCATTGAAATATTTTCAAATCCAATATTAATTTCCCTAGGCTTCAGTTTCCTTAAATATAATGTGAATGAAGGTAGAAGGTGTCATGTACCAATTAAGTGACAGGATACTGACTGCAAAATAATAGTCAATTGCTGTTCTTCTAGGAGGGGGTGACATTCAGCACACTGCAGTGTGCTTATGTGGATTGCATCCCAGGAGTCCCAAGCCCCTGGAGGTTCTCTGTACCCTACTATAGTGGTGGCACAAGACCAAGAAGGAGGAAATTCTGGATAAGCATTTTTTACACAGGGACTAAAAACATGGGAGGTGTGATATCTAGTATTGATTTTTCAACTTGATGGGATCTAGAATCACCTAAGAGGCAAACCTGGGCATGTCTATGAAGGAGTTTCTAGGCTGGGTTAGCTGAGGTGGGAAGAGCCATCCTAAATGTGGTAACACCGTGCCACAGACTAGGGGCCTGTGCCAAATAAAAGAAGAAGTGAGCTGAGCCCAGCATTCATTGATTGCTGCTTCCTGACTGTGGATTCAGTGTGACTGGCTGCTGTATCATCCTGCCACTCTTTCCCTTCCGTGATGGATTGCACCCTCAAACTGTGAGCCAAAATAAACCCTTCCTTCCTTAGATTGCTTTTGTCAGGATTTTGTCACATTAACAAGGAAAGTGGCAAATACAGGAGGAGAGGGGATAGGTTTGTTCTTTCTTCACATTTAACTTCTAAGTATTGCAGGAGTCCTTTCATTTAGCTATTAAGCAATCAGTTTGGATTAGGATTCTCTAAATTCGTTGAAGTTTAATAGGAGAACAATGCCATTCTGAATACCAGCTGTGGTGAACTCCTCTAAATCAAGACTTGAACTCTCAGCTGTGTTTACAACTCTTCCACATAAGGCTGTTTGCTATCCGGTCAGGCTCTCCTTCCATCTTGTTTCATTCTGGGTCCTTTCCCATAGTGAATTCAGGTCACACCTGGAGCTATAGCGAAGTTACCACCTATATGAGGGACTCAATGAAGACGAGCAGGTTCTGCTTTTGCCACCACTTGCTGCTTTCTCTGCCCTCCACCCCACTCAGACACACCTGGAAAGATAAAGCACTTACAGTTCTAGGCCACTGGGGGAAAATCTATCACATGTAGCTGGGAGATGGCTCAGCCAATGAAGTGTTTGTCATTCAAGCATGAGGATCTGAGTTCAAGCTCAGGCATCTACATAAAGCTGAGGACTGTGGCAAGCATCTGCAATACACTGCTATGAGGGAGGGGAGATTCAGAGTCAGGCAGACCCCTGGAGCTCACTGACCATCCAGTCTAGCCAGTCGGTGAGCTACAAGTTCAGTGAGATATCCTGTATCAAAAACTAAGGTAGCAAGATGGCTTGGTGGTTAGTGTTTGTTGTCATGTCTGATGACTTAAATTCAATCCCTAAGCCCCACAGTAGAAGGAGAGAACCAACACCCTCAGGTTGTTGTCTGACTTCCACATATGGACTGTGGTAGGAGCAGACACACACACACACACACACACACACACACACACGCACATGCACACACACACACATGCACATGCACACGCACACCCCGCAGACACACATACAAAACAGAATACATACTTTTATGAAATCAGTTTTATATGTGATTAGGGATCACATATAAGAGATCTTATACTAAAGAGAATTAGAGATATTCTCACAGAAAGAGGAAGGATTTTTAGCTAGGCTAAAGGAATGCTTTTGACTCTCCACTGTGGAGAAATGTGCTGCCTGCCTTCCATCTGCTGCTTCCAAACCCCAAGGGAGAAGACAGATTCTAACCCTTGTGACTAAGGTCAAGTAAGGGGCGGGGGGGGGGGGACCAAGAGCAATTAAATCAACTTGCCAAAATCTCTTGGTTGGCAAGTAATGTGGCCCGGAGATCAGATCCAGGTATAGCTGAACCCACATTCCTTCTTTCCCCTGACACAGGTAATCCAAGAAAAAATTAGCTCTTAACTTAAGGAAATGGGGACATCAAATTTTCAACCTACCCAGGAGACAACAGGGTGAAGCTTAGGTCAGAAGAGAGGAGCTGAAGGCTGAGAGGCCTTCAGCAGTTCACCTCAGCACCCTACAGTGCATTAAATGCCACCCCCCTCCTAGAAGAACAGCAGCTGAACATTGCCTTGTTGTGTGAAAGACTTAATAGCCCTCCTTCTCCAACCCTCAGGATGTAAACATTATGCTAGACTGCGGTTTTTCAATGGCCTTTTCCAGCACAGATGATAATGCAAAATGTTCAAGGAGTAGCAGTTGATTTCACTGGGACAAGATCAGGCTATACCTCTGCCCATGCTACAGTGCCATTTGACAGGCCTCTCAAATGAGAGGCTCCCCAGGGCTCCCCACCTGGACACTCTTAGTCATGGAGAGGCCATTTGTCCCTGTCCACTGCAGCTTCATGGAAGGAAGGACTCAGGAGAGCAAGTGGCAAAAGACACAGCAGAGCAGAGGATTCACAGGCCCCCCCCCTCATGCCAATCACCCTGCTCATCTAGCATGGGAGGAGGAAAGAGGAGCCACTGCGCCTTGTCTCTACAGGAAGATGGGAGGATGAAGAAGGACTGGCGTTTCATTCAGGGAGGTTCATGAACTTCCACATGTTCACAGATACTATGGTTTGCTTAAAGATACATACATATATACCACTAGCATCCCCTTTGTGCCAACCGCTCTTCTTGGAAAGCACGATACAGTCCTGAGCAGAGCAAAGTGCTGCCCCCATCAAGGCAAAGTGAATACCAGACCACAACTACAGAAGTTCATGGATGGTGAAGGTGCAGAAGGCGCAGTGTTCTATTGTTTTCACAGTAGGTCTTTTGACATGAAAGTAGAAATAAATAAAGCTTAAAAATCTACTACACTGAATTCTGCAGGAAAGAATATTCCAGAGAAAGGAAACCACAAATACAAATCTTTTCTATAGAAGGTCTGGGATGAAAAGAATATCAGACCAGTGAGCAACTGGGAGGGCTACTTCTCTAATTTTAACTGCCATATACTAGTCCTTGCAGGAGTATTTCACACTCATGAATTCCTCTACTGACGTAAGTTTATGTTGTTTCCAGTTACTCATCAGCTTTGATGTGCATGGTGATGCTTTCTGTTGTGTTTATATAAGAAGTGGAGCGTTTTTTCATAGTGGATACACGTATCCTTCCTTGTTACATTTTCTCCAATTATTCTCCAGAGTGATTGTTTTAGTCCATCTACAAAAAGTTGCCGTGCCTGTAAATAGTAGATAAAAAGTCACTTGTCCTCACATCTCCAATATTTAGCATTGTCCAATTTTTTTTCTAACCTGGTGGATGAGACAATAATAAAGTGTTATTATTTGAATTGTATTTCTCAGGTACAGAGAAAGAAGGTCTGAATGTTTTCTCAAACATTTCTTGTTTTCGGGATTATTCTTTCATAATCAGTGTTTCATGACTTTTGTTCATTTTTATATTGGGCAATTTGTCTTTGAGTAACTTTGAGTTTCATATGCGCTTGATATGAACTCTAATGATCAAAATATATTATGGAATATAGGATATAAAAAAAAGCTTAAAGTATATCTAAAGTGGCAGTTAATGAGTTTTCATTTGGCTTAATCAAATAGAGTAATATATGATTTGCACCCTTCATACACCAAAATAATTTTTATGATATCAGTAACATATCCTCTTCATTTTGTGTTAAAGAATGTTAGCAATTTTCTCCCATATTTTCATATCTAAAATGTATTTTACGCATGTGTGTATGTGTGTTCATGTATGTGCAGATATACATGCACATGGGCACATATGTGTGTAGAGGACAGAGGAGAACCTCAGGTGTCATCCTCAGGAATACCTTTGAGTCCGGAATTCTCACTGGAGTGGAGTTCACCAATCAGACTAGCTGTCTGACCAGCAAAGCCCTGAGATTACAAGCGTACATCTCTTCAAGGAGTAACTTCACGTGGGCCCTGGGGGTCAAATTTGGGTTGTCATGCTTGTAAAGCACTTTCCAGACTGAGCCATCCCCCCAGCCCCTATCTTTTTGTAGAATGTACATTTTATCCCACTGATTTGTGAGACCATAATTTGTCCAGTCTCCCTATCTACATGGGTGTGTGTCTGGGATCCTTACCACACCCCCATGTACCAACAGAAGGCTGCATTGCACACAGCAGCTCTGCAATAACTCTCTTTTGAGCTGAGTGTGTGATATGCCTTTTCTTTACTCTCCCTTTTCAAAATCACCTGAGTTATTTTGGACCTTTGACTCTTCAAGATAAATTAACTAATTCTGTAGAGGGAAAAAAGACCCAACCAATTGTGTTAAGGTTTTAATTAAAACTTTAGATTATTTGAGGGAGAACTAATCTCTTTAGGAAAACAAGTCTTCTCATTTGTGAAATATATCCATGTATGCAATTCTTTATTATGTCTTTGGATACGTTATGCTGTGCTCTCCCCCAGGTCATCAACTCCTTGGGTTTATTATTGGATATCACATAACTTCTGTTTGCCACAGAGATCTTCTTCCTCCAGCATTGTTGATATTCAGGGACACAACCATACATAGATATGGATAAAAAAATTGTATTATAAAATTTCCAAAAGTGATTTGACATTTTCTATCAGAATTATGCACTCTGCAAATGTTGTATTTTTTTCTTACAAGAGTTACATTTTTTTTTCTTGTATATTGCACTTTTATAGGTCCTGGTCATGGAAGGGAGCTGGACTGGCTCCTCACTTTTAGAGAGTGTTTCTGACCTTTCAGTGTTAAATATGATTTTCAAAGTATTTGCAAATACTTCACCAAATGGAAAGTATTCCTTCCTGTTTTCAAACAGACCGAGGAATTTTGATATATTTGTGAAATCAGTCCTAGTTCCTGGCCTCAGGCATGGGATGAGCATAGTCCATTTTCTAACAGTAGATCAATGAATGCTAATAATACGAACCTCTAAATGTTCAGAGAGTGTTCTTGGGACATATTGGCTGATTGCTCTTCTGTGGGTTAAAATGGGGGATATGGGGATAGAAGAGTGCATCATTTTCTATAAAAAGAGTCTCATTGGGTTTAAAATGATCTCTCTTGAGCAGGAGTGCAAGCATTAAGTTTGAGCTCCCTAGAGTGATCACATTCCATCTCTTACTCCACAAAAGAAAAGTTACACCTCATGAGAGCTTGCAAGATAGAAAATTATAAGTTAAAAAAGTATCAAACTAGCCTATGCTAAATTCAGGTTTTGAATCTCATATTCTGACATAATTTCAGAACAAATGTGCTGGCTAAAATGACTTATCAGGGTGACATCCACATCTCTACATAATTCACTTCAAAATGACTATATTTTTCAGTAACTTAATTAATAAAAGCAAAAATATTTATAAGGCTTTGGTTTGGTTTTTACTCTAATCATAACCACTTCTCTAAGTCTGAAGGATGTAATTTTTTAATTAACTATAACAGCTTTAGAAAAACGGTATGATCTAGAAAGAAGGCTCAGCAGTTAAGAGCATTGGCTGCTCTTGCAGAGGACCTGGGTTTGGTTCCCAGCACCCACATGGCAGCTAACAACTGTCCTTAGTCCCAGTTCCAGGGGATCCAACACCCACTTCTGACCTTCATGGGCATTTCACAACATGGGTACATTTACACATATGCAGGCGATACAGTCATATACATCAAACAAAAATCAAAATATTTTAAAAAGAAAAATGGCATGTAACAAAACCTAAAGGCCTTTCATAAATGCAATATGAACTATCTGAAGGAGGGAAGAAGGAAGGCAGAGAGAATTATTAGAAAGACACGTGGGTATGTCACATAGTCAAAGCAACGACCAAGAGAACAGTGAGGTGTAAAGGGCCTGGAAGATTAGAGTCAGGAGATGATGCTCTTCTTTCCTTCCTTGTCTCTCTCTCTCTCCTTTCACTCATCCCTCATATCTCTCACCTCTGCTGCTCTCTCCAAGCCTTCCCATAGAAGTGGAGAAGCAGATTCCCTGTGAACTGGTCAGGAGGCCCCCAAACACATCAGCTCTCAGTAATTCCCTAGAATGACTCACAGTATTTGTACAACACTGAATTCAAGGCATGGCTTCCATCATGAAAGAAGAGGAAAATCAGCAAATGGATAATACTATGGGACAGGAGAGACCCGGTGTGGGGCCCAACTGTCTGTCCCTGATGCAGCAATGTTGGTAGCATAGACTTCTCCCAGCAAGGATGAATAGCCCCATGCTCAGAATACTGTCAAATGTGGAAGATTTGTTGCCAGACTTTCACTGTGCGCTGACCACATAGAAACACAGGTGACTAACCTGTCTACAGTCCCTTTACAACTTAAGAGGCACCACAAAGCTCAGGACTCTACCAAATAATTACAGTCTTAGGACAGACTATCTGGCAAGGTTCTAGGTATTTAGTAAACAAAGATGCTCCAATCAAGTATGGCATCCAAGGGCTTAGAGATGCCCACTCTGCAGCTGTGAGCATAGAACTACAGTTAACTCTTCACCACAGCCTGGGGTATTGGGTTACAGGTCTCTATCAACCTAGGATGGAAGAATCATATTCCCGGCTAGCTAGCTGCAGCACAACAAAAACCCAGAAGAATTCCTACTGGAGCAACTTGAGCCACATGATTGCCTCTAAATCAATGTCCATGGCTCAAGGAATGAGAGGATGGAAACAGCCCAACAAGCACCAGCTCAGCCCAACCTCAGGAACCGGACCAGAGAAATCTTGTATTTGCCAACTAAAATACAAGTAACTACTACTGCCTTAGACATCAGAAAGAAAAGAATTAAGTGACGTAATAGAACTTTTCTTACTTTGGATTAGGTACCAGTTCTAGACTGGGATACCTACAGATTCAAGGAAGTGATTGTCTCTTCAGTTAACCAATTATGTCTGTATGAATCAAAAACAGTCAGTTCCTTCAAATTTATTCAAGTACGAGGGAAAAATATGTCACAACAGCCAGGTATGTGAAATTTCTTATTATTTTTATTTATTTTGAGAGCATCTATAAACTTACAGCCTGGTGAGATGGCGCAGCAGGCTAACGTGCTTGCCACCAAGCCTGATAACCTGAGTATAATACCTGAAATCTACTTGGCAGAAGAAGACCACCAACTCCTTCAAGTTGTCCTCTGACTGCCCCATGCACACCCCCATCCCACAAAAGTAAATGTAATTAATAAAACGTTTTAGAAATTCATTCTTCATACGTAGAAACATAAAAACTACACATATTTATGAGGTGCCGTGTAATGTCTGTGTGTACGGTGTGCAATGTTACACCACAGCCAACATACCACCTGTGTTGTCTTTCATTATGATAAGAGCATCTGAAGCCTTCCTCTCAGCTTCCTGAGGAGTCTCGAGCATCATCAAATTTGCATCCACCTCATTACACAGTAGCACAGCCAGGCTTTCCGACCCTGTTTGACTGTAACTGAGTATCTATGAACAACCTTTCTCCCCTGCCTCCTTCTCTGGGAACCACCATGCTGTTTTTCACTTTTTAAATATTATTTATTTATTTTTTTTTATTTTTTATTGTATGTGTACGAGTGTTCTGACTGCATGTATGTAAGTATGCCTGTGTGCATAGTGCCTACAGACATGAGCAAAGGGCATTAGATCCCCTGGAACGGGAGGTAGGGATGGTTGTTAGCTACCATGCGGGTGCTAGGAATGAAAGCCGGGTCCTCTGCAAGAACAGCCAGTGCTCTTAACCTCTGAAGTCATCTCTCCAGCCCCTGTTTTCAACTTTTATGAGATCAATATTTGAGTGAGATCATATGCTATTTACCTTTCTGTGCCTGGCTAATTTCAATGAACATAATGATCCAGGATGATGGAGCTAACAGGATTTCACCCTTCTTTAGGACTGACTAGTAGGCCATTGTATATATGTGTCATGCTTTTTACATTTTATTTTTGTTAGCATGTTAATTATACACAATAACGGGCTGTATTAGTGTATTTTCATACAGGTATATAATGTTTTTTGATTATATCCACCTCCCTTGCCTTCTTCTAGTCCCTGGCCAAGCCCCTATTCTTCTCACCTAGTCCCTCTTCTACTTTCATGACTTTATTTATTTAGTTTCTTGTTCGATGACTAGATGAGTTTCATTAAGGTTGCTTCCAGAGTCTTGGGTGAGGATTATTTACAGAAGCTCATGCTTCTTAACAGTGGCTATACCACTGAAGAAAATGTCCCTCCCTCAGAGAACATTAACTCTTTAAATCCTCAGAGGAATGGGGCCTCTCCCAAGAATGATTCCCTCCCTGCTAGCTATCACTGTGTGCCTAGAAGTCCTCAGGAGACTGTGGGGGCCTCATAAGCCCTTCTCCCTCCACAACAGGATGTTGGCTGATACAATCTTAAGAAAGTCTTGTGCCAACAATCACAACTGCTACAAGCGATCAAGAACACCACAGTGATGCCATGCTCTGGAGACAGACTCATGCCTCCCTCCACTCCTTCCTGTGGCTCTTACATTCTTCCCATTCCATGTTCCACAGTGAACCTTCAGCCTTATTCCTATATGACTGAGCAGCCATCAGTCATTATTCTCCGCAGGTTAACCACACGTCATTATTCGCTCTCTCTCATTCTGACTACACAGTGCACAAAAAAGCATCTCCAACTAAAACTGGCAGCAGCACTAACCTGTGGGTTTAATATGATTATTTAGGTGGCAATTTGATCAACAGATCATAACCACTTAGCAAACAATAGCAGTAGCCTCTCCAATAGGGTATATGACCTCCCAGCCACAGGCTTTTGACAAGGTGTGCAGCACCAGACATGGCTTCCTTCCTGTAGAGCTGGCCTCAAATCGGCTGTTGTATCATACTTTAACCACTCATCATTGGATGGACTTTTAGGTTGTTTCCATTTCCTGGCTATAGTCATGGTGCTATTAAATACATAGAAGAGATTTTCATTTCTGAATGATCCTACTTTGACTATAACCTAGGCTAAGTTTTGAAAAAAATTGTTTTATAGGTATGATTTCTACTTGTGATGTGATTACAGGTAAGAAAAACCTATTATTTCCATTTTATTATGATTAACTCAAAATACTATGGGATATAAGACAATAGGAAATTATTAGAAATTGAGATTTTGTAAAAATGCTCATTAGCTCAAATGTCATTTTATAACAGTCATATGGATTAGTACACTATGATCTCCTTTGCATTTCTAATGGTTTCGTAAGCAGATATTAATATGAAAAAAACTGGATGCTCAAAAGTTGTATTAAACTTTAATGAGTCATGTCTTCAAACCATACTTTTGGCCAGGGTTGGTGGCACATGCCTTTAATCCCAGTACTTGGATGCAGAGGCAGGCAGATCTCTGTGAGATCAAGACCAGCCTGGTGTACACATCAAGTTCTGTGTCAGCTGGGGTTACAGGGAGACCCTGTTTAAATTTTTTTAATTAAAGCATACTCTTAAACCCATATACTGTAAACAAAATAATCTCAAATATTCATTGAAGTGATTACCCAGTTAAACTTTGTATTGGAACCTACTGAGATTTTTTAAATATTTCTGATTGGGGAGGAGAAGCCCTAGAATTAATCGAATATCACAGAATATAAGTCTCTGGTATTTAAGATTTTAGCAGAAGCTCATTGGGAAACAAATGTGGAATAAATTCTCAGTACATAAGAAAACTCCTGGCATGGCAATGTTCTTGAAACATAGACAAAACAATAACGGTTAGAGCTGCATCATCAAGCCTCAGACAAATCCAACTGCCATATATTTATTTTATAAATGTAAAAGATGCGTGTCTAAATATAGTCTGCACACAGCCCCAGGGTCATAAGTAGTATGTAACAGTGGAGAGATTTGAATTCAAGTCTGCTCTACTTAGCTTCAAGTCAACGTGACAGAACCTAGAGCCACCTGAGAAGGGAGTCTTGATTGAGTGATTGCCCAGATGGTCTGTGGGCATGCCTGTCGGGGGTTGACTTAATTAATGTATAGGTGAGTGCAGCCCACTGTGGGCAGGACCATTCCCTGGGCAGGTAGTCCAGGGCTGTATAAGAAAGCTAGTGAAGCGTCAGCCTGTGAGACAACAAGCAAGTTACAGTTCTCCACGATTCCTGCTTCAAGTTCCTGCTTGAGTTCCTTCCCCTGTTATTGACTTTCCTCACTAACAAAGTATAAGCTGAAATAAACCCCTGTGGCCCTAACTTGCTTTGGGTTAGTGTTTTATCACAGCAACAGAATGAAAACTAAAACAAAGTCGCATACCAGAACTGCATCTTAGTCATTCAACAGCACATAGGTGTCCTCAAGAACTCAAGATGAGCTCCCCAAATCACGACTCATTTCAAACTCTCTCTTAGCTCTGGTTTGGCACTACTCATCCCCTCAATGCTTTCATCATTCTCCCATGATGCCTATGGTGCCCCACCTTCAGGAATCAAAACTTCTGGAGAGTGGTACTGTGGGGAAGATGTACGGGCAGAAAGAAATCATAGTATCAGTATCTGTGAGGAGCCGCACGATCTTACCTGTGATGGTTCACCTTGGTTGTCCATTTTACAGGACTGAAAGACATCCTGAAAACTGGCAAGGCACACTTCTTTGAATATCTGAGAGGGATATGGTCAGCAAATTCACCCTGGATGTGGCAAACCCAACAGGCTGGGGCCAGTGAGTGAGGAGGGACTTGCACAAATATGAACAACTCTTCCCTGGGTGTGGTCTTTGCTGCTGCCATTTTCAGTGGACAAGGGGCCCCAGGTTCTTCAGCTGTGAATATGGACACATATCAGGGAGTCTCCGGGGAGCATCCAGGCATTTCAGTCTTAGCCAAGGGCTGAACCATGAGCTTCTCTTGTTCTGAGGCTTCCTGCTTCTTAAACTTCCAGCTAGTGGTTTCCCTGGCTACATCCTACAGACAGAATCTTTGTGGGACTACCCAATCTCTGATATTGTAAGCCAACCTAACAAATCCCTCCTTATAATTATATATCCATTCTATTTTCTTCTGTTACTCTGAGGGATCCTAAGCCACAATCTTTCTATCCCTTAAGGCTCTGTTCAAATTTTACCTTCTCCTGATTGTCCCATAGGACAAGCTCTTGGCTTCTTGACAAAGACCTGCCAAGTTTTTCAGAGCAAACAGCTGGGGTATCTCCTTCCCCAGTACCCAAGTGTCTTGAATACTGAACCTCATGTACCCTAGACTTCACAGTCCCCTGGCAGTGTGGCCAGCACCAGAAATAAATATGATATATGGCCACTGTCTAACTTAGAACTTACTAGTAATAAAGGCATTTCTGGCAACATTTTAAAAAACTATCTAGTTATTTGTTCATGAAACTATGTTTGTTTTTCTTGGTAGTTTAAATTCATTTGTTCTTATTTATCTTGAAGTAAGACTAAATATTTGAAAATTTAAAATGACAGAGCTGATATGGTCCAAATTTTTTGGCCTTGCCAAGTTCCAATTTTTATTATAAAGATGTATTTTTGCAAATTTATTTTGGAAAGGCCTGATGCCTCAGAACATACTTCTCAAGCAAAGTGAACTTGTAAAGCCTATATTATTTTTAGGCAGACAAATCCTTTTCCTATTCCCTGATAGTCATATATTTTTTACAGAACCAGAAAAATAAACAGGCTCCCAAAATGTCAAAAATCAAATTCAAAGGTTTCAGTCTTAGAGATTGTATATCTTCTCACTAGTGTTTTGGTAAAGTTTTAATTTGAGAAAGAAAAATAATTTTATGAACAGTGAGTCTTTGAAGTCATAAGCAATTTGGCCTATTAAAGTACTCAGATAACTTTTCACTTGGCTTTAAGGCAAGTAAACAAAATAGATAATAGCAATAATATGTGTTCCTTAAATATGTATGATATATGACATTTTTTACATATCTTATTTAATTATTATAGAACAATTATTTTAAAATAAAAGTCTTAGAAAAATGGAGTATCTCATTACAATAACACAGTGGTGATCATGGGCTAGCCCAAAATCACTATACCCTTCTGATTATACCACATTGTAAGAACTTATGATTCTGGCTAAAGGATGCAGCCTGAGGGTGTACCCTGGAGGATGCAGCCTGGAGGATACATCCTGAAGCACAGCCTTGGGCTCCCCTTCCACTTGACCTAGTGCTGCTAAAGGCTACGGGGTCATTAAGCTGTAACCTGACTAGGAGAGGATAGGAATTTGCTGCTGTTCATCTTCCTCTTTCTTTTGCTATTGGGTACACAGGTGAGAGCAAGATGGCTGCCCTCACCATTTCACTTCCGGGAGTCAGAATCGGGACTTCTTTTCTGAGATGTGGAGTGAACACGAAGCATTGTTGCTTGAGGCCAAAACTAATTCACTCCTATCAAAGATGTCACCACTCGTCCATATGATATTTAACATTCCCTTAATTTAGACTGCGTAGAATCATAGAGTCTAAAGTTTTATAAAAGAGCGATGAAATTCATAATGTAAATTTCAGCTGGTTAAAATTTGCTCTTCTCTTTAGAAGGCATTTCTACCCCAGATTAAAATCAAGTTATAGTTATCATAGTCCATACAACCAGTGTCATTCTGTGTGAGAGGGGTGTGTGTATGTTCACATGTTTGCAAGTACATGTGTGTATGGGAATGTGCAGGTGCAGGTGTGCCTGTGATGTAGAGACAACAATGTAGCCTCAGCTGGCCACAAATGCTACTCACTTTTCTCAGTAGTCTGGGGCTCACCAAGTAGGCCAGTCCAGCTGAACAGCAAGCACAAACAGGGGATTTGCCTGTGTCTCCCTCCCCAACTGGGATTACAAGTACACCCCACCACATCCGGCTTTTTGCTGTTGTTTTGTTTCGAACATGGAGGGGAGGAGGACTGAACTCAGGTCCTCATGCTAACAAGACAAACACTTAACCAACTGAGCTATCATCCCAGCCCCACCAATGTTATTTTTAAAATACACACAAATTTGTCACCTATGATGACTTTCTCCATACACCCACCACCCTCAAGAGTGGTGTATTTCTACCCCAGACAAGGAAAGATGCTTTAACTATTCATGTCACGAAGTCTCTTAGGCTTGTGTGTTTCTCTGGCTTGGGGCAGGAGATGTGTTCAGGTGAAATCTCTTCTCTCCCTTGAGTCTTGTAAACAAGTGGGAGAATTATCGGCTTCACCACTAAACACCAGTCTTGCAGTTTAGGCTTCCAGACACCACCTGCTCCCTAAATACAAGTTTGTTGAAAGGATAGAAGCCACCAGTGAATACCAAAATCTGCTGTTTCCAAAACATCTTTGGAATGTAACATGGTTTTAGTTCAATAGTAATCAAGTAGACTCATAGACTCAATACTGTGTTTTAAGAAATATTCAAGTCATGATAACAGGTATCCAAGACCCACAGCAGAGTCCCACGCCCTGATGTGTTAGCTTTGATGTACCTGTGTGAAGAGCCATTTAGTCATTAGGATCTCCTTTCAACAGAAACTGGAGAGGGTGGCCATAAGCCATCTTCCTGCCTGTCCAGGTTGGCAGAGGCTCTGTGAATCTACTCAGTTCAAGAGAACTTTTTGCCAAAAATATCTTAGATCTGGTCCTGTATTCCCTTCTCACATACGTCTGGAGTCTCCTTTGGGAGTTTTTAAGGGCTTTTCTGGTCTATACATGTAAAATGAGGATAACACCTAATGAGAGAGCTACACACTCACATCAGAAGAAAAAACTGCACTTAGTTTGATGTGCTGGTGCATGCCAATAATCCTAGCACTCAAGAGGATCAGGATTTGAAGTCAGAGACCGTTATAGCCTGGGCTACATGAGACCCTGTCTTCAAAACACTAAAACCAAATCAACACAATACACTCACTGCAGCCAATGCCACAAGATGGGCATCCCATATCCTCCAGGGCAAAGACCTAAGAGACAAAAAAACTGAGCCCAGAAGCAGCCTTAAACTTACATAGCTTCTTGAGGAGAAATGGAGGTTCTGAGACCAGGCCCCTACCACAGCTGTGGGTATGCCAGAGTCTGGATCCCTGGAATAATTTTCTAGAATGCTTTCAACACAGAAGCAGCAGAGCTGGGTCCTCTTAGCCCTTCAGAATACATCAAAGGAGCAATGCAAATGCCAGATCAATTCTCACACTCCAAAAAGCCCTAGAAACCCTAAAATTCAGCATTTATTAAAGTCACACAGTGGGTTTAATGAATGCAGCGTCTATTCTACAACTAAAGGGGTTATGGAATCTCAGGGGCAGTAATTAAAGGGGCCCTTGGTTTAAAAAGTAAGTTGGAAACATAGTCAGTCTAGCACAGGAACTGCTCTGAACAGCTATGGGACAACAGGCAGTTTCATGCACATACCTGACGTGGCCATGTTGGCAGGTGCACTTGTGTAGGTGCCAAGGTAAGTATCCAGGTCAACAGCAGTTCAACCTGCAAGTCTACATGATTATAGCCACTCCCTTCAAAGGAATGTGCGCACTAGGCTGAAGCCAATGGCTCCCATCAACAGAAGTAAGAAAGTGAAGGTGTTAAGGAAAAAGGAGAGACAAACGGGAAAATGGAGGTATGAGACTCATTCAGGCTGGTTTTTAGCTTTGTGACACTAGCCCTGTACTCACCTAACCTAGTAAGATGCCAAGGTTCAATTGCAATCCCAAAGTAAGAAGGTTCAGTACAGGGAGCCTGAGAAAACGGTTTCTCTGCCTTACAAATGAGGATGAATTGTTAAGAAAGTGTGATATAGATACACAGGGATCATTCAACCATAAAGAAGACCAAATTACATCAGTTACAGAAAAATGGATGGAAATGGAAATCATGTTAATCAAAATAAAACAGACTCAGAAAAACAAATATCACCTGCTTCTTTTATGTGGAATCTACATTTTTTTAAGACAGGAAAATAAAAGGGAAATGATCTGAAGGGATGGGAAGGATGGGGGGGTGAATATGATAAATATACATCCCAAGCAGGATGAAAATATCACAATAAAACTGATTTTTTTGTACACTTGACACACAGTCATTTAAAAAGAAAAACCAGCTGTGCTTTTTCCAAATAGGGTATGCTCAAACACGATAGTCCTATGCTCTCTTAGTCAAATAGATCTCTAAAGGAGCTTGTGGTTCCTAGAAGGGAGATGGACTGAGGGACAGAGGCTTGTGACTGTTCCTCTATAATATATCAACAAACATGACCTCTTATAACCAGCATGTGCTCTGACTAGGGGTCTTCTCCCACAGGAGAGATCTCGGTGTTGACTCCCTGTGTCGCAGGCGCTGCAGCGAGCCGTGTTCTGCTCTCACGGTGCTTGCCAGCAGAGGAGTATGGAGCCATCCTGCCAAAAGAGCAGTGTGCACTTCATGTGAGCTGTTTAGGAGGGGACTTACCATCCTAGAATCCCAGCTGAGAAGTGGGCATCATAGTTTAATGCCTGAAAAAGAATACTATGTCTACTTCAATGCTTTTCAGCTTTTTATTTTTCTAGAATTTGGTCATGAGTTGATCACACACACACACACACACACACACACACACACACACACACAGCTTAGTTCAGAGAACTGAGAAAGATACTTTCCTCATTAAAATAGAATCCTCCTTCTATAAGATTTGTTTTTATTTTTATTATATGTATTGTGCATACCCATGTGGACGTTTGTACACATGGCCTTTGGAGGCCAGAAGAGGGGGTTGGGTCCTCTAGAACTGCAGCTACAGGCAGTGGTGAGCCGCCTAATGTGAGCACTGAGAACAAAACTCAAGGCCTCTGCAAGAGCAGTACGTGCTCTTAGTTGCTAAGCCATCTCCCCAGGCCCTAGAAGACTTTAACAAAATTACTGAGTGCCTTAGTGTAAGACAAACAGCCTGGGAGGCTTGTGGAACCACTGTGGGTGGAAAGATGTGTCTTTATCCTCCCTCTCACCTCATTCAGAGGCTCAGGAGAAAAGTCTACTAAAAGACACTGATCACTGCAAACATGAGAACATCCTTCCAAAGGTACACATTTACATTCCTATCATCCCTGACAGCTGGTGGAACAGAGGTTCAGACAGGAAAGCATGTAGATTCCACAGAAACAATTGGTCCTTGGACTCGCTCAGGTGCTCCAGAGTGGAAAAGGAGGACCATCATAAACCTGTGATCCTTGTTTCCCTGACATAGGATGCAGCTCACAGTCAAGTTTGAAGGCAGTGCATATAGATCAAAAGCATTGCTTAGTTATGTGCAAGTCCTGGGTTTGACCTCCAGCACCAAAAATTTTAAAATAAATAATAAAAGCATTTACTGAGCCCTTAATAAGTGTTTCAGTGAACTCTAGCATACATGGCCAAAGCCCATAGGAACAGTTTTTAGCTGACAATGTGTCATTATCTCAACCCAGAACCTCACTGGGGAATGAATGTCAGGTAACTGTCCCCGAATCTCTGAGCTCTCTGAACACACTGTGAGTATATGACAGACTTCAAAGGGTATTCCCAGGGCCCAAAGGTTACAACCAGTTCATGAATGTCCTTTTTTTTTTGACTCCCACAGTATATTACAATAATGTAACTTAGAATATTTATATATAAATGCCTATGAGCCATATATGCATATTACATATATACCACACATTCTTAAGATCCACTTATCATATTTAAAAATTACATATGCTCTATCACATGAATGCCCTATTTCCACATCTGAACTATGGACTAGGCCACTGCCACTCTTTAATATATGCAACTGCTCCCAAGTTTGTCTAGCCAAGGCGGTTACAGCAGTTGCTTTGGTGAAGATTAAATGAAAGTAACTTTAAAATATTCCTAGTAGGCTGGCACGATGGCTAAGGTAAAGGACTGCCTGCCATTGAGCCTGACAATGTGAGTGTGATCACCTGGACCCACATGGTAGCCGGAAGAACCGACCCCATCAAGTTGTCCTCTGACTTCCACATGTGTACTGTGGCATACCTCTCTCACATAAATAAATAAATAAGTAAATAAAAAATAAAGTTAAAAAATTTTAAGTAAAAATATATGTATTCCTAGCACATAGCTGGGGTACAACCGACAGTTTTACATTTGTCAATTTGCTTAGCCAACTAAAGAATCTCTTGAGAATCTGCATCAGCCACATTCTAAGTACTGTGAATGGTCTGGGTTTATGTACAGAATGACTTCAACCTTAGAACATACTTGAACTTTAGGAAGGGAAATGTGTGCCCTGTGAGAGATAAGGCCAAGCAATGTGTCTACTGCCACATCTTTCAACAGCTGACCCGTGTCTAGGTATAATGAACTTAATAAGATATTCAGTCAGGACAGGGCACAATGGGAAATACGGCCGGTGGCTACAGGGAAAGTGTGCAATGATATAGAAAGGCCCAGTACCGCCAACAAACTAAATAATTAATGCCAAAACCGCAACCAACTCACACAGTAAGCTACACTATGCCTAAAATCTATCACTGTGGTTAGAGAGATGGCTCAGTGTTAACAGTGCTTGCCACCCAAGCATGAGGACTTCAATTTGAATTCTCAGCACCTACATTTTTTTAAGAAAAATTCTAGACATAGCTGTGTGTACCTGAACCCCAGCCGTGTGGGAAGTAGAGAAGCGGAGACAGGAGTAGCTCTGGGGCTTGCTGGCTGCCAGTATAACTTCAAGTTCAGTGAGAGACCTTGTCTTGAAGGAATACCATAAAGAGTGATACAGCAGGACACTTAGTTTTCTCCTCTGGCCTCTGTATGTTCATGGACCCTCCCATCTGCACACACATATGTGCATATCACACACACGCACACACAAAAAAGCACAGATTTTAAAGAGAGCGATTACCATTGCTATGGAGGGCACAGTAAAACCATGCCAAAGCTGGGGAACTCACATGTCATCCACATACCTTCCAGATGTAAACAAGGAGGAAACACAATGATAAATTTGAATACAGAACCATTAAAGATGTGTCCCCATGTTACTGTTTCTAAAACTCCCCAAGCAGTAAAATCCCCATAACTTACTAATTTAATGCAGATCAGTACTCTGACACAGATAGTTTGTGTACATATAAACATGTATCATATTAAGTATAGAAGTATGGAGCATTAAAAACAGAACTAGGCAGAAGTGAGTTTCTGTGGATCCCCCAAGTTTGTTCTTAAAAACTATGTTTGAGTTGTGGGCTGCCTGACTGAAGAGCAAATATGATTGAATCTTCTTGATATTTTTCCAGTTGGTGGTAAATTCCCTAAAAGAACCTACTGGAGACTGGGAGGGAAAGGGAAGGGTTAGATCTAGCTGCAGGGAGGGAGTGGTGTGGTGTGTTTACACAGTGACAAGGAAGTAAAAGGAGCTCTTAGGACTCTGGAAGGTAAATTCAAATTGAACTCAACTTTGACTTCTTCCCCTATATCCCCCTTGTGGTCCCTGCAGGATGTCTGCATGACCCCTGCCCACATACCAACCACCATCATCTTCTCATCACCTCAGGGCTTGCTCCCCTGCAGCTTCCCTTCCTCCCTAAAGCACATTAAGGCTGACCAGGTCCTCAGCTGAAAGTCAGCTCAATTTGAAGCCCAGGGGAAGAAGGCTTGCCTCAAGAAATCCACCCACCCATCTGTCTGAGTCCTCTTTGCTGTCAGTTCAAAGGAGGGTGAAAACATATCCCCCTTTCACCCACCATGGCTAAACAAGCCTCAGGCTATTAGCCTTAGACTGAGGCTCTGGATAATTTCTTCCTTTTCAATAAAGGATTCTGTTTCAATGATGAATGTATCTAGAAAAACCAAATTCTAACAGTGAAGCAACAGTGCCAGCAGGTCGCTGTTTAAAGGGGAACCAAGAACCTGAAATTGCACCATCATAGAACCAGCTCACCAAGAACAGTCTTGATCCAGAGGAGCATTGTTTAGCTGACACTGGTTTCTAACAGGAAGGAACCTGAATACCATATCTTCTCTGACAATGCAAATCAAACTCAAGTAGTAGAAACAGCTGAGATAGAAGACAAGCAATCAGAGTTTTGGAAAACGAAAAAGTAGCGGGGGGGGGGGGGGGGACCCTCTTGCACATAAAACTTTACTATAGAGGTGATAGGGAATGTCTTCATTAGCATTAACTGTCAGCTTGACAGAATCTAGAATCACCTGGGGAGTGGGGGAGTCTCAATTAAGTAATTGGCTTTATCAGGTGGGTCTATGACGATTGCCTTGATTGTCTTAAAAGACTTAAGAGCATAGGAGCATCCAACCTGCTGTGGGTAGCTCCATTCTTAGGTGGTCCTAGGCTGTATAAGGAGCTAAGTTTGAGAAAGTGAGTGAGCCAAAACAGGAGTCAGAAAGCTGCATTCCTCCATGGTTTTCTGATGAACTGCAACCCAGGCATTGTGAGATGAAAGAGACCCTTTCTCCAAGTTGCTTTTGGTCATGGTGTTTTGTCATAGCGACAGAATGAACCTAGAACAGGAAAAGATATGTGAGGATAAGGGTCATTGTATCTAAAGGACGGGTATAGCCTTGCAGTGATGTGAGAGCATCACTCATGATGTTTGGAAGTGCTCTCTGCCTCTCTTACCCTTTTGTCAGCTTGGAATCCCCTTGTCCACCCATCCAAGCAGCATGACGCAGCCCATGCACAGTCGTTTTGGTGTTCTTAAGGGTAGGTACATGGTCCACTGGGAAAACTTAAATAGAGCTACTCTCACTGCTGGCTTTTTTCTTTGTTGATCCCTTGCCTGTGTCTTATGCATATAATACTAAATTAGAGTAGTATTAGTGTGTATTCATAAAGCAACGCTACATGAAGTCATAGTTTTTTTCTTTGCTTTCTTCTTACTGACAGGCTTTTGGGTCAAAGGTATGATTAGAGTTAATAATATGTAACTCCAGATTCCACCCTGTATTTCTGTCATCTTTCTTTCGTTGACTAATTTTCTATGCCTGGCCTTGCACTCATTCAGGGTGGAACCCATTTTCACACATGCTCTGCCATCAGAGCCCTGCTGCTTGCTGACTTCCTACTGCCTGAAAATGGAGAAAAACCAGTCCAGCAGGGCTCAAGCTGTGAGAAAGAACTAGACCTGGAGGGGTTCTTCTCTATCACCTGCTTTCAAAACAGAAGGAAGAAGAGTGGCCTTTGGAAATGCTTCTCTGTTCCATGATGAAATCATACAATTTAAGCCTTTCAAGCTGAAGACTGTCTCCAGAGCTAAAATTCTTCCAAGCTATAAAATTGTCATCACCACCATCATCATTTTTAACATCATTATGTGTATATACATGAGTGTTTGTATATATGAATATTTTTGGCGGGGTCTTTTTGAGACAGGGTCTCCCTGTAGCCCCAGCTGGTCTAGAACTCTCTATGTAGACCAGATTGACCTCTGTCTCAGAGATCTGCCTGGCTCTGCCTTGTGAGTGCTGGGATTAAAGGCATGTGCCACCACGCATATAATGTATATGTTACTTTCCACATATATAAACTACTATATCCACATACATATATGTGTATTATCTATGTATGGAAATAAATAATCTATATTATACGTGCTTACACACGAAGATCAAATGACTAGCATTTTGACTAGCTTTTAGTCAGAACAATAGACAAATTTCAATGCAAGAAAACAGACCTGTGTAGTATTACTACAGTGTTTACACAGAAGACTCTTTCTATAAAGGCCATTTGATCCACCAGCATCTACACTTTAGGTAGTGTTAATTTAATAGCCATAATGTAAATATAAATTAATGAGTGCTTTTCCGATGGTCATTTTATGGATTGTAGTAATGGTATAGCTTTTCAGGGGACACATTCATAATTATTTAATGATATCTACATAAAGGCTTTTAATTATATGGAGGGAAGAGTGCTAATAATTATATACAACTATATTAAGCTGATAAAATGTATATGGCTTTAGAAAAATATTAATTCTTTCAGAATATTGATTATTTCTGTTAGTAATGGCTCCCATAGCATTTTTTAACAATTAAAACATTTGTGGTTTTCAGTTTTAAACTAATTGGGGGAAAAAAATTGCTGGCTCATAGAACTGGAATGATATTTTTTTCTGCTCTTTCTTTTGCGTTGTTTTAATCTCTGTAAGACTTTTACTTAGTAATTCATTCTTTTTGTTATAAGTATGTGTCTATTTAATCTAAGAGACAAGTATCTAGAAACATGACAGTTGATTTTCTGTGTTGAAATACAGTTAAAAAAGATGCTGTGGGAAAACTGACTGAAGTGTTAGTGACTTCTTTACCAGCTCACAACAATCCATGGACATCAGCTAATCACTTCTTATGCCTTAACTAAAACAGCAATCAGGTTTCTATAATTTTTTTTTTTTTTTCTGCCTTTTTGAGACAGGGTCTCCCTGTAGCCCCAGCTGTCCTGGAACTCACTATGTAGACCAGGCTGGCCTCGAACTCACAAAGATCCTCCTGCTTCTGCCTCCCAAGTGCTGAGATTAAAGGCATGAGCTACCATACCTGGCTCTATAATTTTTATCTGAACATTTATAAAGTCAAGATGAACAGAAATCTAGTACTAACGCATATGGTAACTTTTAAAATAGTGTTCTGATATATAAATTTGCACTAAAATTTCAATAAATAATTCAAGAAAGAAGAGCCTTGTCTTTTTAAATGACTAGAAATTGAGAATTTAGTATCCTTGGATGAAGTCAGCAGCTATGTAAATTATATTTGAGACATTATCACATGTCAGTGACATAGTCTCATTATAATTTCTTTTTCCTGAGTATTTTAAAAGGAAGCTTGAATTCTTACAAAACCATTTACCTTTTCTGGCTTAGCATCAAGAAATAATACTGAAAGCCCCCTAAAATCAGAATAATTCTATATTGAATTTCAAGGTTTGAATTGGGAGACTAGGGAATGGAAGAATTAAGGCTGGTCAAGGAGATTAGTGTTTCAAAAATAAAAAAGAAAGAGAGAGAGAAACTCCAATTAGAAGTATCCTGGGGTTATTAGTGATAACAGTGCTCATATCCAATTAAGATGAAAACCATTTACCAGCTTAATGTGCCACCTCTGGCAGTGTGAGTTTATTAGTTTTATCAGACTCAAGAACTGAAACTTGAAATGATACGTATACTGGGTACCAAAGAGACACTGAGAACACTGAGAGAAAATTGGTATAAAATGAGATGCCTCGAAAGTTGTTGATTAATAAGCATTGTGGATTTTGGGGAGGTGAAGAAGTTGCTCTTTTTAGACAATATTTGTAACGAAAAAATTCATTGGGTTTCCCAGTGACATTTCTGAAGACAAAAATTAGGACACCATTCTTTGATATCCAAAATGTGTTTCTATGGTGTATTTAAATAGGACAAGAAGACCTTCCAGATCCCTAGTGCATCTTCTTTACACAACTCAAGTGAACAGGACCTTTGTTTATGATGAGCATCAGGCTTTTTGTTTTTGCTTCCAGATTAAAGCATATAATGAGTAATGGCCACGATAGAAAAGTCTCCTGTATCATCTCTATGCTTCCCAAGATAGGCTACAGAACCAATAAACTTATTTTTGTTGTTTCTCAAAAAAAATTTTTAAATAAACACTTGAACTTTTCAAAATACATTTATTATCATTCTTTTATACAATATGTGAATAATTAAGAAAATGCAAATGAATAAGTAAGCTTCCCAGTTGGGCAGCAATAAAATCACTCTTACATTTGTTCAGTAGAGAACTGTAAAATTCTTGCCACTTACCTCTTAAGTGTCTGGGAAAAGCATTGCCTCAAAAGGCATGGTGTTCTAGAAGTTTGTCTCAGGTAAAATATTGAGTACATGGGAGGAATGTGTCAGGTGTCCTGATACAAGAGGTCCTCCTTGGGGGCTCAATTGTAGTCCTCTTGCTGGAGTGTCTGAGTTCACATACCCAGGCCTTGTTCTCACCAGACTATGGAACAGATCTAAGGGACATAGACAAGAGAGATTCATTCTGGAGGTAGGAAGATGGCATGGTCCAGTCAAGAAACATAGACCAGCTCAACTACATCATAAAATAATTGGATATTCTCTATCTCGGAGGAAGTCTCCATGTGTACAATGAGCATAGTTTTCACAGTTTCATTTCTGATCATGCTTGCTTCTTATGAGTCTTCACTCTCTAGTATTCTATTGGCAATAGACAAACAAAATCATCGTAAGGATGAAACTTGAATTGGTGTGAGTCACATAAAAATTCTTCTGAAAAGTAAAAATTTGGATTAAAAAATGCAAAAAAAAGCTTTTCAGAAGCATATGTGTATTTCTTGGATTTTTTTGATTAGTGAATCATCAAGTCAAAAGCAACACTTTGCCAACTGATAGTTCTCAAGGATCATTTTGTGTGTTATTTGTAAGATAGTAGTGCTTTCACTCTTTACAGGTATATATGCTTATTGGGTATAGCGGCCAGCTTGTTCAAATAGTATATGTCACCTTGTAGGTAAACATCATAATCGAGATGGCATCAGCATTCAAAAGTGCAGGTCTGGAATAATCAGTCATATGTATACATAGTTTAATGCATACAGGAGAATATGCTTTTGGATTTCCCCTATACCACACAAAATCTTATTTCCAGAAAGATTCTAAGAGTTAGCCACAAGTTCAAATCTGGTTGAGTTATAGGATCCAAGTTCAGTTCTTCCAGATTGCTGTATGACAGGAAGGATGCTTATTAGCTGTGCAAGAACTTGTGGCATCAGCAGAAGACATGCGCATTGTCCTACATGCTTATGCTCCAGATGCAGGGTCTCACACGTGGTCACACTTCTGACACAGGGTCTTACAAGACTTCTGGGCGGGGCGGAGGGGGGGTCCTACTTTCATTGACAGAAAGAGAAAGCTATCTACTGCCCTGCTGTCAGAATGGAACTGGAACTAGTTATTATCGAAAAATAACAAGGAAAGTTTGGAATCGTGTAGAAGCATGCCACACAACTGCCCCTGAAGGCAGGTGAAGAGACCTGGAAGGTGGTATTGGTGTACATTTTAAGTCCTGGAAGTTCTACCTACCTCTGCCTTCCAAGTGCTAGAATTAAAAGCGTGTATCATTACTACACCCAGCACAAACACCATGGTGCGCAATGAGTGTTCTTATAGAAACTTTCTTACTTAAAAATAATAATCTGCATACATATAACATACACAAATAAATCATTTTCTGCTGTTTACTTTAATAAGTTTTTACCACCTTTCTCTGACTCAATAATGCATAAGACATCTTTCCACATGAATAGAGTTGTTTTATTTTCTTTAGTTGTTTCTTTGGGTTCTCACGAGGCAGGGACACTAACATTATTGAATTACTCTTTGAAGGGTGTGGCATTCACATTACTTCCAATTTTGCAGTGATAAAAAATAGTTTTTGCAAAGAAAAATCTCACATCTTATTGGATTATTTCCTTAGAACAAATCTTACAAGTTAATCCATCTCCAGGGATAAAAATATGCAATAACATCCAAATAGCATGATGTCACTTGGGCTTCTTTTCAATGCCCAGGTAGGTCATCATGAAAAAAGAAACAGAAGTGATTATTCTACTAAAAAAGCCATATGAAATAGGTTACCCATTTGTGTGGTCCTCAGTGTGAAAACTCAACAGAATGTGTGTGTTAGGTATCAATTCCTGTATAATGAATTACCACAAATCAAGCAGCTTTCCCAATACACATTTATCACCATAGTCTGTAGATCAGGAATAAAAACACAGTTAATCTGAGTCTCTTGCCGTGGGGTTTCTCAAAAGGCTGCAACCCAGAACTTGGGATCTCACCGTAAGGTTCAACTGTGAAAGGAATCCCTCCCAAACTCATTCTCCAGACTCTCTGCCAGGAGGACTCAGTTTCCTTTGGGTTTTAGGACTGGGAACTAGGTTTCTACCTGACACTTGAACTGCTGGGCTTAGTTTCCAGGGTTCTCCATCCTTCACCATTTGGAGCTCTCCAACATGGTACATGTCCACAAAAGTGGCCAGGAAGAGAGCTGGCCTGAAAGGTAGAATCATGAGTGCTTGATCATAGAAGAGACATCCAATGGCCTTTGGTGCAGTGTGAATGAGCACACATAACTCTCAGGCCCACACTCAAGAAAAGGGGACTTCCTAAAAGTGTGATTCCCAGAAGAGAAGTATCACAGGGGTCCCTTCATCATCTATTTCGGTGAGGCTATGTTTGGAGGTTAATAATTCACATAAGGAAGGTGTTTCTAGGCATGATAGGAGAAACCTTCAACTCTGCAAGGTTGTGGAATAAACAGTTGGTTATAGTTTGATAGCCCTCAGTTTCAATCAGCTAATTTTCTGAGGTATGAAATGTGATCTGACCATGTATGATAGCATGCACCTCTGATCTCAGCACCTGGGAGGTAGAGGCAAGAGGATTAGGAATTGAAGGGCAGCCTAGGATACTGAGACTGGTCTCAAAAAAAAGAAAGAATAAATTTTTAAAATAGAATAGCCTTTATTTATTTTTGACAATTTCAAACATGTAAATAATAAATCTTGATCATATCTAGTCCAGCCTCTCTCTTACTCCCCACACATACCTTCAATTCTCTCTCTCTCCTCTCTCCTCCCTCTCTCTCTTTCTCTCTCTCTCTCTCTCTCTCTCTCTCTCTCTCTCTCTCTCTCTCTCTCTCTTGTGTCTCATTTTCCAATTAATGCTGCCTACTGAAATGCTGACTGATCTTGTGCAGGTAACCACAGCTGCTGTGAGTTCACAAGGGCAATAGCCAAGTCATACCCAGAAGACAGCATTTCACAGCCCTCCTCCCTGTCTTCTGGCTCGTACATTCTTTCAACCTCCTCTTCTTTGATGTTCCATGAGCCTTGGGAGGAAGGGAAGAGAGTGATAAAGATGCCCCATTTACAGCTGAGCAATTAATCATCACTTATTCTCAGCATTTTGACCAGTTATGAGCCTCTGCAGTAACTGCTAACCATTGTAGAGAGAGGCTTCTCTGGCTAAGCTTGAGGCCAGAACTTAGTCTATATGTATAAACTTAAATATTTGACAACATGTCCATTTAGCAAGATATCAATAATAGGTTCCCTCTTAGAACTTATAACTCTGAGCCACTGGTTTTTGACCAGATTTAGAGTTTGAGGTACAAATTCCTTTCTGTGGAGCAGGTTTCAAATCCAATCCAAACGCAGTTGGCTACCCTTATAACCTTCATGTCACTATTTTACCAGTGGACATATCTTGCCTGGCAGGTCAGTATGGTAGCATGTAGCATTCACTAGTGGGTAAGACCACTGATGACTTTTCTCCCCAGTAACTGGGATAGCACCTTCCAGCAGTATGAAAGCTAGCCAGCAGGGAGGAAATTTCCAAGCCAGGTCCAGACTGATTTCTCTATGTCATGCAACCAAACTGTGTTGCGTTTTCAGCAGTAAGTTATGATTTAGTTATGGTGGGCAACTGAGAGCAACAGCAACAGCCTGTTTGGTTGGGGGAGTCCCTGGGGCCTCCATGACCAACAACTCTTAGGGAGGTATTCCATGCCTGGCACTGAGATTTTCATTTAATAACCCATGTCTTCTGAGGGAAGTATTGTTCACCTCTGCAGGGCACCTGTGTTCAAACTCTTTCTTTTTAAAAATTATATTTTAAAATTAGTTTATAAAGTACTAGTTTTCCACAAGGATTTTCAAATAATTTTTTTTAATTGAACGAGGTTGAACCTTTATTCTTAGAATCTTTCTAAATACAGTGACCCACAAAACCACTTCCAATTACAGGTAATTGCCAAAGAAATTCAAACTTACTTTCATTTCCTGACAACTCTTTTAATTTACATAAGAAAATTTAACATACTTTTATTGAATTTTTATGCATTTCATATAATACATCTTCAAAGAATAAATTTTTAAAAATTGATCTGACTTTGGTATTTCAATAATTGTCAAAAACACTCAACTTTGCTAGATGTTAAATCAACCTGGTACTAATCGCAAAGCGTCATCTCTACCGGCTAGCTTTCATAGTGCTATAAGGTGCTATATGTGCTACAAGAAGAGAGAAATAATCATCAGTCTTACCCAGCTATGAACTCCTTGCACTATAATAATGCCTGCCCTAGCAAAATATGCCCTTTGGTGAAATAGTGGCACAAGTATTATGGGAGTAACCAGCCACTCTATGATTTGATTTAAGGCCTGCTTTATGAGATGGAACCTATACCTGGCACTATTATTGGGTCAAAACCCTATGGGTAGAAAGATCACAGTCTGTAGGGGAGAACCTACTATCAATATTCTGCCAAATGAACCTAGTATTAAACCAACTTCTACTGACTTAGCTTTATACTCATGGATTAGGTCCTCTCTCAACTCTCACCAGGAAAGCTTCTTCTTATAGCAGATGGTGATTTACGCAGAGGTCCATAACAGCTCAACATGCAGATAATAAGAGACTGTGAAGTGCTAGGCCTAAATGGGACACTTATATCACTCCTTCTCCTCCCAAGTCTCAGGGATCATTTTGGAAGAGGGAGCAGAAATATTGTAAGAGTCAGAGGCTGTGGATTAATACTAGGAAACAGTATTTCCAGACACAACAGAGCAGTGTATATACCACACTTGTGGCAGCACACATAAGACCTATACAAGCTCAAGCCAGACAAAATCCCAGCATGGGAGTCTGGAGTCGGGTGCAAAGCCCCACCCCTGCCTGAGGAACTATTAGTAATTGATAGCTGCTTGGAGAGGAAGAATCAGTTTTCATTAAGGGTCTGATACTGCTTAGGTTGACCACGCTCCAGAGGATAGAACCACAACTGAGTATTTGGAGACTACAAATTAGACTGGATAAGCCTTAAAAAAAGAGTAGAGGACATGCAATGTGGGAGGTAAGGAGGTGGAGGTGGATCTGAGAGGAGATATATGAATATGATCAAAATATATTGTATGAAATTCTCAAAGACTCAATAAAATATTATTTGAAAAAATTGGCAACAAGGTAGCACAATATAATGTGATATCTGGGCAAATTACTGAAATAGAAAAAGATTAGGTAAAAACCAAATAATTATGAGCAAACTATGAACTTTAATTAATAAATTAATTATATCCAAAAATCATCAAACTATCTTGCTATCTGTATTATTTAACATTTGATTGCATCTAAAATATTCCAGTGGGAAGATTGGCCTATGTGGATATTATTTAGCCAACCACATGATTTGTAGACTTGTTTTTGTTTTTATTTTGAGCCAGGATCTCCCTGTAGTCCCAGCTGGCCTGGAACTCACTATATAGACCAGACTGCCCTCAGTCTCACAGAGATCTGCCTGCCTCTGACTCCCAAGTGCAGGGATTAAAGGTGTGTGCCACCATGCCCCTCTACATACATTTTTAATACGATAAAAAAATTAGCTATTAAGATAAGGTTATTATACTAAGTTCTCATTTTGATTCACAATATAGATGTGAGTGATAGTAATTATGGCATACATAAATGTGTGATTAAGGATAATAAATGGCACTTTGGGGAAAATAACTTTAACATTCTTTTGAGGACATATTTAAAATACACATACAAAACATGATTAGAAAGAAAAGAGACAGATGACAAAGAAAGCAAGCTGTAACTATTCTGATGACTCTCAATGTCTCCTTTTTATACTACCTGTGCAGTATTTTTCCTAGCTCACCTATGACTCCAGTCTTTCACTGTGTAAGTCCATCCATACAAATATATAATCTGTAGTTGGATGGCATGTAGAGTTCAAGACTGTCCTTGAATTCCCATAATCAGTAGACTAAAGTATTGCTCCAACTGGAGGGAATGTTCTCTGTAGTCTGACCAACAAGAGCTTCTTTACATTTTCCTTCTTTTTAAGAAGATGAGCATAAAGCCTGAGCAATGGATGACTCCTAAGGACTATGCAGAAATGGAAACATTTGTGAGTAAAATGGAACTTCATGATAAAGGGCAGACTGCCCAGCTCAGTTCTCATTAAGAAAGAAAGTATTTATGTACCTAGTAAAGGTTTAAAAATGACAGAGCAGCCAGGAGTGTGGACTGGGACCTGGGGAATAATGAATCTGCAAATCATTATTGATTAAGCTGTGAATTGAAGATTGCTTCTTAACCTAAGAAAATCTTCTGACCCATACTACTCTTTTATTTTGTAAAATGCATTCAATTCAATTAGCAGTGATATGGATTCAATGCATGGTGTTCTATGAAAGTGAAAAATACTCAGATTCATCCTTTGGCCTGTGTGTCAGGGAACACAGTTTCCCAAGCAATGTCAAGACACTCTTCCAACCCCATCACACTCTCTCCTCCAGGCAGAAGCCAAGGTCACACACATATAAAACACTTCATTCTATGACACACACATGTAGTGTAGAGAGATCCTTCGATGGGTTTGGTTCCTCAGCCTCAGGAGGAAAGGGTTTCTCCTTGAGGCTGGTTGGTCACCTAGTAAGAACAGCTCCCAGAGATGACAGCAAAGCAGTGGGGAAAACTAGAGGTCTCTACTCATAAAGTAGCTAAAAGAGCAAAGGGTCCCAACAAGGAGCAACTCCTGGGCCTTGTAGCACATCTGGCTGTTAAGAAATCAAGCACCAGAAGATTTCAAGTTGCTTCAGGCACTTGAAAAGGCCCCAACACAGGAACCCAGAGGTTCAAATTGCAACTTTGCCTCCTGCAGCCACAACTCTGTATCCTTGGGCATGCTTTTTAATCTCTCTTCATCTATTAAAATAAAAGCAGGAATAATTTTTGACCTGAATGTTGAGGGATTAAATGAGGTAATAAACAAAAAGCAAATTGTATATAAACCCTGCTTTATGTTCATGATAAATGCAGCTCAGTAAACTTAATAATGAATGAATGGAATTCAAATCAGAGGCAAATTTTATCCCAGAATTAACAGAAGCCCTCTCTCTGAAGTTACTTAAATCTTCCCAGAGCGAAAAAAATAAAGAGGCTGGATTCTGCCTAAGTCCTGAAGAAGGAGAGGGCAAACTATCAGACTTCTTCCTTTTATTTTCTATCCGTGCTGGGGGTTGAATCTGGGGCCTCATGCTTTCTAGAGCAGGTGTTTCACCACTAAGCCATAGCCCAAGCCACTTAATTGCAATGCTCACAGTTCACAAATACAAACTTCTCAGTGCTTGCTTAAGGTACCCAATGGCTTGCTCTCCCCAATATTATAAGAGTAAAATAGATGAAACGTAGACACAGCTCTCTATTCATTAATAATTTTTACCTTTTTAGAAAAATTCACTTGTTAGTATATGGGGTAAGAAAAATGCTTTTTGCCAGAGATCAAAATCTTTAGCAACAATTGCATTCACTGGCTAATATATCTATTACTTCTCTTTACAACAATGAAGTAGGGCTGAGAAGACGGCTCAGTGGTTAAGCACTTGCTCTACAAGGATGCGGACCAGAGTCTGAATTCACCAAACACATATGAATGCCAGTTTAACAAGACAGCCCACCTCTATTCCAGCCTTGGAAGACAGAGACAGGGGATCCCCAGAGCAAGCTGGCTTGCCAGACTAGCCATTTTGGCAAGCTCTGGGTTTGGTTGACAGACTCTGCCTCACTGAATAAAAGGGAAGCGTGATAGAGGAAAATTCCAGACATCGACTTCCAGCCTCCACATGCACATGCACCTACACAGATGTCTGTCCACATGCATGCATATCCACACACATATGCACCACACACACACACACACACACACACACACACACACGCACATAAGAATACTGAAAAAGAAGAAAATTAAGCATATATTTATAAGATAACCTAATTTTTCTTGCATACTTGCTACATGCCTAACATTTTATAATATGCATATTATCATTATTAACATTAGTTGAGGTATTATATAAGGACAGTTACTGGATTATTTATGAGCTATATATAATGTAACACTTTCTGCTACTCTGAGAGCCAGGACTATTTTTATTTTATAGGTAACAGCAAATAACACAGTAGGACATCAAGGGATCTTGCCCAAAATGCCATAAAAGGATGTTGCCTAAAGTGACAAGGGAAGCCCACCAAACTTGTAGGCCTTCACTCCTTGAAACCAGTGTCTGGAGATAACATAGATGGAGACTTGGGACCTTCCCTCTGCCCAGCAGTTCAGATGTAGTTACTATTATACAATACAAATAAGGAAAGGGAAGCCAAGCCGCAGCTTGGGTTAGCACCAGAAATCTGGCTTCAAAGACCCTTCCCATTCCATGAGGTATCCCATGGAAAAAAAATGAATAAACTCTTGTTTCAAATGGTGGTTTTGAGATCTCTCCATGTTCCAAATATTTGTCTGTGTATTGCATACCCTTCTTTTGAATTATTTATCTTACCAATGTCTAGATGGCTCTTTTAGCCTATTCAATTCGTTTTGTTGTTGTTGTTGCTATTTTTGTTTTGTTTTTGTTTTAACTTTTTATTGAGCTTCTGTATTCTCATACTACAGCTCTCAATCAAACCCAGACCCCCTCCACCATCAATCCACGCCTCACCCCAACACTGGACCCCATGTACTCTGCCACACTTGGAGAGTCCTATCTAGTCAAGCATTTGTACCCAGATGCCCTTAAGTGCAAATTCGCCCACGGAGTCCGTAAGTCCATCTAGAAATTGTATGCAAGGCATACTCTCCACCACCTAGCAGCATCCAGCCCCCAACAGCTCTCAGTCTTGGGCCAATCCACCACCCATCTCTCTTCTCCCCTCTGGGCCCTTGTTCAATTGAGTTGACATGGGTCCTATGCTCAGTGCCTCCATTGCCACAAGTTCACATGTGCAAGCTTCCAATGGCCTGAAATCCTCTGCTTCCCTGTGTTCATGAACCAGCCCTGGGTCTTACAATCTTTCTGCCCGCTCTTCGGCAATGGTCCCTGAGCCATGAGTGGGTGAGCTTGAATATAGGAGTCCTATCCAGGGATACACACACTGCAGTCTCTTATTCTTTAAAACTTGGGCAGTTGTGGCCTTCCGTGTGCATCACATTCTGTTGTACAAGGAAGCTTTACTGGTGAGAGTTGAGGGATGCATTATTTTTCTCTACCCCTTGTTCCACTATATTTCATGAGCCTTAGTCAGAGAGGTTCAAGTGTAGATGTGTCACCTAGTACTGGGCAGGCATCCCTCAGACGTATATTCTATGTGTCTGACCAGTTGTGCAATTCTACAGTAGCCTCCATCTGTTTCGAAAAGAAGCTTCTTTGATGAGTAGTGTACAGTATGCTTGTCTGTAAATACAAGGATCCATATTTGGCATATAGTAAGAAATTCATTTGTCTAGAGATATGAAAGAGAGTTTTCTCTAGAATATATGTCCTCTCCTGTCAGTGTGCTTGACTGAGTTTACAGTGTCACCCATAAGTTCACTCCCCCTGAGGGGGCTTCAAGTCCAATTAGATAGCTGTTGACTGCCCCCAGATAACAGTGCCACTACTGCACCAATAAAGGTAGTTTGCCACACCAGTCCTTAGGGTTATTAAGCTTTAGGGTTGAGTTGGACTTGTTTTTTTCCCTTGGCAGTTTGCATATTATCATCTAAACATTATGATAGCCAAACTTTGTTTAGAAGGCTTCCAGGTCAATTCTTGCTCCATTGTTTCAAATCCTGTATCCAAAGTATGTCCTGTCTTCAGCAATAGGATCCCATCTACTAGTACAGAGTCCTAGCTGGGCAGGTCTGTCTGGCTAATGGGGCGGGGGGCGTTATCAGGGAAGATGGCAGTGGGAGTACCACCCAAGTAGGGACTTATTAATCTATGGTAGGTATGGTAGGGTGTTTAGCTAGTCTGGGTTAGGGAACTAGTCTCGGGATGTGAGGTGAAGGAATTGGAGCCCACCTGGGTAAAGGGTGGCAGGGGACCTAACCCATCTACTTCCTATCACGTGAGCCTGTGCCTCTTTTTCATTTAAAAAGTCGATTTCCTGTGCTTAACTGTTTCCCAGACTAAGCCCAAGGAACCCCTAGAATCACCTGCAGCTGTGATTCTTTGAAAGGGCCAATCACAGCTCAGAACTTGGAATGCAGTCACACAGAACTTGGTAGATGAGCAATGTTTGAGAGACTGAACTTATTCCTCTTGAATATATGCATGCCGTAGCACACATGTGGAGGTCAGATGACAATTTTATGGAATCAGTTCACTCCCTCTACCTTTATGTGGGTTCTTGGGATCAAACTCAGGTTGTCACAAGTCCATTTACCTACTGAGCCATCTTACCACTCCAAGATGAAGATTCCTAAAAATAAATATGCCTTTCAAAAAATGCATTTGTGCATTTCATTTTTATTTTATTTCATTTTATTTATTTTATTTTATTTTATTGTTATTTTTGGACAGGGTTTCCCTAGTCTCAGCCTGCTTAGAAGTCACTATGTGAACCAGGCTGGCCTCATAGATTCACCTGCCTCTTCCTCCAGAGGGCTGGTATTAAAGGTTTGAACCACCATATCGTCATTCCATTTTTTATTTTTAAAAAGTGTTTCCAGTCAGGCAGGACAGAGCATACCTTTAATCCCAGGACTAGGGAGCTAGTGGATCTTGGTCTACATTGGGATTTCTAGGGCAGCCAGGGCTACTCAGTAAGACTGTCTCCAAAAAACAAACAAACAAAAGGCAAAACAAAACAAAAACCAGAAACAGTCCGGCATGGTGGTGCATGCCTTTAATCACAGGCAAGCTTGAGGCCAGCCAGGTCTGCATAGCATGGGAAGTTCCAGGCAAGCTGGGGCTTCAAGGGAGACCTTGTCTCAAAAATAAACAAGCAAAGCAAAATGAAAATAGCAGCAACAAGAAGATATAAATTGCCAACATTTGCCATTCTGATTTACTAAGGTACTGGTTTAATATTCAAAGTTTTTATAGAATTTTTTTAAATTTAAAAAAACCTTCTGGGGCTGGTGAGATGGCTCAGTGGTTAAGGGCACTGACTGCTCTTGCAGAGGACCTGGGTTCGATTCCCAGCACCCACAACCATCCGTAACTCCAGTTCCAAAGGAATCCAATGCCTTCTTCTGACCTCCGCAGGCATTGCATGACATGGGTGCACTTACGTACATGCAGGAAACACACTCATTCACATAAAGTAAAAATAATAAAATATTTTTTTTAAAAACCCTTCTATTTTGAAATGGAACTACTAGTCAAATCTTTTCAAATAGTAAATTATATGACCAATACATTTAAATATCCTAGATCATGATTTTAAAAGAAACAAGATTTTTTTGTAAGTCAGGGGCCTCAGATTTATTTGTTACAAACAAAATACTTGGCCTACTCACTCATGGGAAATGGCTAATAAGACTCTGAGAAATAAAGTCTGACCATAAACATGAAACTTTGACCACATAACCAATGCACTGCTTTGGGAGAAGTTCATGGTAAGTTTCATGTTCATTGAGTTTATTATGAAAGAAATATAATTCAATATATTTTAATCAAAAATTCCCTTTTCTATGAAATCAAAAGAGATTCCACATTGTATAGCTATGAATTATAGGGCCACTTCTCTCAAAACAGTATAATCATTTTTAAAAAAAAATCAAAAGATTGGCCACCAAGAAAAACTCTCCAATAAGGAATGTTGTTAAAATGGAAGATCCACACCCCTCCTCCTCAATCTGAATATTTGATTTAGAGCAAAGTCCTCTATTTTTCAACTGGAATCATAGCGGTTTCTGTTTCTAACCTGGGAAGAATGCGATGGAGACTGAAAAGCGCTGGGTCCCATTGTCCCACACCCGGGCACTGATCCTCGCTTTTAACATCATAATGAAGGATGCTCTTTAGTGGATTATCTTGAGAAGGGATTAACTCCTTCAAGTCTTCTTAGGGGGCAAGGTGTTTTGAGCCCTAAATACACACCAATTGCCTGCTTAACTTTTCATCTTATTTTGAAAACTGCCCAGCTGGACTTCAAATTCTTTTCCATAGAGCTGAATTTTATTAGTAGCAAAGTTGGAGTTGGGCGCAGCAGATGCTAAATATAAGCACTGTTCTTTTAATCTCGTGGGGCCAAATGTTTCAGATAGTTCACGGAGACAGGCCAGGATAAAACTCAATCTAAACTCTGCAAGCGCTTAAATCCTCGCCATCTCCCAGGCACAGAGTTTAAGCCTGCAGGAACACTAGGATTTTTACCCCGACTCCACCTTTAAACTCCACTTATGTAGATGGCCCTTCTACCGGGGCTTTTAAAATTATTATTGGCATTGTTTTAAGTCACACTCAGAGTAGATTCCAATGCCTAATGAACTCTCACTCTCTCTCTCTCTCTCTCTCTCTCTCTCTCTCTCTCTCTCTCTCGAAAGAGGACTAATTGCTCTATAATTTATAATCAAGTGGTTTCCTCTGCCTCTGCCTCTTTATCTTAATAACCATTTATTTCTGTCTGCCTACTACATTAATACTGAAATCTTGCATTTGTTTCAAATTCATCTTACCCTTCGTCTAACCTCATTTCTATTAGCGACACCATTGTATTATATGATTTGCCAAGAAACTAGCTTGTTCTAAATTCATCCTTTCTCCTCCTTTTCTGTTAACTCAAACTTCTCTCCTTAATAGATTATAACTTCTCTTTTGTTACAACCAAAAGAATATATATTTTACTACTGAAAACATCCATTTTTAAAATGGCTGTTAAATGCAGAAAATTACTTTTACATACATACAGAGAGATAAGGACACAGAAATAGAGACATTGTTTCTGGGGAGAGAACTTTTACTTAGAACTATTTTTCAGGATTTAAAAACAAAAATCAAACAGCAACACATTTCACCTGTAACTTTTTTAAATTAAAAATTTAATGAGAAAATAGGCTAAATGTGCATTTTAAAATACATATACAACAAAACTAAAATTTTAAAGAAGCATCAAGAAAATGAATTTTGATCATCGTTTTTGAATACCAAAAGTATGCAGGTGCACTTTTCTTATGAACAAAATGTGATGAAGTCTGGGTCTTTTGATAGCCCTCCATCCCTGATACACCAACTATCCCAGAGTCTCTGCTTTAATTGTAAATAACTCTCCACATTCTTTCAATGTAAACTCTTTAAGGAGTCATGAATTTTATTTATACTCTCTCTCTCTCTCTTTGAGAGTCTTTTGTTTATTTGCTGTTTCGTTCTTTGTGAAATAACACTCCCAGAGGAAAATCCCCCCTCTGCTTAAGGAATTAGCCCAGAGACAAAAGCAGGGAATTCTTTAAGCCTTGTTTTGTGCTAAGAGAAATGTTTGACATTTCTGTGGAGAGGTGTTTAGTTTGGATTCATTAGGTCTTAGGGACTCTTTTCTCTTTTTTAGCCTTTCAGTTTCTGTCACTGTTTTTTTTTCCCCCTCTGTGTTTGGTAGACTGAAGAAAATTTACCAGAATGTAATTAGGTGTCCTACATTCCAGTAGCAAAAATCCAGTTGTTTTAAATGAGATAGACCATGTATTCCCCTTGCTCGGAAGGCCCCAAGCCTGAGTCTGCTTCCTGATACCCATCTGTGTGGGCAAAGTAGTAATGGCTGAAGCCAGAAGGAAAAGGCTCTCAGACAGGTGGCACCCTATGGAAATGAAGCCCTTTAAACAAAGTCACTTGCCCAGTGCTCTCATGGTTCCAACCCTGCTTAGCTAACATATTTAGTTCTCCTGCACTTCCTCTATGAACATTAAATAAATTTAGTTTTAACATCATTTTTATCACAAATAAAAAATTTTAAATATTTTTATTTTACAACTTGTTGGCTGGCCCCCATTTCTTCCCATCATTTTTAAAATGTTTATTTTCCAGCCTTGACTGCATCACAGCCAGAGCCTTTTTCTTCCACTAAATAGCAGAACTACTATACTGGATTGTTAATTTTGCACCTGGGTTTGGAGAGGCACACATATTTTTAATTCCCCAAGGTGTCAGGCCATACATTCCTGTCCTTCCTTTTCTTCTTGGAGGTGATGCTATGTCACAAAGACTTGCTCTCTGTTTCTGCTGCTGGTATCGAAGAGAGGAGGCTGAGAGGCAGGAAGTCTGAATTCTCCATTCCTGACACACCTCAGAGAGTGAGAACATCAACAGGGTGGCTGTAGGAGGGAGCCTTGGCCAGAGCAGTGGAGGGGAAGAAGGAAAAGGAAGAGAGGGAAGAAGAAAAGTAGAGGAGGATGAGGAAAGAAGGAGGAGGGGAAGAAGCGAGGAGGAGGAAAAAGAGGGAAAGAAAAAGACAGAAAATTGAAGTGGCTCCGTGGTCTATGAAATGGATAGAAAAGAAACTCTTCAATTAATGGATTGTGTCACGGTGAAGAAAGACCCGCAGCCAGCCCTCCATCTTTCTTAAGTACTGACTTGTCATTACTGAAATTATGGGGACCCTGTGCCCTGTCAGTCTAGACTAGTCTGCAACGCTAGCCTCATCTCTAAGTGAAAATTTTAACTGTGCACCACTGTAGAACTTCCTTCATGGAATAGAGTGAAAAACTCAGGCTACTGTTTCCCCCTCCCCTCTTCCTAAAACATGCAGTTCAGGGTTTACAAGGATCTGGAGGTACACATCAAAAGTCATCTTGTGGTTCCACAACATTTAGAGACCCTAAGAAAAAAAATATGAGTAAGAAAAAGTGTTGGTTGACGTTACTAATTTGTTAAAAATGGCAAAAGATTTGTCTGCTTGAGTTTGCATGGTTCTTGTGCAAGCTAACACCATTGCTGTAGGTTCATTTGAGGCCCATATTGGCAGCTGATTACTGCTGAGTGAGGAAGAACTGATCTTCTTAAACGGAGGGATTCTAGATAGGCTGACTAGGTCTAGTGGATGAACTTGCACTGAGGGGCATCTGGGACAATAACTTGACACAATTGGCCTTAACACAAATGATACAATGTATGAATTCCAATAGGGGGGCTATGGGAGGTGCCAGTGGGGAAGGGGGTATAAAGAGGGTTAAGATGTTCTGTACGAAATACACAAAAATTCAATAAAAATTTACAAAAAAAAAATAGTGAAAGATGAATCCATGAGACGTCATTCACTGAAGAATAAACAGGAAGGGATAATAAGATAAGCCTTTGTGAAAACAGATGACTACCAAGACATGTAAATAATTAAGGCAGCAGAAGAAAGGTTAATAACATGAATTATTACATTAATAAACCTTGGGTTGAATTTTTAAATCCTTTTCCTAAAAGAAAAGAAAAATCCTAGTAGTAGTCTCTAGGCAGAAAGGATGAACAGAGGAGAAAGGAGAGACACCATGAGTTGTATATGTATCATGGTCAGGCAGATGAGTAAGTTGAACTGAGTACTGGCAAACTTGTCAGGCCCGGGTTTGCAATTACAGAATACCCTCCATCTCTAAAGGAACAGTAGCCCACCACTTGCCAGTCCCCCTGAATCAAACCTATTAGTATCAGCAGGAAATTGTATTTTCAGGAAGATTTTCTATCTTCATTCCCTGCGCTGGTCCTAAAGAAATCAGAGTCAGAAAAGGGAGTGTTGAAGGTGTTTTCACCTCCTCTGACAGAGCAGGGAAGAAGAAAACCAGGCCATGGTCTTCGTAGGAATGCCCCTTTGGGAAGGACCACAGACAAACTTTGATTTTACAGAATACATTTGGGTGGATTAGAGGACTTTTTTCATTTTTTTCTGTTAAAAAGCTCAAAGATAACAGAAAGAAATTCTTCTTGAGGACACAAAGAAATTAAGTGTACTTAAAATATGCCTTGACATATTGATTCAGTGGCAAGTGGCAAGTACCCTGGGCTGTTTGCCACTGGAATGCCCTTAAACAGAGGCCAATGATAAGGACATAATGATGGAGTTGGCTTTGCACGTATGCATCTATTCATACCATATAAAATCAATTACTGTAAATCCTGCAGGACATTTTTCCCCTAAATCTACCAAATATAATGTGTTCTAATGTGCACAGACTGCTATAGAGAATACTTTCTCTCCTAAGCCCAGAGCCCTTGACCCCAGCACCTCAATGTGAAGATTCGAGTTCTTCATTAGTTGTAATTATTTAGAACCAAGTGTGTTTCTGTGTTTTAAATCTTTGTGTAAACACACTCCTCAGAATCCTAAACAAAAAAGCTACTTTGCCTACATAGCATTCCTGTTATGTGTTCATTGCTGTGAAGATCATAACTTTAAATAAACATGATCCTTAAACTTCTTAATAAAGACAAAGTGCCTTCTTCTTATAAAGAGACATTTCATGATTACATGGAGGGTGTAGTTCTGAGACACTGTAAGAGCCGCCATTTTTTTCTTGTGGTGGTTTGTGTTTTTCTTTGAGAAACCAAAGCACATCAGGTCCTCCCACACCTTCTTTCAGATAAGGCAGAATGATCTGAGGCATTAAAGACGTGACTGTGTCCCATAACTCAGAAGACTCCCAACTCTTGTTCCTGGATGGTCTCAGCCACTCGGGTCTATATTATAAGATAATGCTGCTGATTTCCAGAGGGAATTGTTGAACCAAGAGAGATGCTTTTGTAGAGCCATTGCTAGAAATAAGCACGCATCCTCAGAAAATTGTTCTAAGTATATTATTGTTCTTTGCTGGATGAATTTCATTTAGACCTCAGCATTTTGTGCTGTAGTATTTAACAGGAGAGCATGGAAGCTAATGGTGCCTTTCTAACAACTGCAAATGAGGCTGCTTCTCATAAGAAAAGCATATTATCTATCAAATTCAGCAATGATTTAAAAAAAAATTCTCCCAGATTTCAGCAAAATATTTAAGACATGAATATTTCTCTATGGGCACTCACAGGAAGATTTGCTACAGTATCAACCAGGCACAGCCTAATCCAGGACAATTTTCCATACCCGATGTGGCTGTTCCTTGGCAGATATCAACTTAAATGTGATTATCTTGCTTCCTTTTTTTTTTTATTTTTTTCTTCATTGCCACAAAATAAAGATTTTTCACATAGGTTGCCTGTCACTTTTGAAATGGGAAGTGTGATGATTCATGGCATATTTGCCACTCTGTGCTTTATCAAGCTCATTAGAGATGATGCATGATTTGAACTTTGCAGAAGGTAAAGGAAAAATACACAGATCTCTTCCTTATCCTCTCTTGTTTACCCCTGGCACCATTTTGGTTTTACTTGTTGCACAAAATGACCACCTATTAAGGAAGGAAAAAGTCTTGTCTATACAATGCACGACTTTCCTCTAGAACATCCCTGAGTCAGTTGTGAATTTTAAAAGGCATATATATCTCCAAGCTTTCAGCGCCAAATGCTCTGCTTTTCCATTGTCATGCTATGCAAACAACCCTATGTATAAGGATAGATATGACAGGAAAGCTTGTTTTTAATTCAGTTTTCCAGTGAGACAGGCTTATAATAAAAGTCCTCATTGCGAAAATTTCAGCTTTCATCCATAAATGCAAATAAATCTTATGCTCCAGAATGATGTTATGCTGATACTCATTTTAAAGAAAATTTTAAGACTTAAATTGACTTACATTAATATTTTTTCAAAAATCATTTTTTATTGAATTTTTGCAATTTTCATACAATATAGTCTGATGGTATTTAGATTGCCTCACCTATTAATTTTAATTAAGTCATAAAAATCCAAACATTTTTAGAGATTATGAAGCCATATTGGGTGAGAGAGATGGCTCAGCAGATAAAGACCTTTGCTGTCAAGCCTGATGGCCTGAGTTCCATCACAGGAACCCACACGACAGTAGGAAAAAGCTGCAAGAAATCCTCTGACATCTACATATGTCATAGTGTATATAGGCATGCACATAGACACATATATATGCACACAAAATAAATAAATAAAATATTTAACTTTTTTTTAAAAAAGTTGTATCTTATCTTTTTCCAGAGAATTTAAAAAATTCAGTTTGCTAAACAACCTAGACAGACTCCCCAAGAGGAAGGTCATCAGATAAAAAAAAAAAAAAAAAAAAAAGGGTTTTTTTGGTGTTAAAGAGATGGCTGAGGAGCACTGAATGATCTTGCAGAGGATCCGGGTTCTGTTCCCAGCATCCACATGGTGGCTAACAACAGTACTTACCTCCAGCTCCAGGGAACTCTGATACCTTCCTCTGACCTCCATGGGCATTTCAAAATACAGGTGCACTTACATACATGCAGGCAATATACTCATAAAATAAAAAGAGTAAATATTTTTAAAGTCTTTCCAAGTTTAATTCAACACTAATAAGTTATACCAATTCCTAAGTTTTCAGATATCAGTTGCTATCAAAAATGAAAATGCAAATGAATATTCTGCTGAAATGTTGAATGAGAAATCAGAGAGAGCATTCGGTAATGAATTAAGGAAGGTGACCACCGACTGCTGTGGTAGGAAATCAAGCATGTCAATATGTAGCTGGAGTTGTGTTTTCATTAATAAATCTTTCCTTTCTGGCACTTACGATTGATGAGTATTCTTGATAATAGAATATTGAGGGACTTACATTAAAAAGACAGCCGCATTCCAGGATTAAGGAACATTACACATTTATGGAATGCCTGAGTGTCTTCTAAGTGGCCCATGAGTCAATCTCCACTCATTAGGATGCTTTCAATAATGGTATCTGTACTTACACTCCTGTGATCAGTTACACATGTGGAGCCGGGGAGTGGCTCTGCTGCTTTTCTATGGTTCTTCCATTCTTTGCCCCACATCCTGGGTAAGAGGTCAGACCTGGCCATTCTTTTCAAGAGTTGGTTCCACTTCAGGCACTAGATCCAACATTTGGACCCCCCATCTGACCTTCTCAAACAGGCAGAATGAAGTTATCATGGGAGGCATATCTTTGTATGTGGAGTTTTTGTAATGGGGTTTTTGAAAAGATCAACTGTATACCCTGACCTCTGAGTTGATACCAACACAGCTGGTGATTTCTACCTTGAATCACAAGCATGATCAACAGAGCTGCAGTTAAATTAATCAGCTAAAGATGACCAGAACACCTACAGTCACATTTTCAGGCCAACTAGTTTGGGTGTAAAAAAAGCTGGATTACCCTGAAGTGAGATAGACACCGTCTAATTCACAGCACAGAGCAAAAGATCAAAAAAAAAAAAAAAAAAAAAATCTATCATCTATGTAAGCCCTCATGACTTCTTGGGATTTAAGATGTCGTTGTAGAATAAAAGAATTATAGAGATCAAGAGAAAGTACTCCAGACAACTATATAGTTTTAAAAGCAAGCAAAGGGGTCACAAAAGAAGAGCTCTCTCAAGACCTGAGACAAGAAACTGGGGGCAGTCACTCCTCAGTTGAATGAGCCTTTCTGTGTTTTGCATATCCCCATATTTTGCTGATTCATTTTACATGCCTCTTACCTTGGCAAACAGATGATCATACCTTTGATATCAAGAGTATAACATAGAACCCTTAAATCCAATTATTTATCCAAATTAGAAGACAGGAATGAACATTTACCCTAATCAAACAGCCTTGATTTTATACTCCATTACATATATCAGTTAGTCTATTTTATTTTGCTATCTGAAATGCCTGAATCACTGTCCATTTTTTAACTTTTGAATTTTTGTGGATTTCATATAATACATCTTAATCATATTCAGCCCCTCACGCCCCTTCATATCCCACCTACAGGGCTTCATGTATTTTTTCATATATGTTAAGGCCTCTAGAATCAAATGTGTGTGCCCGGATGACTCTAGGTGTGAATTCATCCACTGGGGCTTGGTCAGCCTGTCTAGTGTCACTCCCTGAAAAAAGATCAGCTTTGTCTCACCCAACAGTGATCAGCTGCCAATAGTTCCTTACCAAAGTTTGGGCCTCCTGCCCATTTCCCCAATTCTATGCTACCTTTTGTGTGATTGAGTTTGCATGGGTCTTTTATATGCTGTTACCATTGCCATAAGTTCATATGAGTAAGGTCTCAGGAGCCTATAAGACTCTGTTTCCATATGGTCATGTACCTCCTCCCTGGCTCTTACAATCTTTCTGCCCCCTCTTCTGCAAGGATCCCTTAGTCCTGGGTGAGTAAAGTTTAACCCAGAAGTCCTGTCCAGGTACCTATACTCTGCAGAGTCTTACTCTCTGTCCAGTTGTGGCCTTTTGTGTTCGTTGCCCTCTGCTGCATGAGGAAGCTTGGTTGATGAGAGTTTACGGATGTATTAGTACTCTCTCTACCCCTTGTTCCATTATGGTCCATGAGCCTTAGGTGTAGGGGGTCCCATTGTAGATATGTCACTTAGGGTTGGACATCTTACAGACACTAATTCTCTGTGTGTGAGCAGTTGTGGAACTCTGTACTAGTCTCTGCTGCACAAGAAGCTTCTTTGATGACTGGTGACTGGCACACATGTCTGTAAATATAAGGATCCATATTTTGCATAGAGTAAGATTTTGCATCCATATTTTGTCTTGGGATGTGACAGCCTTAGGGTTTTCTCTAAGATCTATAACCGTCCAGCCCTGTGTATTTGGCTATGTTTACAATGCCACACATGAGTTCCCTCCTCCTGAGTAGCTGTTGATTACTCCTAAGATAAAAATGCCATTATTGCACCAATATAGTTTGCTCTGCCTGTCATTGTTGCGGTTATTAGACTTTACAACTGGGGTTGGACCATCCATTAATGTTCTCCCTTAGCAGCTTTCATAGTGTCCTCCAAAACTCTAACAGCTAGCCTTTAGGGAGGTGCCTTTCAGGTCAGTTCCAGTTCCAGTTCCATTGGGCCAAGTCCCATGTGCAAAGTATGTCCTGTCTTCAGGAATAGAGGCTTACCTTCAAGTTCTGGGAGGGGTGTGGCAATAGCCTATGATTACCCATCTATAAAGCAGGTGAGGTCAATCATTCCTCATTGCAACGGGGCTGAGGGGAAGGAAGTGAGGACCTAACAAGAGACAGTAGGAGTCTCACTTCTGGAATTCAGGTTTTTCAATGCAACAGGCCAGTTGATGAGAACCTTCTTCTCAAACACATAGGGGATCATCCATTATAGGTTTGAAGAATCCTTCAGAAGCATGAATTACCATGCGACCACAGCATTCTCCCTCTGCCACCTCTTGACGCAATGTATCTTTCTCTAATAGATGCAAAGGCACTTTCAATTGGATTCATCATCCCATAAAACTGTATTGACAAGGCAGCTTTCAAGACCTGGTTATGTAGATTCTTCTATTCATTCCCTTTCTTTTAGAGACTAGAGTTGTCTTAATGTGTGTTCCTTAGGACCGACAAGGAAAACAGACTGTGCAAAGCTAAGGGAGTCAACTTCAAGAGGCATACCAAGAAAAGTTGCTGAGGGTCTACTTGGTGGGACCTTTAAAATATTTCATCATTTGGAGTGATCTGGTAATAAAAACTATTTTTGAAGACATTATCCTTTAACTTACTTGAGGAAATTTTGCAAATGAAATAAATATACGAGTTTCTCTGATTAAACAAAAAGAGGTAAACTTCATGTCAATAACATATATTGTATTATACTTCTCTATTTTAAAAACACAAATGTTTCTAATTTGGAAGAAGTTGTAGCAAATTTTTGAAAGGTGAGCATCAGTTGTGGGTCCAAATTCTTACTGGGGTATCTGGTACATTTCCGGAGTCTCTTCTTGGTGTATTGATGCCACTTTAATACATCTGTATTGAAACTCAGAAGAAGCATGCTGTTTGAAAGCTGCTGAAGGGTGACCATTAGACTTGAAATAAAAAGCCAAGTTTCATTTTATGAAACAAGCCTGTTCTCAGGTTGACAGAAGCACATTAGGCTGGATGAGAGACTATCTCTTGTAATTGTCAGCACATTGGCAATTCGACATCTCGTTCTGGCAAACTTGAACTTAATTGCTAAAATATGACTTCCTAGCAACTATAAGTGTGTTCTGGCAATGTCAAGTTATCCCAAACCACATGACTTGACTTCTGCCTGAGAATTCAAATTGAAGATTTATCCCAGGTTGAGACTGTGCCTCATGCATTCTGTGAACACTCCATAGACTGCAGACAGGAAAGCGGGATATCGTTAAAGCATTGCAGTGCCCCAGGGGTCAATGTCAGATACAATCTAATTTAACATCTTTATTAAGGATCTCGAAGAGGGAGTAAGCCACATATTAATGAAATGTGCAAATGATATTAAACTGGGAACTGGTGTAACCACCAGTAAGGACAAAGAAATAATAGAAATGTGCCAAAAGAGGTTAAAACTCCACGCAGAAAATTATTACAGGAAAATCACCTTCCTGGGATGGAACGTTTTGAAGATGAGCGTTGGGAGTCAGAAATCTCAAAGTTTGGTGTATTGCAGCTACCTTGGGAATGAAGAGGAAGGAAAAGAGGGCAGCCCTGATCCAGGATCTAATTTAGAAACCAACACAAACACTGTACATTATGTAAACGGATATAGCCTTTAAAAACAGAGCACCAACTAAAAATCTGCATATGCTCCAACTAAACGTAGTAACTTAGCTAACACGATACAGGTAGCTATTAAAAAGGACTACCTTGTGACGCTGCTGAATGGCAAACACACAGGCTGCTACCTAGTGAAATGAAACACAGAGCAAGTGATGAGAGCATGCTGCGAGCTCGTCAAATAAGTAAGATACAACGGTCTCCACTCAGAAACCTCTTTTCAAATCTACCCTAATTTGGAAAAGCAAATGTGTTTTTTAAAAAAGCGAGAAAATTCAGAAGCCCTGATTCTTTAATCTCTTCTGTTTTCCAACTTCTCTTTATCCCCCACCCCAAAACGGCTGGATCCACACTGAAAAATGTCTTTGCCAAAGCTGCTAAGTAAAGTATGATACCCGGGGTAGCATGTGACAGCCTTGCAGGCTACAGGTGGAAGGAGCCGGCTCGATGGCTTGAGACCACCCTCTCTTTCAGTTCACCTCTGCTCCTACTCCCAGGCCAACAACCAGGGTCACCGGTCACCCTTAGATAGCCAGTTTCAAGAAGGAATTTTAAACCAACTGACCTCTTGCATTTTGGGGCTTCTGGATTTTCCCTCCGGACTGCTGAGGGGCTGCTCTTAGCTTAGTGATGTACACAAAAGCACAGACTGGAAAAGGAGCTGCACCATGATCCTGGAACATCTGACCCGACTCTTCCGCACTGACTGGCTAATAAAAAGTAGTGTCTATTTGTTGTCAAATTCCTGCCGTGATCTTTTACCTGCTTTCAAATTTCAAGAAAAAAAGAATAAAGGGCCATTTTCTGATGCCCAGACATACCTAGAGAGAACTTGCTGACCCAGTCCACACAGAGGTGACTTCCCAACAGCAAGATCTTAGCTGTGGACATCTAAAATACAGATATAAGCAGACCTGAAGAATCTAAGATGCTAGGAGCTAAAGTTGTGGAAAATAACCACTCATTTTATGTTAAGAGCCTCAAATGAATATCAGACAACTGGTTAACTGACTCTGTATCGAAAGCATCAATTCTGTATAATTCAGTCACTGGAAATGAGACAATGGCCCAAAAGGGAAGATTACAGTCTCCACATAAGGGTGGCAGCTAACGGGGAGGGTGACTGCCCTCAGACACCCTGCTAATAAAGAAGAGGAATTATAGTTACCATACCAAAATGAAGCATTAGGTATACAGGAATCAAATTTAAGGAGAAGACAAGTGGACTAAATCCTAAAGATTTTATTATCTGTCAGCCTCTCCCATGGGCATAAGACACCTAAATACATGCAGAGTAATGGTTTCTTAGTGATTCTCAAGAAAATATACATTAGAAAACATCACATGAAGTATAAAGCTTCTTGTAGCTTGGCTAGCTGAGTTCTTTATAAAGTAGAATATTCTTGTACCTCACCTAAATGCAATGATCTGCACTCTACCCCCACCCAAGTTCATCCCCTACCCAGAAAAGTGTTTCCAAAAGGACATTCCTTGACAGTTCACCTTCTCCTAATGTGCAGTTTGGAAAACATATTGGAAATCCAACTATATAAATTTTTCAATGCTTTCTAGCATGATAAAATAGAATATTTCTCTCTCTTTAGAGAAGAGTCAATTCAGTTTGCCTATCTCTTTTTATAGAATGAATATTAAGTTAAAATTATTGAGAGATGGCTCAGTTGGCAAAGGCACTTGTCATCAAACCTGGTGACCTGCGTTTGACCCCCAGATCTCACATGGTGGAAGGAGACAACCATCTCTGTCAAGTTGTCCTCTGGCCTATACACACAAACACACACATACACACACACGCACGCACACACACACACACACACACACACTCAATAAATAAATAAATAAATAAATAAATAAATAAAAATACCAAACAAATATTTTAAATTATTAATGTCACAATATTTGAGATTTTTTATTGCCTGTTCTGTGTCATCCCTTCCAGGTAGGAATGAAGAAAGAAGAAAGCCCAATCCTTACACTTTAAATATTCACTATTATGTAAAGGACACTAACCAATCAATAATTCCATAATGCAGGGCTTATCTAGGCAACAACATTAGTAGCATCAGCATTTCTTGAGGCAGTACCCTGAGTAACAAATTATTTGATTTCCAATATTAAGGTAAATGTTTTATAAGTGGTAACAGGTGATTTTTTTTTTCAAAGAATAAAATCTTAACTTTCAAAGTGCATTATATTGTAAAGTCATTGCTGGTTTGTCTCCTGTGGGCATGTGGAAAGAGTGTAAGTCCTGTCCCCTTAAATTAGCCATGACTATGTGACTCACTTTGGTCAAATAAATGTGAATAAACACAAAAAGCCTTTATTACTACTTAAATTCTCTTTTACTCTGTTTCAGCAAGCAATCACTGAACTGTATGTTAGTAGGAAGGCGAATTTATGACATGCTGCCTCAAGGACAACACTCAGGAAAGTCTCTCCAACCTGCCATAAGCTATGTGTGGAGCAGAATTAAACCCTCTTATTTAAGCTACTGATGCATAGAGATGCTTGTCACATCACTGCAGCATAATCTTCCCTGTCCTAGCTGATATAGTCATTATATCTAAAGACAACATATTCATTTTATATAACAACTGTTTCTCAGAAAATATATTTATTTTAAATGAGTCAAAGGCCAAAGAGTTGAGTGTGAAACCCTTCTCTGTGGGCCCCTGCCCTGGACTCCTGAGACCCCTGCCCCTCTTTAGAATCAATGGCTCTTTCTTGCTTCTGTAAACCACTTGATTGCTAGGCTGAGGGGACAAACTGCACTGACCCCATTTTGACTAGTTTCAGGCACGCCTGAACCTGTCCAGGTATGTCGTAATCTCCACTACCCCTACCCCAGGAGGCTATAGATCAACCAGGCCCAGGCATACAGCAGCCTTATAAGGTAAGAACAGAGACTTCTGGCCTCACAGATAACAGTCAGCACATTCCATAGCTCTGAGGGTAGCACCCGCCAATGAGAAACCCCCAGGACTGCATCTCTTGTAACCAATCAATTCAAAAGTGTGTTGGCGTGTGCGGGCTCCTCGGACCAATCAAGATGTGACTCTGTTATTCCCCT
>NW_008355272.1:7746076-7755468 GCF_000622305.1 Nannospalax galili
AGATCCATTGCATTGGTGAGGTCTGAGAGCCCGAGCTTAAGCCCGGATAAAGACTCTTTGTTCTTGCATGCCCTCTGGATTCCATGGTTATTCTTGGGGGGTGTTCTCTGGGCACAACATGAGCAGGGTTTATCACACATCAAAATTGTGCAAATTGGGGCCAGGAAGATGGCTCAGTGGTTAAAGGTATCTGCTGCCAAGTTTGATAACTTGAGTTTCATCCCCAGGATCCACATGGTAAAAGAAGAGAACTGACCCCCACAAGTTATCCTCTGACCTCCACAGGCATACTGTGTCACACACATGCCCCACCAAACATACAAATAAATAAATAAATATAACTAAAAATAAAGTACAGAATTGTTTAAACTATCATGGGTCAGGATTTGAATTTTGTAGAATGTTTAGGACGGACACCTTTCCTAGCTCACCATCATCTCTGACAGCAGAAGCCAAGGGCTGGTCCACAGGTAGTATTCAACATCAAGTATGGGTTCTTCTTTACCCCACAAGTAGCCTGTTGGTCTGCTTCCATTCACACCTGGAAATCATTTGAGAGCCTCTAATACAGCAAAGTGACTTTTCTATTTTTTCTGACAGGCACTTAAAAGAGATTTTGACAAGAAAAAAGATAAAAGTGATCAAGGATCCATTCTTAAAATTGACTTTATGGTTGCAAGCATGGGGAGAAATAAAAATAAATGTGTCTAATCACAGAATGTTTAATCATATGAAATAACAAAATCAAACTCTTTTACATTGAAGATCATTCTCTTGTATCTAATTTGGAAAGATACTTAACAAATAGCATAACAAAAGCTCACTTTCTATTATAATAAGTAATTGATGTAGACTTCACCACTTTGCCTGACGGATTTCAGAGCAAAAGACTGGCAGCCACTCACTGTACTATCATTGAAAAGCTGCATTAGAGATCATTTGTTTCTTTTAAAGGACAGTTCTATGCTTCTCAAAATAAGAAAACATACCAGCCATGAAAGAACTTTGCTACAGTTGTTTTCTTGAGGTTTCCTGGTAGAATTTCAAAACAACATTGGTGCTCAGAGGTCTAAAACTACAGAGAGAACTGTGTCTTGTGGCAAAGGCCTACAATCCCTGAAGCCTGTGGCAGGGGACTGTAAATTCAAGGCCTGCCTGGGTTACAGAGTTAGCTCAAGACCAGGCTGGGCAACTTAGTGAGACTCTGCCTCAAAATAAAAAAGTAAAAATAGGGCTGGGAATGTAGCTCACTGGTAGGGCACTTGCCTACCATGTACAAAGGCCTAGGAATCCCAAGTACCGTAAAATAAATAAATAATAATAAATACTATATAAATACATAAAATAAATCTACAGAGAAGAATGACCAGTGACTGGTTTAGACTTTGAGTCAGGGAACTGTTTTTGTGACTTCTGGACAGGTCTCTTCTGCATACAGACCTTGTAACACTATCCATGGGGAATACATTACAAGACTTTCCTCTAGTTGATGTCTGAAACCAAGGGTAGTCCTGGATTCTATGCACACTGTTTGTACAGAGCCAAAGGTTAACTTGCAATGTAGGCATGGAAACAGATGAACAAGAATAACTGATATATTATAATAAAGCTATACAAGTCTGTTTCTCTCAGAATGTCACATTTTACTAGATCCACCACTCTTGTAATGATAGTTACTACATGGTTTCGCTTTGATGTATGGAAATTGTCGAGGTCACTGCTCCTTTGGGGCCATATTAAGTAAAATAAGGATTACTTGCACACAAGCAAGGTAATATGACAGTTGATCTGATAACCGAGATAGCTGCTATGACTAATGGGCAGGTAGGTACTCCAGGCAAAGAAATGATGCATGTCCCTGTGGGACAGAGAAGATGATGTAAGATTGCCTCATAGTACTCAGAAAGTACTTAGAACTTAGGAATTGTTTCTTTGTGGAATTTTCCATTTGCTGTTTTCAGAATGTGTTTGGCTCCAGGTAAACTGAAAACATAAAAAGTTCAACTTCAGATAAGAGAGGACTCCTGTAAAGTTGACCTCCTTCCTTCTACATGACCAACCTCCGATGCTTCTCAGTTGCCTTGTATATAAAGTGTAGATTGCTTAGCCCGTTTCTCTACTCTAGAATCCCTTTGCTCCCATCAATCTACTTGAATCTCTCAACCCAGGTTTATCATGCACCTTTATCTGCTTATTTGAGACATGTTTCTTCAGAGTGTTTTTTCTACTGGTGAGCTGGTGAACACATCCTCAAAAAGACACTCATTCACATAATATCCTTTGATAAAGCCAGAGGTACCTGTTTCTTTCCTTTTTGCCTACATTGGATGTATACTCACTTTTATCAGTGTTCCATATGAAGGAATGACTATGTTACACTATTTCATATTTACTGGCTCAATTCCATCATGGCCTCCCTATTCAACAGCTCAAGTGTCTGACTTATAATTGTGGGTAAATATTTGGTGAAGGAATGAATCAACGAAGGATGAACCAGATCTGGATCCCACTGTTGATTTTTACCAATGACCTGCTGGGTAACCTTAGCCAGGTCATTTTACTTCTCTGTGTTCCAGATTCCCGATATGAGAACAGGGGCTAGTAATTGTTACCTTCCACAGAGGGAAGCTGTGAGGATTAATGAAATCGTTTCTATGAAGCTGCTTGGGCTCCCTGAACGAAAGGCACTAGGTAAGAATAAAGGGGGACTGTAATTGTTGTGCACATTTCATCTAAGAATCTCAAAGCACTTCACCCAAAATTAACTTATTAATCTTCCCAGAATGCCTGCAAAAGCACTCCATTATCTCCATTTCAGAAAAAGGAAAAACATAGAAATCAAAAGGTTAAATACCAAGCCCACAATGCCTTCCTTTTCTACTGTTGTTTTGTTTCATTTTTTTTTGAGACAGTCTTGTTATATTATCACTGGCTAGCCTGAAACTCGTAAGAGAGCCTCCTGCCTCGACCTCCTGAGTGCTGGGATTAAAAGTGTGCACCACTACACCAGCTGATATCCTCCTTTTCTAAATACTAAATTCAAGAGCGAGGTTCAGCATTCCCGTGTAAAGCCCTCTGAACCTGGGGACACTAGCACCTTCCATGTTTCCACCACACAGAGGAAGCCTTGATCTGCTGCAACTACCTGGCAAAGATCCAGCTGGGAGGTGGGCCCACATTTTCCTTCATAGAAAAAGGATAGGGCAGCAAGGAATGACCATAATCCTTCCCCCAACTGAAACAGTACGCAGAAAATGTAAGCCAGCAGCACAGTCCAGCACTCACCTTCTTCCAGAGGCTTTGCCTCAAATCTGGCTCAGATCTTTTCATGGCCCTTTTAACCTGACACCTTGCTGGAACGCCTCTGTCTCTCAGTCAAAAAATGTCTCATCAGCTTTGAATACAGAGGAAGCAGTTTCACAACCAAAGAAAAAAATCCTAAAATACTGCATTCAAGGAGCTTTCCCTGCCTAATACTCTTTTTTCCTGTTGAATCCCATGAATGTTAGCTGAGACAGGTGGTGCTAATCCACCTAATAAGAGGAAAAGAAGGAATGCCAGCTATTCTGCATATATTTGGTGGGGGTGGGGATGGGGATGGGGGTAGGGGGCATGCCGTTGTTTGCTTTAAGTTGGGGAACAGCTAGTATAGCAGAGCTATTTCTATTTACAGCTAACTAGAGAGGCAACATTTGGTTATTTTCCACAAATGTTTAAGGTCATGCTTCCTGGAGGTTAGAGCCAAGATTATTGCCTTAATGATGGAGACAAATTTCCTACAAACATATCTTGCATGTATGAATATAATAGAATTGTGTCTAGAGGCCAAGGGAACGCAGTGACCATCACTCCTGTATGTTTCTTCCCCAATGGCCATTTCAGGGCAAACATTTCATTGGTTTTCAATACAGAGGAGCAGAGCCTGTTCACTGAGATTGGCCTCTTAATAACATCTCTGAAAACTTGGTTAGAATGGTCCCTAGCTTCCTGCATACTATGCCCTTTTCTCCACTGTCATTCACAAGCCCTCTCCTCTGTAGTTCCTCAGGTAAGGATCTCAAACAGCTGGCCCACTCTTCCTGACCATAGTCCTCCCTGCCTTTCTAACTTCCTCATACCTTGCAAGCCACCTATAGTTCAGGAAAGAGAGAATGATTGGGTACCAAGCCATGTGACAGTTAATCCTAACACCTGCCACCTTTTGTCCTGGGGCCCTAGGCAAGCTCCCAGACTTTACCAAGCCTCTTTTGGAAGTTTGAGAGGTTATGACCATACAACATAGTTTCCAGCAGACTGGTATCCTTGACCCTCAGAGAAGAATGAGTGTACATCCATTCTTCAAGCATCCGGGTCAAGCCACTCCACAAGATATTCAGGAAGCAGAGATTAGGTCTGGGCATCACACTGACCATGGGGATCCTACTGACAGGACTAAACAGCATCCAGGATATCATAAGACCTGAGCAAAGTCAATGCTTAAACTAACAAGTAGTCATTTGTCTTAAAGCTCTGGAAAGGCAAAAGCGGAAAGTCATCACAAGGAGCAAAGTTTCACAATCCTAATCCCACATCCCTGGAGGAAATAGAGATAGGGGACATCAAGGAACTGTGGATTAGGTCAAGAATCAAGCCGTCATTTTTGTTTCTTCGTGATAGTAGATATTGACCCCTAGGTTTTAACCATGGTAGGTATGTACCACACTACTGAGCTATGCTCCCAGCCCTTTGGCCAGGATTTAAGCAAGAATGTCTGTCTTGGGGGTAATTCCAGACAATTGGATCTAAAACAACACATGAAGGGGTTAGGGAGATGACTCAGTGAGTAGTCCTTGCTGGCCAAGCATGAAGTCTCAAGTTCGGCTCCACAGCACCCATACATAAGCTAAATGTAGCTGCTTGTGCCTGCAACCTCACAGCTGGACTGGGGGGTTGGGGGGTCATGGAGACAGATAGCAGGAGATGGCTGGCTAGTCAGTCTGATTTGGGGCACTCTAGATTCAGTGGGAGATCGTGTATCAAAAATAAAAAAAAACAAGAAGGAAAAGTGATTGGGAAAGACATCCCATTGTCAAATATCCCACATACATATATAACTACACAGAGAAAGAGAGAGAGAGAGAGAGAACATGAAAGAGGAAATAAAGCTAATCGCTAATCGAGAGAGAGAGAGAACATGAAAGAGGAAATAAAGCTAATCAGTTTCCTAGTTTCAACCCTGTCAGAGGGATTTTTTTTTCTTTTTTGTAGTGGATAAGTCCATAAACATACAATTGATAGTGAAAGAGTAAAACCCTGAACCAAGCTCCATGCTTTGCAATGCCCATTCTAACTGTGTAGACACATAGTTTACCAAGACACATAGTTTGGGGACTGGGCAAGTGTTTGTTTGACTGGCTACTTTAGTCTATCTGTGAGATGCTTAAGTTTTTAATTTGTGAATTCATTACAATAAAGAGATTTTAAAATACATTAAAAAAAGGACCATGTCCATAGAACTTGCCCTACACCAACACACAACCTCTCACTGTATATCAGATCCCACAGCCCTCAGCCCTCTGGGGTTTGCCCTTTGTTCCTCCTCTGCCCCCTTGTCTTATACAGACTTGGATGTGGAGCTTGAACAGCTTCAACTGTTACCTACCCGGAAGACCCATTAGATACTATACCAGGATACGTTCCCCAGGCACCAGGGATACCCTGCTCCTGAGTCACTAAGCTCCCCTAATTCGCAGGACATGCTGAGCACTTTTTCTGTCATTTGCAACTCCTGATAGGGAAGAAAATCAGCCGGTAGTGCAAAAGTACATTAAAATGCGGATGAACTGCAGGAATTCTAGGAAACTGCTCCAAGAACAAGAGGATGCACAAAGGCATTCATGTGGGAAATCACTGCCCCTGCTCCTGACAGGAGATGGCGATGACTTTTGCCACCCAGCAGATCATCACCGACCACCACCCCTTGGCACACCACTAGGGAGGTTTCCCAGTTTTACAGCTCCCAGTGCTACCACTGAACAGAGTACTTCCTGCCACAGTTTGAATAAATGTCTTCTCAAAGGTATTAAAGACTTGATCCCCAACCCAAGGTGCTACTTAGAGGTGATGGGACCTTTAAGAGGTGGAGCCAGAGGCGGTCTTCTGGACCCTGGGAACCACCCTTCTAAGAGGCTGTAGGAACCCCAGCCCCCTCTTCTTCCTCTTTTCTGTGTCCCAGGGTTAAGGTGAAAAGCTTTGCAGCCTACTGCCACTGGGATATGCCACCTTGCAATGGGCCTAACCAATCAAGATCTGAAACCTCCAAAGCTGAGCTAAAAGAAACCTTATATTTGCCTAAACCGAATACTTCAGATGTTTGCTACTAGTATCAGAAAGCTGAAAAATGCAATTCCCGAGTATTTACCTCTTACCTCTAGCTTTTCTCCAAAGCCTCAGGCCCACACTTTAGAAGCCAAAAAACTTAAATTTCCAATGACTGTCTCAAGTCCCTTATCAACCCTCTTCACTGTATCTGTGACATCAAGTGTTTCCTACATATGAGGCACAGTAAGATATTTGTCCTTCCAAGCTGGGGACAGCCAGACCTCAGGGTTAGTGTGTAACTACGTTAGCTGTACTGGAAGGAGAGTCCTCAATCAGACATACTTCTCAACATGGGCAACAGGGACCCATGCCTTCACTCACAGATCAGGTAGAAAAAGACTTCAACAGTGTCTGTGAGGATTAGTCGGTTCCCGTGGATCTGGACAATGTGCCCTAGGCATGCCCTGCGTCTTACCTGAGAAAGGACTTAACAAAGCATGGTAGCTATGTTATCTTCAGAACCAAGTTAGCTGCAGTCCATTAAACTGGTTCCAAATATGAAATATCACACACGCTTTCTAGCTTCTGAGAAGAGGTAGGAGCCTGTTAGTTATCTGAATTCAGTCACAGAGGAAAAAAAAGCAAATGTTAGAAGAGACCAGTTATCTGCGCATATATATATATATATATATATATATATCCATTTACTTTCCAGAATCATCATCTAAGAGCACCACGAGTCAGCAGCGATGGCGCCTACCAGCACTTCCCATAGCACATGATATAATTTTTAGTAATGTGGAGAGGATCTTCTTCCTTCCTTAGCTGTAGACATGAAATCTTATGCTTCTGTGTGTGTGCGTGTGTGTGTGCATGTCTGTGTGTGCATGTTCAAACCAGAGGACAACCTCAGGTGTTAAGAGTTGTCATTTTTGAGACAGGGTCTCTTATTGACCTAAAGCTTGCCATGTAGACCAGGCTAGCTGGCCAGAAACCTCCGGGGATCCGCCTGCCTCTTCCTCCCGAGTCCTGAGGTTATAAACATTCCACTGGCTGGCTGTTGTACATGGGTTCTGGGGATTGAACTCAGTTCAAACCAGAGGACAACCTCAGGTGTTAAGAGTTGTCATTTTTGAGACAGGGTCTCTTATTGACCTAAAGCTTGCCATGTAGACCAGGCTAGCTGGCCAGAAACCTCCGGGGATCCGCCTGCCTCTTCCTCCCGAGTCCTGAGGTTATAAACATTCCACTGGCTGGCTGTTGTACATGGGTTCTGGGGATTGAACTCAGGTCCTGAGGCTTGTAAGGCAAGTGCTTTGCCGAATAATCTATCTCCCCAACCTGCCATTATAACTTCATTTTCTTTGATGTGTTTGAGTGTAGTACCTGCATGTGTATAAGTGCATCTGCATTGTGCAATGGTGCAGTGCCTGCAGAAGTCAGAAGAAGGTGTCGGATCCCCTGGAACTGGAGTTATGGACAGCTGTTAGCCATCATGTGGGTGCTGGGAATCGAACCTGGGTCTTCTGCAAAAGCAGTCAGTGCTCTTAACCACTGAGCCATCTCTCCAGCCCTGAGACTGTCATTTTCAAAGCCATTCTCTCTATATCTGCCACTGAGACCCACAGGTACTAAGTAATTAAGTATCTGCTGAATGAAAGAATGCATCTTTAGTTTTAGATCCAGCTTTTCCTTCTCTTGGAAAATTCATTACTTGTGACATCTTGCTTTCTAGTTCCTTTTCTCCTTCTTATCCCCACTAGTTAGAATTCTAAGCAGCACTTGAATTTCCAAGTGGAAAATGCATTTAACTCAGTGACCCGGTGCTGTGAACCAGTTGGCACCATGTAAGCACAAACTTAAAAGATGGGTCTTTATGGGGTACCTCGTTTCTCAACACAGAAATTAGAATAACCCCAGGTGAATAGGGTCAGATCTATCACAGACAAGTTTGCCAACGTACAGTGGTAATAACCATGGCTTCCATTTATCCAGCCTTCATGATGGGTTAGGCACTGTGTTCGACCCTTCACAGACACTAATCTTCACGTGACAAACAGGAAGACAGTATAATCCCCCCTCTGCAGTGAAGAGGTTAATCACACAGTGAATGAGACACAGAGCCAGGCTCTAAGCACAGGTCCACTGGCTTCCCAAATGGGGCTCTCTCCACATTACAAGCAGCCCAACAAGGTTCAGGTTCTTTCTGCCTCTCTCTGGCATGTGCATTAGTGCGATTTTGCCAGTGCTCCCAACGTTCTCAAACATTTCATTTTCATTTCGAGTTTGACAGAAGACATATTTTCCCCTGCACTTTACAGATACTCAAAGTAGAAAATAGATATCTGCAGTGAGAGGAAAAGAATATGGAAAGAACGCACCTTTCTTCCTTGGACAGAGGGACCCCAAAGAATGAAACAATTTTAATTCTCAAAACGGCGTCTGACACACTACATTTTACTCACTAGTATGAACATGTCAAAGTACAGATGTCTCTGACAGCCCAAATTTGGAGACAGAAAATGTCACTGAAAATTAAGCTGTTGCTGACCGAGGTGACTCTTGTGTTAAGTTATGCCTGAACATGAGCGCTGGAATTTCATACCCGACCGTAGGGAGATAAAAAGTGTAAATGAGCTTTGCCTGGAGGATGGTAGGCTGCAAGGTTTTCTGGGGAGTGTGATAGGAAGTTGAACCAACTATGGTTTCATCCCAAGTAAATTAACTCTGCATTATGGGCCAAACTTCTCATTAATGCCCCCTGATTTTCTGTGGCTCATCAATTTTTAAATGATATGACTGCGATTTTTCTTAAGGAATAATAGAAGTTCTATGACATTGCCCCTTCACCAAACACAACCATGTTAGCTAGCATGGTCTTCAACATCCCTTTTTTTAGAATCATACATTTCTTCTGAAAATTGAGAGAAAGAATAATTATTTGACCATCCTAGAGGATGTCTATGGGTCCTTTACATTCAACAACCTTTACTGACCTTGAAATTCTCACCTCCACTTAGAGATGATTTTAACTCCACATTAGACCAATCTCTCTCTCTCTCTCTCTCTCTCTCTCTCTCTCTCTCTCTCTC
>NW_008355272.1:7755510-7773301 GCF_000622305.1 Nannospalax galili
TCTCTCTCTCCCTCTCTCTCCTCCTGTTTTAGACAAAAGGATACAGATTCAGGGTTCTTCATAAGGATGACTGGGAGAAAAATGGAAGGATGGAGGGTCTGCCACTGTGTCCATGTTTTCAAAGCTTAGAGTTGGGGGCTTTAGGGCTAGAGATGTAGCTAGCTCAGTAAAATGATTGCTCAGCAGGCCAAAGCCGTGGCTATGGTCCACAGCAATGCATAAAACCAGACATAATGGTACATGCTGTAATCCTCTCCCTGTGGAGGTGAAGGCAGACGAGGGAGAAGTCAAAAGTCAAGATCATGTTCAACTATGTAGTGAGTTTGAGGCTAGGCTAAGCTACATGCTACTCTGTTAAAAAATAAATAAATAAAGACAGCTATAATTGCTAAAGGTCTAGACTGCTGCCATAACCCTCCACCAATGTTGGCCTAACTACCTAAGACTAGAATCATGACAAGGGGCAAGAGAGCTCCATACCCTGGACCAAAGGTCAGAGAGAGAGCCAAACAGAGCAAGAAGTAAGGAGAAGCAGTGAATTCTTGGTTAACTCTAGACATTAAAAGTCCAGATTGCAGCATCAGCTGCGCTTGAGACCTTCCAAATATATCGTTACTGTACAAGACAAAGCCCAAAGGTGCTGAGCTATGCATCTGTTGGATCTCTGACTGTCATGTGTATGGCAGCCACTTGTCTAACTATCTGTATTCCCTGCTGAAATAAGTAAGCCAGGAAATGCATTGGTGTTCTCTTCTAGCATATCTGCAGTACATAGCATAAACTTTATATTTTTAAGCTTAAAAAGATATTGTTTAAAGAATCTCATACAATGTACTTTGATCATGTTTAGACTCCCTCTCTCACTCCCCGCCCTTGACTACATGTCCTCAATTGCCAAATAAAACACCCCATCCATCTTACACAGCACATCTGAACCAGGTGCCAGAGAAATTATATCTCACTGGAATATCAGTGATGTATAATTCTTGCACACAGATGGGCAAAAGTAAGGGCCCATGCTCCTTTTCCTCTGTATGTGGTTTTGGGTTGGAATACGCCCAGGTTTCATGGAGTGGAATTTTCACACTTGTTTTCTGCTTCTTTTACACACTGCTCGGGATTTTCAATTAGGGATTTCTCTCTTCCTTGGCAATCAGAAACACTTGCGGTCTCCTCATCAAAGTCAGTTATTTGCAGGCTGAGTACATGCAGGTTATGCTTTGGCTAGCTCCAGGCCTCACCCAGCACACTCATCCCACTGTGGTACAGGCCTTCTCCAAAAGGTTGATTTCCCGCAGGGTTCGACGTGGGTGAAAGTAGAAACCAGGTCTTCACAGCAAGCCGCAGTTAGCTCACAGGCCTCCAAGTCAAGATTCTCTGAGTGGCAGTTGGGATGTTTCACCGCTTCACACGACAGCTTTACACTGGTGTCCTCTAGCTTATTTTCTGACATCTGTAGACTTCTTAGGTTCCTATGGCTGCCGAGGGCTGCAGCCAGGCCTTGACAGTTTCTGGCTGATGATGACGGCAGATTGATCATGAGTGCACGGTGCAGTAGCCTCTCACAGGCCCAACCCCTAGCAAGAGACTTGGCACTTTGGAGTACTCACAACCCCCTTATGGCTATGACTGCTGTCTGGCCCCTCTTGCTTGAGCTCTGTGGCCAGGGGGCCCAGCACCCCAGTGCCGCAGGGTTGGCGGCAGCAGGTGGTCAGCCAGACCGGAGTGTTTTCTTCCTCACGGTCCAAAACCCAGTTGTCAATCTTGGTGTCTGCTGCCCTCAAATCTTCCCCCATTTCCAGGAAAAACAAAGGATGAGACGTCTTACCAGAGTCGTGTTGTAGGTCCTTGCACCCAGAGCCACTGCTGCCACACAGTTGCTCCAGCGCCCGTAGCTGTGCCGCCTCCATCTTGACTCTCAAATTAAGTTTTTTTCTTACTTGTCAAGTCCTGAGTTCAGAAATTTTTAGATTAGTATAGAAGCACTTATGGTCAGGAAAATACTCATCGTATGTGATACGGCTCCTCAGGTGATCCAGCGCAATTACTAGGGCTCTTGGGGAGCCTGGAGTTCCCTGGGCCCCAAGGCCAGCCTCCCAGGGCATGCCGCATTCTGTTGCCATCTTTTTTTTTTTCTCCTCTATATTTTTAAACTTTGTATTTAATGTGTGTGTGTGTGTGTGTGTGTGTGTGTTTGTTTTTGCTTGTATGTGAGTATACTCATGCCACAGTGCAGGAGTAAAGCTAGGAGGAAAATCTGAGGGAGTTAATTCTCCCCTTCCACCATGTGGTTCCTAGGCTTGAACTCAGGACGTCAGGCTTAGCAACAAGTACCTTTATTGGCTAAGCCATCTTACCAGCCCACAAAGAGCATTTTCAATATCAGATGCCAAAACACCAACGACCAAATTTTGTGTTCTGGTCACTATGTGTTTCTTCTATAATATATATACACATATATATATATGTATATATATATTATGGTACCTTTTGAATGCTAGGGCCAGCATCAGTGCATGGGTTAAACAAACTGTGAATTGTAAGGAAGCACACCATTCTACCTGTTAGCTCTATTTATAGGTCAAGTGGCTCATATTTAAGGTGGTCAGTTCAGCATTAAGATGGACAGTCAGAGAGAAAGGGAACCATCAGAACGTAAGTCACAAAGGAAGTCACCTGATGAGGAAGAAATAAATCAGGGGTGAGTACCTTGTGCTCTGCCTAGACATAAGTATGTAAAGACAGTGGCCAACAGGTATGCTGAATGTGGAGCTCCACAGCGTTTTTAAGTCTTTTTCTGCAGTTCCAAAGAATAGCTGCAACACTCCAGGAGTTCATAGCCTGGAGAAATGATTCTTGCTCATTCATTATTGTGTCAGGGCAGAAGCAAGAGACAGGAGCTCCTTTCATGGTAGCCGTTTGACTTCCTTGGCACCCAAGATGAAGGTTCCAGTTAATGACTGCAGCATTCCTGTTGTCATGGGCTTGTGCTCCATCACTACTTGTTAGTTAGGGGTCTTAGGAGGATCCCTTCTATGATCCTTCTTTCAACCATCAGGGAGAGAGATTTTTGTTCTTCCCTGCTTTGAAATGTTCTCTCTCTCTCTCTCTCTCTCTCTCTCTCTCTCTCTCTGTGTGTGTGTGTGTGTGTGTGTGTGTGTGTTGGGCATGTACATGTTTTCATGTATGTGGACATATGTGTGTGTAAGTGCATTTGTATATGTGTGTGAGAGTATGGAGGCTCAATATTGATGTCAGGTGTCTTCCTCAACCACTTTCAACCTTCTATATTGAGGCAGAGTTTCTCACTGAATCCAGAACTAGTCGGTTCTGCTAGCCTGGCTAGCCAGCTTCCCCTGGAGATTCCCTGTCTCTGCTGGGATTATAGTTGAACTGCTAATCCCTTCCAGCTTTTACATGAGTTCTGACGACCCAAACTCTGGTCATCTTCACATTGCATGACAAGTACTTTACCTACCAAGCCATTGACCTGGCCCCTCAAAATGTTCTTCAGGATCCAAAAGACCTACCAAAAACTTAGAAAAAGTAAAATGTGGCATAAAGGGTAAGGAGGAGGGGGATGCAAAGAATATGAGCTGCTCCCATTTTCTTCTCAAGATGGAGATGGTGTTGGAGTGGTAAGAGTGACAATATTAGGCTATGATATATTATTCTGAAGAGATATATTTAATTCTTTCATGTATTTATTCTGAAAATTATGGAGTAGTTATTTTATGCTGTCCTGTAACATCTTAAACAGAACCTCCCCCGGCTGTTGGCAATGCTTTATCATCCCACACATTTTCTCAAGTGAGGCTGTCAAAGAAATGGTTGAATGTCCATCAAATCACTTATCCCAGTGGGATCTAGAAGGGGAATTTATAACCTCACTAAGAAAATGGCTGCCTTCATGAGAAACCATCACTCCTTTCTGTATTCTCAGTTTAATCTTAAAAGAATACGGTTGTTCCACATGCATGTGGATGAAATAAATCATGTAATAGGAGGATATAATAAAACAGACTCTTCAAAATGTGGTGCCAGGACCAGCAGCAGCACTCCTGAGCACTAGTGAGAAATGCAGATTTTCCGATGAGCCCAAGCCCACAATTCAACGATGCTAGGACTGGCCTAGCAGCCTGTGTCTTATGTTACTACTTTTTAATTATCTAATTTTGTCTTTTAATTGACATACAATTGTAGATATTTATCAAGAGTACAGCATAAGTTAATGCTTCTATACCATGTGTAAGAACAGAACAGGGTGATGGGCATTCCCCTCTCCTCATCATTTCTTCACATTTGGGATCTTTGAACTTTTTCTTCTAGTTCTTCACACAGTGTGCAGCAGGTTTAGAGCACAAGAATTCACTTCTATCATCTAGCTGTATTTTGGTACCAATATCCAACTCCCTTGCCTCCTCTCATCCATCCTACCTTCTAGCAATCTCTAATCTTCAGTTTTCTTTGAGGTGAACTTTTAATGTCCACAAATGAGTGAGAACGTGGACCACCTGTGTGTTCACAAGCCCCCAGGTGTTTCTATTCTAAGCTTTCTGATGCAGCTTAGATCCAGTAGAAGCAAAACTGCGGAGGCAAGTGACATCTCAGATGAAGTGTGAAGCCAACTGTCTCAAGAAGGACAGGACCAGACACTTGACTTTCTTGTCTAATCACACTGACAAGTTCATATCTACTTGGAATGACTTTGCATATCACCAGATTTCCATCACTGACAAAACACCCCACATAAATCAACTTACAGGTAGGAAGATATGTTTGGGCTCATTGTTTCTGAGGTTTTAGTCCATGGGCAGCTGGCCCTGTTGCTTCTGCAAGGTAGAAACATCATGGCAGAAGCTATTCACTTCACGATGAACAGGAAACAAAGAACAGCACACAGAATAGGAAGCCAGTACAAGATTCATCCCCTTGAGGAAGGCTGCCAATGACCCACTTCTTCCACTAGATCCCAACTCCTATCTATTCAGCTCTGAACTCATCAATGGCAGCATCTCTTGATGCTGGTCATGCCCTCATAGTCCAATCTTCTCTCTACAGAGCCACCAGCTACAAGCAAAGCCATCAATTAGTGACCCCTTTTGGTGGAGACTTCATATTTAAACTATAGCACCATTTTAAATAGAATACTTTTATTTTTTTTAAAAAAAAAAGCTGTTACAGATCTATTTTACGACTGCTAAAATTGATGTGGTATCATAAACTCACATAACACCTAAATGAGAGGGAAAGTATAACTATTTGAAAAGGAAATTTCCCATTTATATCTCTCCTTAATGCCTTACCTAGCAAGGATCAAGAGTGATGGTGGAGTTGTCATATTAATACTATGAATGAGGAAATGAAAGTAACAAAAATGAATTTTAAAATACAACTTTATTATTTCTAAATTCTTTATTCCAAGTTTAACCTATTTGTAATTTTATCATTTCATAAACATTGTAAATACCATCTCAAAAAATAATCTTAGGCCAGACATACCTTTAATCCTGGCACTCAGGCAGCAGAAGCAAGTGGATTTTATGTGGGACTGAAGCTAGTTAGGGCTACAAGGACTCTGTCTCTAAAATAAAATAAAGTAATATAACAAAACAAAAAACAAGCTTTTTGGATACACATTCCAAATTTTTAGGATTTAGACCAGGCGTGGTGGTGCACGCCTTTAATCCTAGCACTTGGGAGGCAGAGACAGGTATGGATCTTTGTGAGTTCCAGGCCAGCCTGGTCTACATAGTGAGTTCCAAGACAGCTGGGGCTACAGGGAGACTCTGTCTCAAAAAACAAAAACAAAAACAAAACAAAACAAAATCTTGGTTACGAATTTCAGCAGCCAACTTCCATCAAAGTCAAAATACCTAAGTTCTCTGAAGATTTTACACCTTATACAAGATTATGATTTTTTTAAAGCCTGTAAGTGAAATGCTTCTTGTTTGTATGAAATTGTACCTAGGACAGCTCAGGGTCAGCCATGCTGGTCATGTGTCCAGGATTTAGAAGTCAGAATGGTAAGTAACCAGGCCTTGCTTTCCTTAGGACTTCATCCTCTTTAATCTTTTTTGGGGGGGTGGGGGTCGGGTTCTTTTTGAGACAGGATCTCCCTGTAGCCCCAGCCCGCCCAGAACTAGCTGTGTAGATCAGGCTGACGTGTGCTACAATGCCAGCTCATCCTCTTCAATCTGAAGAATTCATCCCATACTTGTTCTGAAACCCTAGAATGATTTGTTATTTACCAAAAATCTCTTCTGAGGACCACTTTTCCTTGTTTCCCATTAATATGACATTACCCTGCCAGGTCCTCATTGAAGAACAAATTACCAGAATGAATAGTCATGATCAACTGCTGCTAATACTGTTAATTCAACAGGTACTAGTGTGGAAATAATGACAGCTGGAAATTAAACAGCTGATGCTGGCTCAGCTCCCCTTCCATGTGAATATAAACACATGTGAACAATGTGTAGATTTTTCTAGAAGGTCTATTGAAAGCTGACCATTTGAGCATCTATAAACATTTGTTCACCGTCTTGAAGTGCACTACCTCTTTCATGGCATCTTTCCTGATTCTCATTCACTACTTTTGATCATATAAATCTCTCTTGAAAATGAAACACTAATCACTGAAAATTCAGAAGATTCAGTGTGTTTGAAATCCCCTGTTGCTGAATTGGTGGTGACCCGCAGTTGTGGTTTGCACTTTCATTACTTTGCTCCTGCTTAGAAAAGATTCTGTAACAATCCTGAAATAACATTTCATTTTCCATGATCCCCACCAATCAATTGCTACTTGCTTCTCTACTATAGGCAATATCAGGTTGGTTCCTGTCTCTGCTAATATTATATATAATGACTTATCAATGTGGATGTTCAGAAGATCCAACTGATTTAGCCCATTGGCTCATTGCTGAACTGAACTGAGAAGTAACAGAGAACTACAAACTGAACTAATACAGGGAATTCTTTCTCCTGTGGCATCTGAGAAATGACAGCCTGATGTCAACCTGGGTTTTCCATCAGCACCTTCCATTTAACTTAAAGCAACATGAGATTGTCAGTCATCTTTAGAGTTTGATGTGTCTTCCTATAGGAGAGGAAACATGGTTACATCATGCCTGGGACTGACCAGCTGTTTCTTCTAAATGACCGAACAGCATCAGCTGAAGTGTTCAGACAACATAAGCCATATGTCAAAAAGATTGTCCTAGAACACTGACCTGAGAAATCTTACTAAAAGGAATTCAGCCCAGCTGGTGACCTGCCTGTCTTATACTCATGGAGCCCTAGGTTCCTGGGTTTGATCCTCAGCACCATATAAGGTGGGAGTGGTAGTACACACTTGTAATCCCAGCATTTAAGAGCAGGAGGATCAGAAGTTCAAGGTCATCCTCCGCTTTATAGTGAATTCAAGGCCAACTTGGGATACATTTCAAAAAAAAATATTTCAAAAAAAATAAATTTAAGAATTTTACAAGTTTCAAATTCATAAGAAATAAATATGCCTTAGTACCACAATTGGATTCTGAGAAGGAAGAGTTGTAAAAATACTGCAACAATCTAAATGTCAAAATGAGAGATTAAATAAAATGTAATAGTCATAAAATAAAATATTAACTGTATTCACTTTAATTATCATAGCATAGACGGTATGGAAAGACATCTGTACTATTTAAATGTTAAGTAGATTATTTTCACCACATTTGAGTGTGACCTAACATTATAGATATATGCCTGATATATGTGTACATGTCCATAAAATGTCAGGACTGGTACTGGAGATCACATTTACTTTCTATTCTTTTCAATGTGTATTCACCGAGTATGTGTGGGTAGCAAGAATGAAACAATGCATGTTTGCTTGATATTTTTAATGAGGTACAATTTCTTGGGTTTAGAATTTTTGAATAAGCAAAATAAAGCCTCTCTAAAACTGGTCACTAACCGAGTCCATTGTTTCTCGGGAAGCAGGCTTCCTGTGTGAGACATTCCCTGTATATAGAGAGTTTGCTAGGTGCTGTCCCTATAATGTCCATGGCACCTCTGACTTGGCATTGAGAAGATTGTTGTAGTTCCTGGGATGCTCTTGCCTTTATTTCTTGTACTTCTTCAGTGGGATGGCAGCATTTCTGCCTATGACCTCTTGGTACTACATGTGAAAGGTAGTCTTTGATTTCTGAGCAGGGTTACACCTTAGATACACAGGACTCAGTTGATGGTTCTACCCTCAGAACATACTTTCCCATTACAAATCATTACTCAATGATTATTGAGTCCTAAGAGCCACAATGCATATATACTTAGTGACTATCATTGCTTTGGTCAAAACCTAGCTTGCAAACGGCATAAATATACAAAGAATTGACTTGGGCAATCAGTAAAGAAGTCCTGTGCACTGGGTAGCTTTAGTTGTCAACTTGACACACCTGGGTAGAGGGATTCTCAACTGAGGAACTGTCTCCATTGGACTGGCCTGTGGCCATGTCTGTGGGGCATTTTCTTTATCGTTGAGTGATGTGGAAGGGCCCAGCCCACTATGAGTGGTGTCATCCCTGGTCAGGCGATCCTGTGTTGTATAAGAAAACAGGCTGAGCATGGGCCAGAGTAGCAAGCCAGTAAATGGTGTTCCTCCATGGTCTCTGCTTCAGCTCTTGCCTCCAAGTTCCAGCCCTGAGTTCCTACCCTGACTTCCCTCAGCGATGAACTGTGACCTGGGAGATGTGAGATAAAATAAACCCTTTCCTCCCCAAGATAATCTTCGTCAGTGTTTTTATCATAGCAGTAAAAATCTAAGACAAAGCTTTTGTGTGTGCATGCGGGCCTGTGTTCATGAGTACAGGTGGAGTTTAGAGGTTCTCTAGAAGATTCCATAAAGACAAGTGGGGTATTTGAGATAGGCAACAAAGATGGAAGACAAATTCATTAAAATAGGCTAGAAAGTTACTTCACATTTCTACTTGTTAGGGCTTAGAGTAAAATTGATGGTTAGAAGAATCTAAAGTCTAGGATGACTAAAATAAAATAAAATAAAATTTTATTCAAAGTGCCCTTGACCAGCTTTTTAGGTTGGACTCAGAATAATCGACCACAGGCCTTGTGAGTAATCCCTGGGCCTCACCTCAAACTTTCTGAGCCAGAATCGCTCTGAGGAAAGAACCCCAAACCTAAATTAATGACAAACTCCCTCAGCAAATTTAAAGTCCATCAAAAATTGAAAAACACCTCTTCTGATCACCACTATCAAATATTCACAGCAGAGACACCCAGTTCTCTACAACTCTTGTCTTGTTTACATTGTATGAAACTTGAATATTCCATGGGTTATAATAGTCCCCTGCTTTTATTACTTTTTAAATTCCATACCTTGAAAAGACATGATCTTTTGAAATCTATACTGTACTTTCATACTCCTTATATTCCAATTATAAATATTTATTTATAAATATAAGAAATTACTGGTTATGGAGAGATGCCTCAGCAGTTAAGAGCACTGACTGCTCTTATAGAGGACTTGGGTTTGATTTTGAGCACCTACATGGTGGCTAACAACCATCGGTAACTCCATTTCCAGGGGATCTGATGCCTTCTGACTTTTGTGGGCATTGCCCACATGGGTCCACTTACATACATGTACATAAAATAATAAATAAAATATTTTTTTAAAGAAATTACTAGGAGCTCAAAAGAGGTGAGGCCATAGGAGATAGAAATTACCAAGGGAGAAATGGGGAAATGGGAACACTTTAAATGGGAGGGTGGGGAGGGAGGATAAGGCAAGGAGAGAAATCAGAGAGATAAATAGTGTCTAGCTAGTTGAAAAAAAAAACAGAGGGAATGGTATCAGTCCAAAAACCTACTGAAAAATTACACACACAATATATCTACATGAGTTGATGAGTAGAGCTGAAGGCTACATAACAAGAAACAGTGCTAGACAGGAGAAAACTTCCTTTGAGTTTTTGGCCAGGGTAATCCAAGAGACTCCCAAAATTACACAAGCTCTTGCCACAGCCCTTGATGGCTTCCCAAAATTTGAAGGTCCAGACCCTACTGATGAAGACAGAACATACTTTGGACACAGGAGTTGGAGCAATGGAGCTGGAACTGAACTGACCTGGAAGCCACCTCCCCTGAAGGATAGCTCTCATAGCTTTGGAGAACACCATGCAAGCTGCAAAGGGAGAACATCAATTGATGATCCAACCCCAGCTTCAAGGCCTAAAAGCCACGTTAATGACTAGAACAACAAATGACATTGGTGCAGTAGTGGCACTTTCATCTTGGGGGTAATCAACAGCTACCTAACTGGACTTAAAACCCACTCAGTGGGAGGAAATTCATGTGTGGTACTGTAAACCTAGCCAAATACACATAGCTGGAGAGGTCATAGATCTTACAGAAAACTCCAAGGCTGTCACATCCCTAAACAAATGTAATATGGATTCTTAAATTTATAGACAATTCACAGTCATTACCCATCAAAGACGCCTCTTTTGCAAGAGACAGACATAGTAACAGAGTTCCACAACTGGTCACACACAGAGATTGTCTGTGAATTGCCCAAGCCTAGGTGGCACATCTAGGATGCAGCCTCTATGTCTAAGGCTCATGGAACACAGAAAAAGAGAGGAAGAGAACACTATAATACATCTTTCAGTTCTCACCAATGAAGCTCCCTCATGCAGCAGAGGGCCAGGAACGCAAAAGGTCACTGATGGCCAAAACACAGAGAATAAAACTCTGCAAAGTATGGGTGCTTAGACAGGACTCCTATATTAAAATCTATCCACCCAGGGCTCAGGAATCATTGTGGTAGAGGGAGTGGAAAGATTGTAAGAGCCAGAGAGGAGTGCATGACCATACAGGCTCCTGGGACTCTTCTCATATGAACCTATAGCAATGGTATCAGCATACACAAGACCCATGCAAACTTAGGCAGGCAAAAACCCAGCACAGAACTGTGGAAATGAATAGCAAGCCCTAATCTTAGTCAAAGAATTATTGGCAGCTGATTACCACTGGGTGAGAAAGAGCTGCTCTTCTTAAAGTAAGGGACTCTAGGTAGGCTAACTAGATCCCAGTGTATGAATTTGCACTGAGGGACATCTGGGGATACTAAGTTTACATGATAGGCCTTAACACAAATGATAGAATGGATGAAGTCTAGTGGGAGTTTATGGGAAGGCGCCAAAGGGGAAGGGGGTATGAAGATGATTTTCTCTATGAAATACACAAAACTTCAATAAAAATTTTTAAAAAGGAAATTACTAATACAAATGTACTAAATACTTCCATGCCAACCTAAGTGAATTTCTACATATTGTTACATTATCTCACTGGGTAAAAGTAAAATCTTGTGTACATGGATGTCCTCAACATTATGCAATGAAATTTAAAATTTAGCAAGTGCCAAGGTAATATGTGCCTATCTAATCACAAACCTTCAAGATTTATTAAGAGACCACCAAATTAGACATAAAAATACATATGAAAATAATAGCTTCTGTAGCATACATGAGTGGTAAACATTGTTCAGCCTTTAAAAAAAAAGGAACCTTCTCACTTATGACAACAAAGATGAACCTGGAGGATATTTTTTCCTATATTTTTAAAAATTTATTTTAAAATATATTTTACTCATTATTTTTATTTTATGTGTATCAATGTGTTGTCTGCATGTATGTAAGTGCACCCATGTTGTGTAGTGCCCAAGGAGGTCAGAAGAAGGCGTCAGAGTCCCTGAAACTCAAGTTACAGATAGTTGTTAGCCACCATGTGGTGCTGGGAATTAAACTCAGGCCCCCTGGAAGAGCAACCAGTACTCTTAATTGCTGAGCCATCTCTCCAGCCTCCCTGGAGGATATTGTGTTGAGAGAAATAGGCCAGATAACAAAAGATAATTGCTGCACGTGTCACTAATGTGTAGGGTCTTCAAAGTTGGGTTCATAGAAAGAGACGATAGGAATGAAGCTTACCAAGAGCTGGTGAGTGAGGAAATGGAGTTTCTAGCACTCTAGGGGCTAGGGGTTCAAAGATTCAATTCATAAATATATTTGATATATTACACATTGTGATACTATAATACAATGATAGTTTTAAACAGAAGGGGAAAAGGGAAAAATTCAGGTTACAAAATACCTTCCCCCAACACAATTATTTTTTCATTTTTTTATAAATTGAATTTTTGTGACTTTCATGCAGTATAGTTTTATTTAGATCCCCTTCCCCATCTGCACCCTCTCCTACTACCTCCTGCCCAATTTCATGTACTCTATTATGCACATAGAACCAAATTTGTATCCCCAAATGCCCTTCAGTGTGGGTTCATCCACCAGCGCCTCACCAGAGACAACTTACCAAGAGTCTCACCCTTAAAGACATTGACTGTCCCCTTCCCAGCAGCCATGAGCTGACAATATACCCTCAGGTAAGATTGTGGTTTCTTACCCACCTCCCCACATCTAGAGCCTGCCTCTGCCTCCTGAGTGCTGGAATTAAAGGCATGTGCCACTGTGACCCTTAGGCTCATTATTTTAACAAAAATATCTAGCACTGAAAGCCACAGCAGCTGCCATTTCGCTTCCTGTTCAACCTAAAATCTTTGTTCAAATTCTCGCATCCCCTTCTGTGTGCTTGCAACTCATTCAGCTGACTTACCTGCTGATGTGCTATGGCCTGTCCATGGTAGCTTCTTTTTCTTCTACTATTTTCTGATAACTATCTCACGAACATTTTATTGAGTTCTATCATGTACTACTGTGTCTTGTATTATCTGCCACTCTTTGTTCTTAAAGTGGTTTTTACTCAGCTCACAAATACCCTTTTTTGTGAAAGTGTCTTCATTCATTCATCTTCAAAAATGTAGACAAGGGGGTTAGAAAGGTGGCTCATCAGAAAAGCGCTTGTTGGGAAAACATGAGTCTCTGAGTTTGGATCATTAGCACCCTGTTAAAATCTGCTTGTGGTGGTAACAGGTGCCTGTAAGCCCAGCACTGGACAAGGGGGTCATGGAAATAGGCAGACCCTGGGGGCTCTAGTCAAATCAATGAGCTCCAGGTTCAGTGAGAGACTGTCTCAAAAATTGTGAAAGCAGTGATTGAGGAAGACACCCAATGTTAACCTCTAGTTTGAATGGGTACGTATACCCACAAGCACACAAGTATATAACACACACACACACACACAAGCTATAACTGGTAAATCACTGTTTTTGTAAATTGTAGGTCAAGGCTCCCCTTTAGGGATATTAATTTCATGGCTTGCAAGTAGCATTTATTTTTAAAGTATAATAGAATGTAATGGAACATACACTTTCAATAGTGAAATAAACATTGCTTTAGAAATCTTTGACTCAGATACACACATGAATTTGCATTGCAATGTGAAATATATTTCTTACTGTGGGTCTCAGCCAATGCAGTTTGAAAATCACTTCCCTAAAATAAGGATCCTTGAGAGCAAAGAATATCTCTTCGGTCTTCTGTGCTCTTGAAGTGCTAGGGAGAACCCAGGGTCTTACCTGTGCTAGGCAAATGCTCTACCACTAAGCAACATCTCAGCCCTCTACTGAACGTGTTGCTACAGCTCCGCTGGGTGAGTCAGTACCTCTAATTTTGAGAGGAAGTTCATTGCTTGTTGATTCTGAATACCGACTCTGAGAATTGCAAATGATGTTCTGACATTCTTAATGTGATTGTCTATTCCTCCATTTATCAATGCATTATCAGGCAGTGGGCTGCCTGGATAGCATAATTCAGTGACTTTTTATAAAGGGGAAAAAATCGTTCATTAGTAATGCACTCATTTATTCCCTTCCAAAACACTTTTCATCATGTGGACATGGTCTCAGCACCTTGAATGTTAACTATTCACTTCAATGGTACTGGGTATTCCTGTGGGGAAAATGTTTGATGGGTGAGTCTGGGGGAAATTTTTCAGAAGTATACCTTTTCAGTATGATTTATTCAAAGTCATGACCTTATTGAAAGGTCATGTGGCATAGAGGGGTCCTACTGAAATCCTAGATTTGGGGTTCTAGTTCATAATTGTATCTGAGGTGCATGAATCTGCACCTCTCACAGGTGAAATGATTTGTGGAAATGAATCTCTGTGTTATGTCAAATCATAATTTGGTGACACAGAAACAAGAATGTGATGTAAAATACAGAAGCTACACTCATCTTTCACACTGCAGATACCAGGTATTTTATTGCTAACTTCATGCATATATCTAGTAGAAAGTGATATGGAGTAAGATTCTGTAGCTGGAGTTGAGGGTATCATGAATAATGAAGAAAGTCACAGTTCAAAGAGGAGTTCAGGCCAGCAGCTGGGACCTCACCATTCCTGAGTGCTAAGGTAGATGTCAAAAGTTAGATAACAGATAGTTACATCTCTTCTGGTTGATAAGACACTGCCAGTGTTAGGTAGATTTAAAATAATCCTTGTCTTTGCTTATCATTATTCTCAAATTGATTTGGCACAGAATACAGTCAAACAGGGTGAATGGGGGAAATGTCCAGTGCCAAACAGTTGGTTCATTCAGAACTACTTACCTCCTGTAGAGACACTGGGCATGCTTGGGCTGGTTATTACCCAGTGTTTTCTTTTGCCGTCCATTCATTGTACGTGTGTGCATAAAATCTCCATGAGGTTCAACCTGGAAGTGCCCATGAATTCTAAAATGTTGGACTTAAGTCTGTGATTGAAAAGAGAAGGCTGTTGGGCTGTTTTCTGAGTTACATGAAGGAATTCCTAGTACCTTCACGACTATTTGCAGCAACAAATTTGGAATCGGAGACAGGAGTACCATGAAAAGTGCAAGGATTTGGTGCTAAATCTTCCAGGATTGCATATTTTAAGTTATCCTCAAGCATGGAATTTCAAGGTTGGAAATAGTAATTTCTAAAAATCCTAAAAAATGTCATGGCTGATGCCCCACCTACTCCCAGGCACTGATTGAAACTGGAAGAAACCGGAAGAGAGCAGAAGAGGATCTCTATGGTCCAAGAGGTCCTCCTTTCTCTGTTCTCACAGCATTTTAACCAAAGTCTTGAAATCTTGGCTTCACCTTGCCATCAACATGTCCATCCTAGATAATACATAAGAGATCTGGAAATGAAGAAAGCTGTGTCAATTTCAATGTCACTTTTCTCTTACCAAGGCCTTTCTGTATACAACTTTACACTTGTTGAATAAGCCATCCTCCTCACAGTGACTATGCAAGACTTCCTGTTACTTCTCTTTTGCCTAGCCACCTGGATCTTTGTATTCCAAACAGCAGCATGAAGAATATCTTGTCACCTCAGTCATCTCAAGACATCGTGTGTGTGTGTGTTTCACATATCACATACACACACACACACACACACACACGTATAAACACACAAGATGACTGCACTGCCAAGACATCGTGTGTGTGTGTTTCACATATCACATACACACACACACACACACACACACACACACACGTATAAACACACAAGATGACTGCACTGCCTATCTTTAAAATAAATTGGGCTTGAGGAAAAATATTCTTCTCTTCATTAAAGTCCTACTGATAAGCTTCTCCCCAAGAGTATAGACACTGTCAACATTTGAAAAAGCTCATTCACATAAAATTATGTCCTCTGGTTTCTTATATGAGCATGTGATCACCATGCACATCAACTCACCAAAATCAGTCTCTGTGGTTCTCATCAAAGCTTGGTCTTATACAGTTACATCACTCCAGGTAAACAGCCCTAACCATCCATGGGCCTCTCAGACCCACTCTGGACTCTGAGAAGATGTGCAACAGGACTGTATACATGTTTAGATAATTTACCTATTAAGACATTAAAAGTACTTAACTCTTTGACATCCAAGCAAAACAATGGAGTGACTCTTGACTGTAGCTTATCAGATGACAGTGTCATGTTGTCAAGGCCCCATCACTGACCATGTGAGAATGCCAAATTTTATAGAAGTTTCCGACAGTTTAAGGTTCAGCTGCTGCTCTGTGTCAACAACAGGACAATCAGCCTGGTTGGTGGGGTTAGGGTTGGGGTTAAGACCCAGCTGAGAAGCAGTGGGGATAAGTCCTTATCTATGTAAAGATCATAGCTTTTATTTTGAAGCATTCTTTAACTCAAAGGAAGGAACACAACAGAGAAATGCAGTTTCCTTGTGCATTTCCCTACCTGGCATTAGTGGCTGTGCAGCAACAGTTTCAAGTACTAGTGAGGAGCCAACTACAGGGCCTAAACTCATGTGCCCTTGAGAAGTGAGTCTCCACTTGTTCCTAAAACAGCAAAGTGGTGGTTGTTGGTTTTTCCTCCCATAATGTTTTAAAAGGAATGGCTTTCACTTTGTTCCAAACCTAAAGAAAAAAGAAAAAGCTTAAGCATGTTGCTAGACTAGTTTTAAGATTGTGTGTGGTACGTGCATGCGCTCCCTGCTTGCCCTTGCTTTATCTAAATTGCAGGCAATAACAATACAATATCCCCACATAACTGCTTTCTGTCTGGAGTCAGTAAGTCTGGCCTTAACTTAATGTTGGGGGAAATGAGTTCTTTTGGTCACTTCAGAAATCACCATCTCTGAAGTGCTTTTGAATATTCTGGTTGGCGAATGGATGGTGTCTGTGTAAGTGAAATATCTTTTGTCCCGTATACACATTTTTAAATCTTGCTCTTTGTAAGTGGATCTGAAAACATTTGTGTGACTATTACATAGTGACTGGGAAATACCTGATTTGTGGTGTGTCCCATAGAATCTTGACCATTTAACTTTATCTTTCCTGATTTCAATTAAAACAAACAAACAAACAAACAAACAAACAAACAAAGCCCTTCCTGAAAGATCTCTGATATAAATGGGATATTTCTAAAGCAATGTCTAAAATAATGTCTAGGGATTGTTATATCCGTTATATATGACATTTCTCCTCTTATCCTAAAATCTTCAAATTTATTTTAATTTTTGTTCCTTTTTCACTATCATGAAGGTAAACTCAAAAGGAAATGAATTTTGTGTTCCTCGATTCTGTTTGTTGTCACAATAAAATGATTTCCATTTTCCTTGAGACGCTGGAATATTTTGAGAAAAGCAGTGGTAATTGTTTTAGGGAGGTAAGTAGGAAATTGTGCACTAGAGAAAGTAAGGGCTGAAAGATACTCAAGAAACATCTTCACTTAAACGTGTACACACATATGATCACACGTGTACAGTGTGTGCGCAGTGCATAAAGTAATTCTTGCCCAATCAACTTTTAGGCACAAAGAAAATATATTAACTTCACTTTTTCCAAATTAAAAGCTGCTCCTAGCTAACATGGAACTAGAGAGAACTCTCTGAACTCTCAAATGTCCCCTGTCCCCCAGGTATACCAGGGCATCATCTCACTGGCCTTTGTAAGTCTATCAAGCAAACCTCCCATAGATCCCTTGCCATGGGTAGGTCTGCAAACTGAGAGCTGAGTTGAAACCCTACCACCGTGATTCCCATCCCTGCCTTGGTCACTTTTGCCAAGTATGAAAACTACACAACCGTGCCTGAAGCCTGTGACTTGAATCACTCATTTTGGAAACACTTCCCCAATATAAAAGTTTCCCATTCAACTTAGGTTATCTACTTTTTTTTTTTTTTTTTTTTTTTTTTTTTTTTTTTTTTTTTTGGGGGCTGACCTGTGAGCCCCGGGGACCTGCCTGTTTCTACTGCCCCAGCATGGGTATTACAAGCACATCTGGGGGTCAAAGCATCCTATTGTTCATAAGAAATCAGGGGCATCCCATTGGCA
>NW_008355272.1:7773454-7845419 GCF_000622305.1 Nannospalax galili
TTTTTAAGAAAGCTGGTGTGATGGCTCATTTCTATAATCCCAAAACATGAGAGGCCAAAGCAGGAGGACTGGGTCTTGGAGGAAGCCTGCACTATAAAATGAGACATTATTTAAACAACAACAACAACAACAACAACAACAACAACAAAACCCACAATACAAGAAAAGGTAAATCCCCTCACACCCTGACTTTCTGTACTCAAGGGTACTTTGCACACCCTGTAGCATTTGCACACCCACACAAGGCAAATGGGAATTTGTGACACTGTGGTACTTCCTTAAAACAGACAAAACATTTTTTATTAATTATTTTTATTTTATGTGTATGATTGTATTGCCTGCATGTATGTGAGTGCGCCCTTGTTGTGCAATGCTGCAGAGGTCAGAAGAGGGCTTCAGATTCCCCTGGAACTGGAGTTAAGGACGGTTCATAGCCACCATGTGGGTGCTGGGAATCAAACCCGAGTCCTCCGCAAGTGCAGTCAGTGCTCTTAACTGCTGAGCCATCTCACCAGCCCCTGGCACAGCTGTTAAAGGCTCAGGCTCACCACCAAAAAGACAAGGTTATCTACTTTTACCTCAATAACATCAACTGCAGAATGCCGAACCATAGTTTTTCTGTGTATTTATGAAAGACAGAAAGAAAGGAAGGAAAGAAAGAGGGAGGGAGGGAGGGAGGGAGGGAGGAAGGAAGGAAGGAAGGAAGGAAGGAAGGAGAAAGAAAGAAGAGGGGAAGGAGGAGGGAGGGAAGAAGATCCAGAGGGGGGAAGGAGGAAGAAGAGGAAGAAAAAGGAAAGAAGGAAGGAAGGAAGGAAGGAAGGAGGGAAGTTAATCTAGTCATGATCATGCACTTGGGAGGCCTGGTCTGGACTATATAGAAAAATCTTGTTTGGAAGGAAGGAAAGAAAGAAGAAAGGAAGGGCAAGGAGGGAGGAAGAGAGGGAGGGAAGGAGAGAGGGAGGGAAGGAGGGAGAGAGGGAGGGAGGAAAGAAAGGAAGAGAGGAAGGAAGGGAGGAAAGGAGGGAGGAAGAAGGAAGGGAGGGAGGAGGGAGGGAGGGAAAATGTAGTTTTTATGCTGTAAATGCAGTATGGTCACGATGCACTCTGGGAGATGTAGGAGGGCAGTCATGGCAGGAAACCTCCTAGACCCTTAGACAGGGTCCATCATCGTGGGGAAGACATGGCTGCACGCGTGCTCATAGCTGTGACAATAGGAACTTGCTTATATCTGTACAAATCACGGAGAGAAAAAAGAGGGAGAGAGAGGGAGAGAGAGGAGGAGGGAGAGAGGGAAGGAGGGAGGGAGGGAAAGAGGGAGGGAAGGAGAGAGGGAAGGAGGGAGGGAGAGAGGGAGGGAAGGAGAGAGGAAGGGAAGGAAAGAGGGAGGGAGGGAGGAAACAGAACAAAGCTAAGGGCTGTTGGGCTTTAAGATGCAGAAATAACAAAGGAAGGGGACCTGGACTGATAGTCAACAAGGTCACAAGACACCTGGCACCCAGATTGGATTCTATCCCCTCACACACACACAGCCACACATACCTTTCCTCTTAGAGCAAGCTCTAGTTCTCATAATAGCTCTGATTTCCAATCCATTTTTACCTCTTAAATAGAATTGTCTTATGACAGTGGAAGATTTTTTATAATAGGCATTTATAGACAGAAGGTAAGAATAGAAGTCAGAAGTTGGTTGTGATAAATGACAAATCCTGTCAATGATCCAACTGGTACTCACATTAAAACTTTGAAAACAAGAAAGTCTCTTTACATTAACAAAGCTACCCTAAGTCAAAAAAAAAAAAAAAAATTAAAAGAAAGAAAGAAAAAGAGAAAAGAACAAATAATCTTCCTTCCTTTTCTGTTAAACTTTGAAGTACAATTGCTCTAAATTTTAATATATACCATCTGAGGCCCCATTTTGATAAGATGTCCTTTGGGATCCACCCCCGACCTCTGTCTTTAGATGATGTGAAATTATAAATTCACAAAGCATTCTTCTCACTCTTTAGTGGAGATGTTTCCATGACAGTGCAAGAGTCATCAATGCCTTTAAATACACCCACACTTCTAAACAGATAACATTATATCCCATAAGAAACAGGCTGCCAAAGGTAGCGTGACCTCAGGGCAGAAAGGGAAGAGAAACTTTTTGAAAACTAGAATTCATAATTCAAACTAATACATGATAGTTGCATCGTGCTTGGCATTGTTCTAATGACTTTACATGTAGAAAGACACTTAGTCCTTTCCAGTTCCTGAAAAGTAGTCATTAGTATTATCCCTCCTTAAGAGTTTGGAAGACTAGGGCCAAAAGAATTTAAGTCACCAGTAGCCTGTAGCCATAGCGGGGACAGAATCCAAACCCAGTATCCTGGTTCTAAAATTGACACCACTACTACAGTTTGGGAGCAAAAGAAGAAACTGGGTCCATCCAAAGATGATCAGGACACAGATGAAGGGATCTGCTGTGTTTTCTAGCCACCCTCTGGAGCTTCCTTTATGGGTATTTTGTGATGATCAGACGGCCCTTGGCAATTGCTGTGAACACAGGCTTCCAGAAGTGTGCCTTTGAGTTCCTCCCACTCAGCTACCTGCAGAGAAATGTACTTGAGACTCAAAGCCTAAGATATTCTGTTCAAACTGATCCTGGAGGAAATGGCTTCCTCCAGCCAGTCACAGTCTTATCCTTCACCACAAACCAGCATCATCAAGCATTCTGCCTAAAAGGAGCAGAATCCATGATTGACTCATAGTCTGTTTCCTCCATGGGGAAGATATCAAGGAATTGTGAAATGGTCAAAATGCCAGCAATAGAGGGAGGTGAGTCCTTTGGCATCAATACCAATATACTGAAAACCATCTTCTTGATCTCCAGGGGTATTCATTGCCTTTATAACAAAACAATGCAACAAAAAAGTCTCACTGACACTTACTCAAGTTCAGTCAAATGAGTGAATACGACTGACATTCATACTGCCAGAAGGCGCTATGCAGATGGTTGGGGAAGAAAGGATCCCCTATGATTCTTCTCAACAATGGACACTGCATGCTGCACACTATGTATATGCCAAGCAATGCCTGCAAGTGCAATAATGGCTCAACCAACATACGTACAACTGACAAACTTCTAATTGGATAAGGCCTGCTCCTAGGGGTGGAACACACATCTGGTGCTGTAGACCAGGCCTTGTGTCAAGAATGGCTACTGGCCCTGGTGAGGAAGCCATCAGGAGTATACTGTTTAATGAGTATAGTACACCTACTGGGATATCTTCTAGGCGTTTGTATTTACATTCACATTTGTTTAGATGTATCTACTTCCTTCCATTTGTCTTTATAGTAGAAGAAACACCACTGAGAAAGATCAGTGGCCACAGCCTAAAGACAACTAGCAGGGAGGCCCAAGAAGTCACTATCTCACCATGATACAAGAGAGATTTCCCTACATCTGTCACCTCCTCCAAGGCTCAGGGACCTTAGCAGAAGATTGACAGGAAGATTATAAGAGTGGAGGAAAGGGGTGGAGTGTCCCCGGGTGGCTGGTTCCCCTGGGGGAGGGGGCTTGCCTGGGGAGTGGGGGAATGGACTACTGAGGGGCTGCTGGGAGCCATCTTGGGATGGAAGCCGCCAGCACGTGGCAACGGGTGTGGGGAGCATGCAGCAGCAGCAGCAGCAGCAGCCAGGTGTACTCAAGGACAGAATGGCGTGGCACTTATGGACCTGGAGCGAGACGACTGGCCCCTGAGGCATGGGCAAAAGCTAGCATGACTATGGGCATGGTGCGGGAGCAATCTGATGTGGCAGGCTCTGAGCCACGCCACCAGAGGCACCACCGAGCTGAGTAGCAGGGAGCTAGGTACAGGGTGCTGATTTCTTTCTAAGTCACTCTCCTCCCACCCCACCATGACAATAATAAATTCACATAAAAATATGTTATATAGTTTGCCTGATAGCACAAGAGACCCTGAGAGAACTCTGGTGACACACATGCACTCATCCACACAGACTTAGACCTGTACATATACCACACACGCGCGCGCACACACACACCCCAAATTATGTATGATTATCTATGCAGAGTTAGAACCTAAATCTATGGTCACTAGATCCAATTATGCATGTCTTTAACATCCCAAAGAAAGCTACTCAGATTTCCATTTCCTATTGTGGGCCTGTTAACCAGTAAAATTTCACATTTCCCTTACAAAGCATTACCAAAAGATTTCAGGTGAATCTCTCTTAAATAGAGAATTTCCTGGTTTGAGTTAGATCACAAATTACTCCTTCACACAGTAAACACAGTTTAAATTTTTTGGAAGTTTCAAAAAAGTAGAATACAATTTCAAAATAAGTTTATTCACTTACTCAATGAAAAAAGTCTATATTCAAGATGTGACTTGTAGATTATAAAAGAACAGACCAAATGAGAGGAACCATGTGTGGGGTTGGTCAAGCCAAGCAAAACAGTCTTCTACCAGGCCCTCAAGCCGAATCAAATGCAGTCATATAAAACCCAGGAGGTTAATGTTTCTATTTAAAATCTCCTAGTTCCTCTGTGTTAAAATCTGAGAACTTTACTTGATTTCTTTAATATAGCTTGAATGTAAGAAAATATCATTTTATGAAAGACCTTACATATTCCATAGCGTTGGATCTCTTTGAATTCTTGTTGAATGCAAATAATGTCTAATCAAATTTTGCTCCTGTCACAGCTTACCTGTGTTTTGCTATCTGCTGATTCCTCCCCTGTGCTAAGTCTATAAAACCTTAGTCGTGTTCAAACAGAGGTTACCTAGATCTTTCAATGGTAGTAGTTTCCACCAGTTCTGGGGGTAAAAATTTAGTTTTCATCTTTCTCTTCTGGTGAACCCTTCTGTTACAGCAAATAAAGTTTCAAATGAAAAGTTGCTTGAGCTGAGTGTTCTTTGACTGTAAAAATATTTAAATCTCTGGTCAGATTCAGTCTCTCAATCCCACATATGTAGGAGAAGGAAAACAACCCAGGTTAGCATAAGGACACTCACCTCCCCCAGGCTACCAGTGGAGACATGCTGTCTCTGAGGTCTCTGAGGCAGTATCACACCCAGCAAAAAGTCATTTCAGGCAAAAAAATAAAATAAAAAATAAAAAAATACAGATGGAATGGTGAAGGAAAGGTGCCTCAAAATAAAAAAATACCCCGACTTGGAATTAAGCTGGAAAGATGAGGTAGATTAGAAAGAATAAATCTTCATTTCAATAATAGGCCCTATTGCTAATAAGCAATAAAATCCAACTGCAGGAATGCAATAGGATCAGAAACAAATCAAGCCAAGAAAGCTACCAAGATCCTCTTTCCATGATTCATGTCTGCACCTGCTCAAGTCAGTTTGTCTATGTCATTCTTTCTTACAACCAGGTTTTGGGTCTAGTAGCTTGACCATCCAGTCTGTTTCAAAGCTTGTGGAGGTTAGTTCCATCTGGCTCAAATGTAGGTATTTGAACCAATCAATGTTGGCCAAGGGGAGGGGCTATGATTAGACCATCTGAAGTCAATTATCTTCTTCTGGACCAATCAATCACAGCCAAGTAGCAAGGTCACCTGAAATAAAAGGGCTGCCTGTGGTTGCTGCGGTGGGAATGAAGAAGGGAGGACTCAGAAACAGAAAGGATGAAGCTTACGAGTGTTCATCTTGAGGGCTGGTTGTATATGTCATTATATTATGTGAAGAGGGATATTTGGAGCCTCTGGTTCAAAATTTTCAGGATTTCAAGCAACAGAGTATTAAACCAATACAAGACCCTTCAGAGCAGCTGGATAGGACATTCACTCATTACACTGGCTCTAATTCTCTTCTAAGATCCCCATTTGAAAGTCAAAAGAACTTGTGAATGGTAAGTTTATCAAGTTTTCAGATTATGGAAAACATTGTGCGTGTGTGTGTGTGTGTGTGTGTGTGTGTGTGCTAAAAATGTGCTGTGTCACTAAACTACATCACCACCCCCAACAATACACACTAACTGAGGGCCAACTCTTTGCTCATTTTCTAAGATATTGTGATGGAGGTATTCCATGTCATATATAGAAAAAATACGTATTTAGGTTGAGAAATAAATTTCTACAGATCCAGCAATTAATTCCAAATGCTGGTCTTTTGACTAAAGGGAAGTTATCCTACTTTTTTAAAAGATTTTTTTAATTTTATCTACTTTTGAGTGTATGAGTATCTGCATGTAAGTACACCTGTGCATGCAATGCCTATGAAGTTCAGAAGAGGGCATTGTATTCACTGCAACTGGAGTTACAGGTGGTTGCTAGCTGCCATGTGAGTGCTGGGAACCAAATCCAGGTCCTCTCTGCAAGAACAGCCAGTGTTCTTAACCACAAAGCCATCTCTCCAGCTCTGAAGTATCCTACTTTTTATATTAAAGAAATATCAAAGTTATCACCACTTAATGATTTTAGATTTTCACCTTTTCAAAGTTGTTCTGTTTTCAATTGTTGTGCAATTTAACTAAATGACAGCAGCAAATCCATGGTAGAATTGGAGACATCATTTGTGTCTTGATTAGAATCACTGTAATACATGAAAATATTTTTGCCTTAGACACTAAGGCCTCTAATATTAAAACCACATACATTTAATAGTGTCTAAATATACTAGTTTAATCTAAGTATCAGCTTGGTCAGTCACATTATCCAAACCCTGGCTACAGTTCAGAAGTTGAATGTCTTCCAAAGGCCCATATGCTAAAAGTTTGGTCCCAGAATGGCAGTCCAGGGAGATGATGGAACTTTGGGAAGGTTGGACCCAGTGAGAAGTCTAGTCTGGTCTACTGAGCCAACTGTGGGACCCTACCCTCTTCTCCTTTTCTCTTTTCTTCCTGGATATGAGATAAGCAACTTTAGTCAACTATGCATTGCCCTTATGTTATGTCACCTCCCCATAAGCCCAAAACAATGGAGGCCAACTGACCACAGACTGCCTCTGGAACTATGAGCTAAAATAAACCTTTTCTCTTGCTAAGTTAACAATGTAGGGTATTTTGTTGTAGTGGTAGACAACTGACTACCATAGCCTTTTAAAAATATTTCTGTGATCATGATGACTTCTTATCTCTGAGCTTTTGTCTCCCCATGCTTACAACCCTAAATATCCATGCATTGTCTACTACAGACATTACATTTCTACATATTACTTTGCCAACCTAGCATTTACACCTAGACCCTTTACTGATTTCTCCAAAACTAAGCACATATGTTGGGACATGTCACATTTTAATAAATATCTTAGTTTCACATTGGACTGAAGCCAGTCAACCATATATGTTAGACATTGTTGTTTAGAAACCTCTTTGGTCATGGGCTGAGGTAATAGCTGAGTCAGTAAAGTGCTTCAATTATAAGCACAAAGACCATAGTTCAATCTCCCAGAACCCATTTGTAAAAAGGCATTAGGCCTGGTGGTATGTACTTGTAATCCCAGCCCTGGGACGATGGAAACAGGCAGATCCCTGGGACTTGCTGTCTGGTCAGTATAGCCTACTTGGGTATTCCAAGCCAATGATAGTCCCTATCTTAAAAAACAATCTGAACAGTGTTCTTGAGGAATGACAACTGACCTTATCCTCTATCCTCCACACACACGCACACACATACTCATACCCTCCCCTACATACACAGGCACTTAGACACACACACACACTCACACATATACACTGACACAAAAGCTCTTCAGCTGCCCTGCCACTGGGATGATCCCCCTTCTTCGGCCCTTCTCCCCAGGCTGAGGCTACATCTCAAGAGACTTGACCTTTTTCCCTGGGGACCATCTCTTTCTTCCCTTTCCTCCACATTGTTACAGAAGATGGTGGTTCTTTGATTTTCTCTGCTGCCTGCCGGCCTATCTTTAGTTGCTCAATGACTCATTAACATCCACGTTTCTACTAAACTGTCACTGTTATCTGAACATCACAGAGATTCTTGGCTTAAGCTTTTACAGTGAAGAATCTTTACCTGCCCTTAGCACCCTCAAACATCACCAGCAATATCTCTAATTGGAAGGGAATAGCAAAAAGATCAGAATATCTGCTGATTTCAAACTTGTCAATCACCACAATGCCAACTACACCTGTAACCCAAATGCTCTGCCCACTCCTCCCTACCCAACCCCGACTCCATGGGAAAATGACCTCTCAAGGTAGGAGGGCCCACAGACAGCTTAAGCTTAAATTTAAATTTTTTATTTTATCACACTCCATAGCCAATAAGTAAAATAAGTTTCTTTTATCTGTTTCATAAAACATAATTCCATTTTAGCTTATTTAAATCTCCATTTTCTTTTGTTTCTATAGAAACAAAGAAATCAAATCCCAGCATTTAGTGTTCATACGTGTGAATTTTCAATTTATAAAATAGTCTTTCTCTATTGTTTTAATGTCTAGCAAATTCAAAAGTGCTGCTAGAGCCAAGTTATTTATCATAAAATCTATAATAAAAATACTTCCAACCCCCCCAAGAAAAGTAACAATAAAGAAAATTGAACTGTATTTTATGATGTTCTTGAAATTCAAAGGCTCTGTACTGACAAAGCAATGGGGGGTGACATTTGTTTCAGCAACTTGGTTTTGTAAGTTGTATTTTTTTTTAATGTTAGCTCCTTTTTCAAAATAATTACTTTCAGGTACCTGACTTCTCAGTTCTCACAGCCTCTTCAAATAAAATGGAAATTATGAATGCACCCATCCCAATGAAAATCTGCTATAGTCAAAAGTCCAGGAAATGTTTTGAAATATGCTGTTGTCAGTGGAAGCAAAAATCTGTCTTATTAAGTTAATGTGTATAATAAATGGAGAAATAACTGTAGCCACCACTTACGGGACGTTTTATAATCATGGTCTCATATGGCCCAGAACAAACCTCTGTCAGAGATAAAGGTGTCCTTGATTGTTACACTAAGAGGGGCTAGCCCACTGCTTTAAGGATGAAGTGGCAGAACTGGAGTTCAACCTCAGTTCCTGCTTCAAACCTGTTTTCTACACTACACCAAGTTGGAGGCTCGTAAGGAGGCTTGTAAGTGTTAGTTCATTTTTCCCTCTTTTCTGAAAAGTGGTGTTTCTCAAAGTTTCATCCCTATGACAGCAGCAACAGCAGCAAGACCTGGAAACCTGCCAGAAAAGCACATTCTTGTGCTACCCTCCGAGTACATGGGCTCAAGTAGAAACACTGAGCCTAGGACCTGAAGAGCAGGTTTCACACAGTCTTGGGTGACTGTCACGCATGCTAATATTTAAGAATCACTCTGAAAAGAGCACAAAAGAGGACATGGCTTTTTAGGGAGTGGAGGAGACACTAAAATCAATACAAGAACAGGAAGACACAGGTAACCATATAAGTGAAATCCTGATGAATGTAATAAAATAGATGATTAAGTTACATGGGGGAAATGAGGAAGAGATTCATTCAGAATGAGTCTTCTGGGAACTCAAATGGGGCTTGAAAGAAGGGCAAGCCAGAGATGAGAATGAGATGGTAAAGGAGGACAAGAGGAAGAGTGGGGAGAGCTGCCCTTGGCCTGGAGTGTAGGAGAGATGTGAGACTTCAGCCTGAGGTCTAGGGAGGCCTGATGAGTGTGTTCAGTGAGCAATTAGGAAGGTTTAAGGAGGCCTCAGGGGAGCAAATAACATGACAGGGACCAGGCTCTGGAAAGAAAAGTCCATGGCAGTATGGAGGACAGCTTGGTGAGGAAGGGCAACTGAGCACAGGGTAAGTGATCTTAATGAACTTGACTCCACTGTATTTGCAAGTCTGAGAATCATCAGGGTACACAGCATGCAAATAAAAAAGCAACAGACAACTCCTTAGTTTTCTGCTACATGACCCTTTTTTGCTTTCTTTTTAAGATTTCCTTTTTTATTCCTAATTGTGAATTTGCATTTCTAGACGAAAGAATTTATAAAACGTAGAGAATTCTAAAATCAGTCTCAGAAGAACGCTACCATTTGGATGCACATGTTTTGAAAGATGCGAATGTGTGCACATGTGATATAAAACTTGCCTACAACATGACCATAGTGGATAATTTACCATGCAATCGAAACCTATTTGAAGATGCGAATTTTAAAAATTTTAGTTATTTTTTTAAATTATGTTCCTCTGCATGTGTTGAGGGGTAGGGTGGATATGTGCATGTCAGTGAGGGTGCTTGCAGAGGCAGAGACATTCGATCCTCCTGGAGCTGCAGTTACAGAAAGTTGTAAAACCCCCAGTGTGCATGCTGGGAACTGAATTCAGGTCCATGCAAGAGCATGCATTCTTAACCACTGAACCATCTCTCCAGGTCCTGAAGACACAAATTCTGATACCTGCATAATGTTCTAGCTCCTGGATATCCTTACAGCCATTTAATGCTCTTGTGGCAGTGCTTCTCAAGTCTTACCTACATATTTCATTTGTTTGTTTTGGTTTCTGTGACAGGGTTTTGCTTTGTAGCCTAGACTAGCCTTCAAACTCATGGTAATTTTCCTTGCCTTGGCCTCCTGAACACTTGCATTACAGGTGTGTAACCACCATACCTGGCACATAATTTAAAATTTTTAATCATCTTCACAAGTAGATTCTTATAGGAGGGGTTGGGGCTATTTAAAGACATACCCTAATCTCTCCTAATCTAGCATGACCCTAAAGTGTGTGAACATATCAATCTTCCCCTCAACTCACTAGCATCAATAATTATCTTAGCTGGGTGTGGTGGTGCACGCCTTTAATCCCAGCACTCAGGAAATAGAGGCAGATGGATCTCTGTGAAATCTAGGCCAGCTTGGTCTACATAGGGAGTTCCAGGCTACCTGTGGCTACAGGGAGACCCTGTCTCAAAAACCAACCAAACAAACAAAAAGAAACAAGAATTACTTATCTTGATGCATGCTTTTCATGATAATATATTACTGTTAAGACTGACATACCACCTGCCTTGCCTTCTTGGCATAGGCTGACAGTGTCATGGCCAACATTTCAGGATGTAACTAAGCCCGCCAGTGAAGTACTATTCTGGTCTAGCCATTACCTGTCTATGAGCACCAACATATGCTGTCAGTAGGTATCAATAATATCCTAAGCTATGAGAAACCGCAGAGTGATGTGTCTCGGGGACTAAAGGAAAAATCCCATGAGAACATGCAGACAACAAATAAATCTGGTTTCTGGATCTACAGCAGATTCATCTAGTAATTCATTCATTTTAGTAACATGCAGGGTGATAAATTTGAAATAACATACATAAAGGGCTCCATTGATTATGAACAGAACATTGGGTGCAGACAAGATTTTCTTAATGCATGAGAGGTTAAGAATGATCACTTTTGATGTTAATTGGAAGAATTCTCGATAGGGTAGGTGCACCCTTGACAAATGAGCTCTCAGTTAATTTCAGGGCATGGTAAGTGTGCGGTACACTCTTTAAGAGCCAGTTTGCCTCTCATTTATCAGTCCTGTGACCTAGAATGTTATATTTTAAATAGCTTTCACTTATGATTACTTTCTTTAAAAATTTAATTCACACTGAGGTCAAATATATAACCACTTTGTTTTTCATTCAGAATAGTCTACAAACACAGTGAATTTATTATCTGCATGTTGGCTGATGAATTCGTACTCACACACAACTCTACTGACAACATCCCCTCCTCTGCAAAGTCGTCCCTGACACTGCTGGGTAGAATTCTTCAGGGTGTTCTCTTTGCTTCCGGTCCTCCTTTCATCCATCTCTATTAAGTCTCTTATTAAGCTGCATTGGGAGTCACTCATGTCATGTTGCTCTGCCCAACTAAACTTTAAGTCCCTGAAGACAAAGGTCGTGGTTATTTATTTATTTTTAATAGCTACATAATGACTGTTCATTTTTACAGGGTACACTGTGATAACTGGATGCCTGCTTGTAATCAAATCAGGACAAAGATCACGGCTATTTATCCCTAGAAGGTAGCATGGAGCCCATCATCAACACTTTGACACTGGACAAATGACTTCATGAACAAAGCAAATAGCAGAGGACCAGGGACACACCTGTGTCCGTAAGCCAAAAGACGATGATTATGGTGGTAGTGGTGGTGGTAGTGGTGATGTTGGTGGTGGTGATGGTGGTGATGGTGATGCTGTTGGTGGTATGGTGGTGGTGCTGATGATGGTAGTGATTGTGGTGATGGTGGTTGTGCTGGATAGCTTTAGTGTCAACTTGACACACCTGGGTTGAGGGAGCCTCAATTGGGGAATTGCCTCTATTGGACTGGCCTGTGGCATGTCTGAGGGGCATCTTCTTGATGAGTGATATGGGAGGGTCCAGCCCACTGTGGGTGGTGCCACCCCTGGGCAGGTGGGCCTGTGTTGCATAAGAAAGCAGGCTGAGCAGGGGCCAGAGGAACAAGCCAGTAAGCAGCATTCCTCCATGGCCTGTGCTCCAGCTCCTGCTTCCGGGTTCCTGCCCTGAGTTCCTACATTGGACTCCCTGATGAACTGCAACCTGCAAGTTGTAAGCTGAATAAACCCTTTCCTCCCCAAGTTGGTATTGGTCAGAGTGTTTTGTCACAGCAATGAAGAACAAAACTAAGACAGTGGTGGTGGTGGTGGTGGTAAACTCCTCCACTCCTCAACTCTTACCAAATTCAGTGGCTGCTTTTTTTTTTTTTTTTACGTTGTTTTTTGGGGTTGTGTGTGTGTGTGTGTGTGTGTGTGTGTGTGTGTGTGTGTGACAGTCCATGTGCAGAGGTCAGAGGACAACTCAAAGGAGTTGGGTCTCTTCTACCATGTAGGCTCTGGGGATTGAGCTCAGTTTACCAGGCTAAGTCAGAGCACATTTTAAGCCCCAGCAGGAGTGTATTTTAAGCAAATACATGGAAGAAAGAAGAGGTCTGTAGAGATTGTTGGTTGCCCACCAGATACCATCACACATTTTCTCATGATCATTAGAATTCTAATATATTGGCATAACATGGTGTCCAGATTCCTTGAACTTCATTTTCTTTCCCTTCCTGGTAGATCAAGACAGTCGCATATCACTGTTCTACTTACTCCTTCGTAGGTAAATGTTACTTGGTGGAACTTTTAGGAAAACTCCCCCAAGAGAGCGACAGATGCCTACTGATCTTCCCCCCTTTTCTTGTCTGAAACAAAAAAGCTTCTAGCAACTATCTTGAAAAACACAAGAATGAGTACAACAGAGGCACCACAGATCCCTCTCCTTCTCCCATCTGGTTGTTATAAGTGTGGCAGACACGGCTAGATAAAATTGACAGAGCTTACAACTAAACCCAGGAAGTCCTGGGATCTAAAGCTCAGACAAGATCGTTAGACTAAGATAATGCTGAAGTTTTGAGATTGTAGCACCAGGAAAAGTTTATTCTCACATACAAACAAAATGGCTGAAACAAAGGGCACAGGACCGCTGGCTGACTGAGACACCTGATGAGTTTTGACTCTATTTACTAAGCCTGAGGAAATCCAGGTGGAGATAACAAGCTTAGGAGAGAAATTGTGGTGGTCTAGACTTTTGGGTGGAGGAGATAACTGGAATAGTGAGAGTGGATGGATTGACTTAAAGATAAAGTATCAGGCCAAGAGTACATGATAAAGGAAAGAATCCTGAGAAAGAATCTTAAAGTAATAGAAATGATTCCCCCAAACTGCAAGGCGTACAGGAGAAAGGTTTTCAAGACCGAGATGGATGTAAAATGGCAAAGGAACGGGATTATCCATGAGACCTGTGGTCCTCTGGGATTCGGCAGCATCTGGAGACTACAGAATCAGGAACTCAAGATCCATGACAATATTATTGCAGGAATTTTGACTATGGAGGGAGGAAGAAAGAACATAATAGAACCATTGCCATGTAAAAACATGGGCTTATCACGCCTATAGGACAGAGTAAAACAAAACATCTTTGGAGGAAGAATATGACATTTTAATATCCTATCAAATCTAGTATTTACTAAATTTTCCTATATATATGGGAAATACAAAGTAAGTTACCAGTCATCTGGGGTTTTGCCAGTGAATGTTTTAGACAACAGTATCTGATCTCTAATATGCATCCGAAACAATATGTGTTACTTTGGAGATAAGAGAGCATGGATTTATTGTTTTAATTCCACAATAATTTTATCTTGTTTTTTGCAGATATTTATGGCTTTCCACCCTCCTCTCTTCAGGGTGAAAGCTGAATGTTAGCCCTTGTCAAGGCCAGTAGGACTTCCTAGCTGGCCTTAACCCACCAAGAGTTTCCTACTGACTCTTCTTTACATTTACAATCCTCCTGAGATACTTACCTTGAGCCTAACCCATACTCTGGATCTGACCAAGTGAGCTACCCAGGAACCTGGCATCACTCCCATGCCCACTCACCCAAGATTCTGAAGAGTGTGTATTCATAATTTCATAGAAGAATGGTTCTAAGATTTCTCAGAATCTGTCTGTATTTTGACCAGGTGGTTATAGGAAATAGCAATCCTCATTATCAACATCATTGTATATGTTTATTAAAAGCCAGCAATCTTTGTAGTGTTAACTATATGCCAAATATTTTATATGCTTTCTTTCATTTGCCTCTTCAGACAAACCCTATCATATGTACTGTGTGTGCAGTGCCTATGGAGATCAAAAAGGATGTCAGATCCTGTGGAACCAGAGTTATAGGAGGTTGTGAGCTACCATGTGGGTGCTGGAAACCAAACCCAGGTCCTCTGAAAGAGCAGTAAGTGTTCTTCACTGCTGAACCATGTCTCTAGCCCCAGGAACTATAAATTTAAGATTATTTTAAAAAATATTTTACTCTTCATAATGATCCAGTTTAAATGAGTATAATTATTTTTTATTATTCCTATTTTTTTCACCCTTAGGAGACAGAGCCTCAGAAATATATTATAGTCACTCAGCTAGAAATGGACCAAGCCAGTCAGGATTCAAGGGCAAATATGCCATTGTGAATTCCTCTTCTTTCAAATATTTCACAGTGCAACATAAATCATAAGACCACCTCTGCTGTGGTGACCAGATACCTGTAGTGACCAGATACCAGATCAAAATCCATAATAATTTTGATGGATTTTCTTTGTTTTTAATTATATGTTCTAAAAAATTGCTCTTCAAGTATTTCTAAAATCCAGTAACATTCACTAGAGACGGATCAAGCAGATCATTTGGAGCCAGGCTCTCGGGTCAATCATTTTTAGTACCAAAAGCAGAGCAAAGCACTTTTGGTTTCCTATTTTGAGGTTCTGAAATGTTCAGTTGCATTTGTTCCCTTTGGTCTGCAGCCAGGAAGGAGGCATAAGGGCTCAAATACCAAATGAAAGGGTGTTCTCACAGGGTTTCTGGCCAGGCCCAGAGTAGAAATATCGGAAAGCTCACAAGCAAAGCTGTGCTGAGATTTTCATACCAGACCTGCAAAAGCAAGATGCTTGTGTATATATACGAAGCAAAGTCTTACTCTGAAACTGAATTCACACTTTCCTCACTGCATCCATTCAACCTCACCTTGCTCATTCATCCAGCTCAAGGTTCTGTACCTATGCAGGTGCATCATCTTCTGCCCATGCTAGACTGAATAGATGATTCCCCTATAAACAAACTTCAACCAGAGATGCACCTGGCATCCTCAGGAGGATGTGCTAGAAGCTAAATGTCCCCCCTTATTCTAAAACAACATTGTTCCAAGCCTACATAATTATGTTTTATTTCTGAAAAGTTCTTAAATCGTTGACTTCAGAGCAAAAATGAAATCGCCACTTATTTTTATTGATTTTTTTTATTGTATCTATGTATATTTCTGTCAAGTATATTTTTGACTAGTACATTAATTTAGCTCTAAACAGAATTTGCCGTTCTAATTTTATCCCACCCATTTCAAGGTAAGGTATGATTTCTCAAAATGTAATTGTCTTTCCTTTATTTAACAGCCATGGATTTATGAATTTCTACTAATTATTAATTTCATTTCTAAACTGATAGTTTAATTCCTTGCTAGATCACTGTGTTTTACCTTTATAAGTGAAGGCAGTTAAAACAAAAGCTACAGTCATTAAATAGAGTCATTTATAATGACAGTCTATTTAAATCAGCAATCAGAAAGGAGCAATTTTCAGGATGATCAGAAAGCCTGTGTTGTGGAGCAATACAAGCAGTAAGATCCCTAAGGAAGGTTCTAGAAAGACAGTACATTAATTGCAAATCATCAAAGGAAGTATTTCCTAAAATGTGTGCTAGTGAACATCAATTAACTGCATTCAAAAGAAAGGTAATCTAATAACTTTGGGAAACTTGGATTTCAATAACTTAGCCAGTTCATTCTCTTCTAACTTCATCAGAGATCTTCATGTTCTAATAGTCACATTAACAGCCAGGAAAGAAGCATACCGTACCAAATGTGAATGACAGGTATGCAGCTTTTCAAAGGGCATCCTATGAGGTTACTGTTCCTTAGAATACACATTACGGAGGCCTGACCTAGAACAGTCAAACTCACTGGAAATAAAAAACAAATGACCCTCCTCTGAGCATTGTACCATTGCCAAGAGTATGTCAGCATGTTCATCTTCATAACAGTCCTGAGTGCTGGGTAGGAAATGCTGCTGCCAAGTTAGGATACTGGAGCCCAGTGAGCCTTGGCCCCGATTGTTTTTAAACAATGAAGACTAATCTCTGACCCACTGAATCTGAACCTTAAGAAAATGTATCCACACAAGTACATGTGTAAGCATACAAAACTGACAGGTGATTCTGTCAGGGGTATGTTTGGGAACAACTGGAATAAGCTATTTACACCATGACCGTGTGTGTGTGTGTGTGTGTGTGTGTGTGTGTGTGTGTATGTGTGTGTGTGCATTTTAAGATTTATTTATTTTTATTTTATGTTTATGCATGAGTGATTGTACCTATATGCATTGTGTGCATGCCTGGTGACTGCAGAGGCCTAAGAGACCCAAGGAGGGTGTTGGATCTCCTGGAACTGGAGTAAAAGGGGGTTGTGAGCTGCCTGGTGTGGGTGTAGGAAACCAAGCCTGGGTCCTCTGAAAAAGCAACAAGTGCTCTTAACCACTAAGCCATCTCTTCAGCTCGCATTTACATATTTTTAAGTGGAAAAAAAAACCAGATTGAATTCTACCTCACTTCCAAGTTCATGATCTTTCTGTTGTAATACACCACTGTACAATGATGCTTTGTTTTTGGGAGTGTCAAGGGAAGAAACCTGGAGATTCTCAGAAGGTACACAGTGGTAGATTGGTGCTCTGCTCTTCAACACCATGGATCAAGGTACAATAACCTCTAACTTAGATAGCCAGGTTAAAACACAAATCTTTATAAATAAAAATTCGTCTATTAACTTGTATGTTTAGTTCCTGTAAAATCACCCAGGGACATATGTGGTACAGACGCAGCTTAAGGTGTGGTCAGCTATGAATGTTCTTTCCTTCATCAAATAGAGGCATTGCTCCACTTCTCCAGAGCATTCTGACTTGTGAATGTTTGCTGACTTGTCCTTAAAAATCTAAATTAAACTCCGTTTTCAAAGATAAAATAAGCCATTTTCTTTGGCCTTTCTAACAAATCCATAGAAACTTTCTCTTTTCACATATAACAGTGTGTTTTCCAGACCTGCCTGTGTGCCCTTTCATTCTGATTGTAGTGCCCTGATTCAACTCCCACTTCTACAATAAAACTGCTCATTTTTTTAATTTAAAAAAATCTGTAATTATTAACCCCTTTCCTTCACTTCTTCTGGTAACAGATCAGAGTTGGATATACCCGCATGCTAGACACTGAGTTTGTGAAATTAAAGTGCCTCAAAGTCTAATTGATGGTGGGAGAGGGGGAGCGTTTTCTCCAGCAATCATTCCATCCTATAGACATTTTCTATTTTACATTAATCTCCTTAGTCCTTGTACATACGGCTTTGTTAATAAGACAACTCTAGCAGGTCTTAACTGAGGAATGTCCCTCACTCAGGTCACTAAACAATGGATTAATGAACTGCTCACTTACACCCTGAACTTCGGAGCAGAGTCGATGAGCACCTGAGCCCTGGGAAAATATGTCCCTTTGCTCTAAAATGGGCCAAGAAAATAACTTGGCAAAAAGAATGAGGAATTCAAAGACAAACTGGCTTTTCCCATTGTTCGTGCAGGTCAAACACCTATGTGGAGCTACGTTGTGCATATTTGGTAAAGCTCATAATGTTCACTGGGTTGAGCCTAATGGCTCTTTGAAAGCCATTAAGGTGTATTGAGTCAATACGTTTTTTTGGCATGTGTGCTAATTTGAAAAACACATTGTTTTACTTATAGTACATTCTTTCACCTCAGAACCTTCTGGTCCAGAAGTGGCTTACTGTTTGAACTGGGTGGTTTACACAGAGGGGAAAGAAAGGGGAAGCTCTGTGGATTTATGCTAGACCTAAGGAAAGCTCTGTTTAAGAGTGGATATTCATTTCCAGAAGCTGCTTTTTTATGTTGGGAGAACAAATGCTTTTCAGACCACTCACATCACCTAAGAGTGGCAAGTGTTCCTCACAAGATGGAGCCAAGAATATATGCAAGACTTAAGAAAATCTCCTTCATGGCATCAAAGATCAAATGACTCACCAAGGGAAAGGGAAAACTTTTGCACACTGTGGGGAAACTTCCTGCTAAAAGAATCACACTACATAGTTTTGGTTTTGCAGTGCTGGGAATTGAACCCAGGATTCCTTCATATATTAGGCAAGTGTACCACTAGTGGGTAAATGTGTGGTCCTCATTACACAATTTCTATCAAACAAAATTATTAATTTTTAAATTTTTTTAAAAAGAGATTTACTGCATCTACCCATCTTCTCAAAAGGGAGCAGGAAGTTTAGAGAAGGAGAATTAGCTATGATTGACCCAGAACTACTGCACAAGTCAGAGTTCTATCACTGTGACAAACTATGTAAGACAATCAAGTTACAAGGAAGAAAGGTTTATTTGGGCTCACAATTACAGAGGTTTCAGTCCATGGTCTCTTGTTCTATTGCCTTGGGCCTGTGGCAAGACAAAACATCATGGTGGGAGTGTATGCTGAAGCAAACGTCTTCGAAGCCAGGAAGTAGAGAGACAAGAAAGGATTGTGGATCAGTATCTCCTATGGGATACAACTTCAATGGCCTAACCTTCTTCTACTAGGCTCTGTCTCCTGAAGTTTTTCCACCTTCCAACAGTGCATAGGCCTAGGACTGAGCCTTTAACACCTAGTGTGTGGGTCATTGAAGATCAAAATTATGGCAGTGATAACACCAAGGCACAGGGTAAAAGCTGAGGCATGTCTTACCATCTCTAAGATCTCTCTATGGCAGACCTTCTTCAAAAGCAGAAAACACTCTCACTTCAAGAAAAAATTCAAGACTCATAGTCATGGCCCAGTAGAAAACCAAGTGCTAAACCTCATTCATATCTGGTATGCATTCCCTGCCTTGAATAGCGGCTCTGCCTTAAGCAGCCATGCTTCACAGCTGGGCAGCACTCTATAGTATTCCCCACATTCTTATGCCCCCCAAATCACCCTCTAACACTGCCTACTCCCAGCATCTCCCACTGGCCTACATCCCATGGACCTTGATTAAGCCCTTACAGCCCATCTATGGCCCACTGACCTCAGCTATTCTCCACTCAGATCTGAGCAGAGAGTTTTCAGCTTCTACACAGGACTTCCCTTGTTTTCATGTGTAAGGCTTAAGCAACTTAGCCTGGAAGAGAGAAGTTCCATAGCTTTGTGTACACAAACACACACACACACACACACACACACACACACACACAGACACCCTTGTTTTCATGTGTAAGGGTTAAACAACTTAGCGTGTAAGAGAGAAGTTCCATAGCTTTGTGTACACACACACACACACACACACACACACACACACACACACACACTGGAGTCCATCTCCCTAGGCCTGTGATATCTCTGCCCCTCTTCCTAGAATATAATCTTACCCAGTCTCTCCTATTTAGTCACCATAGATCTTTTCTACTCAGATCTAAGGCTTAACATAAATACCACCACTACCTTCCTTAGAAATCGCCCCCTGTCACCTTCTATTCCACCCTCACCAATGAGATTTTCCTCCTAGCTCCCATAAGGCATTATACCCAGAGTCTAGCATATGATTCTCTGTATTGGATTGTCATAATACACTCTGGCTCTTTGCAGTTGAGAGTCACATCTAATTTAACTTTTTAAATGCCTAACACAGACCATGCATTTAATAGGTGTTCAGTATTTATTGAGTGGGGAAATAAAACATTATAGCTCAGATACTTCCCTCCCAAAATGGAGCCACAGGGTGGATCTCATTTTAACATAAGTGTGAGATTTTCAATCTTTATTATTTTTGTTTTACTTAATTGACACATACATATCAAAAGGCCTTAAGCTTCATCAGTGGGACTCTTTTAATAACCCTGTAATGGCTTTTAGTTATAAGTAAGCTGCTCTCCTCTCATCTGAAGGGCTACCGGAATCAAGTAGGGCAGTGAAGGAAAGAAATGGCCACATCCAAAGAATCTACTTCTCACTAGGAGCTGTGACCTCTGCTTCAGAGGCTTGCTAATGAAATAAGCTGTCAAGGGTCACATGGCTGCAGGCATGCAGCAGCCATCAGGGTGAGAGCTCAGCCCATGCAATGGACCCTCATCATTCCCACAGCATCAAGCTGCCTCATACAAGAACACCAATCAGATTATACTTAGAATACATCGATTTGATCCAGGAGTCTGTGAAGAATTTTAAAACATTGTAAAGATTCCCAACTCTGCTCATGAAGCATTATATTGGAGTGAGTTTCATGTTTACAAATAGCATGTGCATGATTTCTTTCGAGAAAAGAAACAAATAGTGAAAATAAACATTAAAAAAATGCTTGGCTCGAAGCATTGCTAACCCCTTTAAAGGCTATGGACCATGGCCTGTGGCTCCAGTTCCAAGGAGCCCAGATGAATCCTGTTTTCCCATCTCCCTCACTGAGTAGAGCATAGCTCTGCAATCTCTTTCCATTAACTACCCACTTTTTCTTTTACCCAATGCCATCTCATTTTAAAATGCCATTTTTTAATGAAGGGTAATGTTACATGCTAGGAAACTGTAAAAAAAAAATTAATGGGATAGAATTGGTATGAAGAAAATGCATTATTTCAATAGTTTTATTATTTTTTTTTGCCCATTACACATTTACAGGTTTTGTTGTTTAGATGGATATGCTTTACAGATGGCTCTATGCAAACATATTACTTTAACACTTCAATCATTGAGAAACTTAAATGAACAGTCCAATTGCTTTTCCACAGGACAAACCCTTCTAAAAGGCTTATTTGGATTCTTGTTAGTACTCTGTAAAAATTCTATTAGAAATTCTTGCAGAGGATAGTATAGAAAATAACCTTAAAGGCTGACTGAATGTCATTAGCCTATTAATTTAGTTTCTGAAAATCTCACACTACTATCTGGGAAAACTTCTATTGTTTTCAATACTTCTTTTGTTCATCACTGATCAAGAGCCCAGAATAGTAGATGGCACCTAGTGGATTGTTTTCAAAGTATGTGTTCAATATGAAAATGCTTTCTGTGAAACTCTGGATATGTCTGCTGTGCTTGCATTGCCCCCCACCCCCCCATTTCTGTGTTCATATATGTGTGTGGATGCGTGTGCATGGAGGTCAGATGTTAATGTCAGATATCTTCCTTGCTCTCTCTCCAGCTTATTTTTAATCATTTCTTTTTGTTTTATGTGTATGAATGTTTTACCTGCATGTGTTCAAGTACACCTATGTGTGCAATGCCCTCAGAGGCCAAAAGAGGGCATTGGATCCCCTGGAACTGTAATTATGGATGGTTGTCAGCTGCCATGTGGGTGCCAGAAACCAAACCTAGTTCCTCTGCATGAACAACCAGGGCTCTTGACCACTGAGCCATCTCTCCAGCCCCCTCCAGCTTATTTTTTGAGGCAGGTCTCTCATTGAGCCCAGAGCTTATCAATTCTGCAAGACTGACAAGCCCATACAGTCCTCCATTCTCCACCTCCTCTGTGCTGGGATTATAGGTGCAGCCGCCACAGCCAGGTTTTACTGGCTTCACCTGGTTGCTTGGCATTCAAATTTAGGCTCCAGTACTTATGTGAAAAACACTTTCCCAGCCGAGTCAATTCCCCAACCCCAGTTCAATTGCATTTGTCACATGTTTCTTGGTCTTTCAGTTAAGATTCTGACTAAATTAAGCAGAAAGAAGAGGAAATCATAGGAAGGCTGTGAAGTAGGTCACAGAGCTAACCTGCTGGGTGCTCAGGTGATTGCAGGATGACATGGGAACCAGAGGGTCTCCAGGCTCCAAGTAAGAGAATTCACAAACAGCCTCCTCAAAAGATTGTTCACCAGAAGAATAATTTCTAGAGAATTCCCATTGCTGCCCCCTCCCCTCAACATGCAACTTCCCAGGAGAGAAAAGGCTTCCAGGTAAAGCTTGGATGCTAGCCCCCACCTGAGATTGCAAGCTTTTAGGTAGAAGACTTAGCCAAGCACCCACACCATGCGGATGGAGACCACCAAGGTTGGCTCCTTAAAGGAGAATTGACATAGCCCCATCCTTCCACACAGACATGGACAACAAACAAAACCAACAGACATTGACCAAGCCTCTGACAGCAAAATGAATCTCTGCTTCTCTTTGCTTGAAAAGGATGGAATTCGTGCACATTAATTTTAGAACATGAGGTCTCAACTTTCATTTTTATCAAAAAACAAGCCAACAGTTCTACACAATAGTCTCTAACGTGCTTCCTTTCTCATTCCTCTGTCCATTTCCATGTCCACTCAGTCAAGAAAGAAGGGGGGGGGACCAAGAGCAAAAGAGAGTGAGAGAGAGAAAGAGAATAAACTAAATGAAAGAATGGAAAAAAAATTTAAAAAAAGAATGGATCCATGATAAATGAGATCAGAAACATTGATTTTGAATAATAAAACCATAAAATTATTACATCGTTGAGTGTAAGACATGAAGTTACGAACTGTATTCACTAGTAAGTAATGGTGCTGATTAGACTTTTGCTAATATGCTTGTGTCCATAAGGAGAATCAAAATGGCAGGTCAGAGGCCCCAGTAAACATAAAAATGGAGAATATATGATGCTGAGGGCAAATAGAAAAACATTATAGTATGTGGGATGCCTGGTTCTCTTTCATGATTCAAAATTGTGTGTAACTTTCTCTTAACAAGTTCTCTCATGCTTTCAGTGGCCAGTCAAATGCCACCCACGTTTAAAACTGTCCCTTCAAAATATTCTTCGATTTAGTTATGTCCTATTTAGTTTAGTTCTTCCTTCGATTTAGTTTAGTTCTGTCCTATTCCACTGCACTTTCCACATGCATGTATTACAGCTTTCTATTGTGGACTTTATTTTACTCTACGATAGTAACTGCGTTTTTATAGTATTTACCAAATACCCGATGTGTAAGTGCTTAATAAGTATCACAAGTAAAAGCTGTATTTCTATAAATCTGTATTTATGGATGATGCAAGCATCTTGTAAGTGTGGAATTATTTTCTAGTGTCACAAAAATTTTACTGTCACCCTGACAACTCTTTATAGCAGGTCCTCTGGCTCTCTCTAGCTCATGCATTAAGTAAGTATTTGCCTTTCACCATACATCTTTTTATTCCTGCAGGGTTTAGCTAAATATTTACCACATTGTCTGAGGCTTTGTAGAGTTAGCAGACATCCAGATATGAGTAGAGTTTGTGCAAGAAGATGTAAGGGGCTAGGTAGGATAAACACAGAACTGTAGCAAAAAGCTGAAAGGTGTGAGGTTTGTGCTTAAAGAAAACTAGTCTCATTCTGACAGACATCCAGCAGCAAAATTTTCCACGTTTTCTATGAAGATGCCAGAGAGAAGATATACACACGTCTATCAAAACTGTTGGGTCTGAATGGTTCACAGTTGGCCTTCTATTTACACACAGCAGCTCACATAGGGCCAGAGCTCAGGGAGACATGCCTTAGGAGAAGACTTTCCTAGTGTCCACAGTGATCCCAGACCGTTGGCTAGCCCTAGACCTTTGTCTTGAAATCCTAAGGTTCTTCCTTCCTTTGACAGGAAGGTATGATAAAATGCCCTTTAATGTTATTCTGAATCTATAACACCTTACCAGCTTTTCAAAAACAAAATTTCAGGCTAGAGAGATGGCTCAAGGGGCAAAACACTTGTCTCACAAACATGAGGGCCTGAGTTCAAATCCCTAGAACTTATGTAAACACCAGGCACAGGACATGTCTATAATCCCAGGTACTCCTATAGAGAGATCAGAGATGGAGACAGGAGATAGCTAGCCTGGCACACTGACAAGCAAATAACGAAAGAGAAACTCTGCTTCAAACAAGGTGGAAGGCAAGGCTCTACAACTGAGGTTGTCCTCTGACCTCCACACACACCAAGGGAAGTCCACACCCACACTCACAAGTGAATACACACACACACACACACACACACACACACACACACAGATTCTTTTAAAAAATGTAAAATTTGGGGGTTGGAGAGATGGCTCAGCAGTTAAGAGTACCAGCTACTCTTACAAAGGACCCAGGTTTGATTCCAAGCACCCACATGGCAGCTAACAACAGTCTATAACTACTGCTCCAGGGGATCCAATGCCCTCTCCTGACCACCTCAGACACTGTAGGACATGGGTGTGCTTACATACACACAGGCAATACACTCATACACATAAAATAAAGATAATAAATGTAATCTCAGTTAATATAAAATTTTACCAAACATGGCATAAGAGTCATTGTAGTGTCTACCAGCAGTACCTATGTTAAAACCTGGTTGAGTTTCTGAAACAAACAGTGACTGTCTCTACTTGGCAGCAGGGTTGAGGGTCATTTCCTTTGTGGTCCTTCTGAGGGAGCTATAGGCACATAGGATATTTTGAGGAACATTTTTTAAATTTTGTTTTTGTTTTTATTTTTGTGTGTTTATGAGTGTTTTATCTGCATGTATGTAAGTGCACTCATGCATGTAATTCTTGCAGAGGCCAGAAGAGGGTATTAGGTCCCCCAGAGTTAATGATTGTTAGCTGCCGGGTGGGTGCTGGGAAATGAACCCAGGTCTTATGCAAGAGCATCCAGTGCTTTTAATTAATGAACCATCTCTCCAGGCTCTTGAGAGTCCAATTTGATTAAACCATTTGAAATTCAACATTCTGCTGAAAATAATATATCAAAAACTTTCTTAGCTTTCATTAAAATAAAGTTCCTAGGACACTGTCATCTTCAGCTCCATCCTGGAAGACTAATAACAGCAGCCAGTAATCACGGATTTGCCCTACTTTAGTGTTGACTTTATCATATCAATGATACAGGCGATGCACAACTTTGTGTTCTGTAGACTGTGGAATTATGCAGTCTTCCCTAATTGGGTTTGTGATTAAAAAAAAAAAAAAAAAAAAGACTTACCCTGTACATTCCAAGTGTGACATGAGATTTATCCTGGAAAAATCCCTTGAATCACAAGTAGGATGTGTAGGTTAATGCATTACAGTAAACAGTACTTTGTTATATTTATACCCTAAAACCACCACCCAGCTGAGGGTACAGCTCAGCTCCAGAGCGCTTGCCAGCATGTGTGAGACCTTTGGCTCAATCCTCAGCATTGAAAAATAAAATAAAAATACAATTACCATCTAAGCAGCCAGATGCTCGCACCATGAGCAGAAAGAGGTAGAGAAATATTGTCAATAGTGACTGAGGGGCCATAGATCCAAACACTCATCCAATATCTCCCAATCCCAGGAATAGACAAAACTGATAGACACAGCAAAGGAAGAGCCAGCTGCTCTAGTTATGATGTTTTATACAATTAACTGTGGGGTTGGACAGGGAAGATAAGTAAATTTTCTGTTACAAACGAAACTAGGTATCTGACTCTAGCGTCTATATAGGATCACTTGTTTTACTTTCTCACAAACAAAATCTTCAATTACACTGTTAACTCCTTTCTCAGCTGTATAAATGTGAATCCTCTTGACAATGAAGTGGTAGAGATGACCAATTACCCTACAGAGGCACTATCTGTTGTCTACAGCCATACCACTCTGAATCTAGTCTAATAGACTTCATTGACTCTTCATAATTTTGTGATGAAAGCTTCATTTCCCCATAAACCCCATCGCATGGAAAGTTATAGGAAACTTAAGTCCCAAGTTAAAAGGAGTGTTTGGGACAGAACACAAGTCAGGAATGTTGTAGGATCAACAGTGTCCACTGCATACATCACTTGAGGATTTTTTTTTTTTTTTTGAGGATTCCTTATGAATGGGCCAACCTAAGTGTCACTCATTCCAGAGTCACTCACTTAGTACCTGCTCAGTAATTGTGTGTCAGATAAAGATTTGATGACTTAGTAAGGCTTTGCAAGAATGCTTTGAACTTGACTGCAACTTTAACGGGAAAGCCTACCTACACTCTACATCCATTATCAAGACATTAAGTAACATTTTTGTCCCAGAACTGATGAATATTTAAAAGTACCTCAAACAAGAACTTTATATTTTAGCTTTGCAAGTTGAGCCTATTGCCATATATCCCCACCCCCAAATAGAATTATTTGACTTTATACATGCTTTCACGAAGGTGACCCTCCACCTTTGCATGGCACTGGTGATACTGTTCTTACATGACACCTGCTTTCCTCACAACCAGCAGCTTGGTGTGTGCCACACTGCAGCAGATGGCTTGAGGCATGACGTGTTAATGGCAGTGATTACTTTATGAATAGTGACAGCTGATCAGGGACATAATAAAACAATAGTGGCTGCCATCCTGGAAAAAGGTGCTAAATAGGGGTGACATGCTTAGTGAGGACTATACTCCTGTCCTGAACTCATTATCAATTCCAAAGGGACACAGGCCAGCCAGGCATTGGCAGACTCAGTCACAGACGAAAAAACCATCCAGCTCAAAGATCTCCTTCCATGTTAATTGGAAGGGGGTGGGGCTCTGGGTTTTAATGCAAGAGCCATTTGGGCAGCTAGCTCTGACTGAGTCTTGCATTTCAGTCCTCAAGTATCATATTCCCTGAGCTTGGGGCCAACACTCACAGCTCTATGGACTCCGGTTCCTCCCACTCTTCATGAATCACAGCTTCCAGCCAGGAGGTGACAGAGTTTGAGGAAATCAACTTTTGTATCTAGTAAATCTTGAGGACAAGCAGTATTCTGAACAAATTTGTATATATATTTTATGAACCCCTAAAAAGAAAGAGGCACAAAAGAACTCACTGGTAAGTCTCTCTTCAGAGTTATTTATCCACTCCACAGACTGAACACGGGAGAGTAAAGGAAACAGGATAGAGTCTTTCCCTGAAAGGTACATAATCTCATGAGGAAGACATATACGTAAACAGCCAATCACAATCTAGAATGATGAGCTATAATTATCTTCCTGTTGAGCATAAATTAAAGGCTTAAGAAAACAATGACACTAACTTAAATATATATGTATTTAAAATCATCTAATAAAATAAACATTCACTGTTTCAATGAGTTAAGCTAATTCCTCTGATTTACCTTGGATTATCAACACACCTACTTAAAATGCTGCTTTTTGATAATTCAAAGAAACGTGAGATCTTCCACACTGTTATTTTGAGGCTTCTAGTGGGTTTTACTCTTGACTTTAGCTTTCCATCATGCACATGCAAAACATAATATGCATGAAGGCATCTGAATAATCTAAAGTGAAAATTTTTGTACACAAAATATTTTTGTCCATTTCCTGTGATAAGAAGGAATGAGAAGACAATTCAAACAGAGTTCAAGATTGACAGCTATCATCTGAGGGCTAGGGATGTTGCTTAGTGTTTGAAAACTTGCCTAGCCTGTGTGAAGCCCTCTCCCTCTCCTTCTCCCTCCCCTTCTCCCTCCATCTCCTCCTCCCTCCCCCTTCCCTCCCCCATCTCTCTCCCTCTTTTTCTCCCCCCCCTTTTTTCCTCCAATTCTCTCCCCCTCCCCTGTCTTCTCCCTCCCTCTCTCGCTTATGTGTGTATGTATGCATACACATGTGTAATATCTACATCCATGTTCTGGACAGAAAAAAAATGAGTATAGGACTACCACCTGGGTTCCTCTGAGCCCAATGTCTGCCAAGGGCACCAAGCATCATGCAAAATTAATAGGTATTTCTTCTGTGTTCTATGATCTGCCACCAGTATTCTCTTCATAAGTCTCAGGACCAAAACTAAGCCCTGAGCTGATTACAATGAGTTCATCCCACCCATTACAGGATCTTCCCAGAGTGGCTATTAGAGAATTACTGTATTGTATCTGCCCTGGAGACATAAGAAGGTCCTGGTGTATTTCAGTGATTTTACTTAACCTGGTAATTAGTTTACATGGTTTTATAGGGATTTTACTGCTTCAGAGATGACAGGTTTTCTTTGCAAAATGACTTCTGATAGCTGGTCATTTCATTTCATGGTTTACAAAAGATCTGATCTATTGGGTAAAAGGTCCTCATTAAAGAATATAGAAAAAGCCTTTTGACATCCAACAGCTCTTTTAGTGCATTGTCTCTTTTTTTGTTAAATATATTTTGGCCTGTTTATGGAATGGAACTGTTTAAAGGCTAAGGAAAAGGCTGCTTAGATATAAGGCAGAGTCAGTAAGAACAGAAGTTTTACATACAAAATATGGAGAAATTATTTGATAATTTCCAAGTCTTTTAAACTGGTACAGGTGGATGTATATGAATAAATAATAACAAAAATACCACAGGCCTGTTAATTCTCTGAACAAACTATTGACTGAACACCTTCTGTTCCTTACAAAGTCCTAGGCTTTGAGGGACAGCAGCCAAAAACAGGACAAATTCGTCTTCAAATAACAAGAAGAGAGGGAATCGAAGGAGGAAGAAAAACAAGAAACTTCAAGTAGAAAAAAAGAGACTGGAACTGAGAGGAAAAGCTTCAAGCACTGCAAAAACTAGAGGAAGAATGTTCCAGAAAGAAGAATCAGAATTGTGAAGGCATTAAAGAAAGAGTTAAAGAGTTCTAGGTGACATGGTCAAAGCATAGTGAGTAGATACCTCAGAACTTCCATAAAACTTTCACTGAGTAAATGGTATTTTAAAAGGAGTGCAGTTTCCAACTGAGAGGCAGATACTGCTGAGGTGCCATGCCACTACACAAGGTGTAAAATCTCTAGGACCTGGAGCTGGAGAGATGGCTCAGGGGTTAAGAGCACTGGCCGCTCTTGCAGAGGACCCAGCTTCAGTTTCCAGCTGAACAAGCACTTACAACTCCAGTTTCAGGGGATCTGATGCCCTCTTCTGGCTTCCCCAGGCACTGCAGGCACATGGTGCCCATATATACATGGAGGCAAAGCACTCATGCACATTATACAAAATAAGTAAATCTTTTTTTTTTTTGTCTTTTTGAGACAGGGTCTCCTTGTAGCCCCAGCTGTCCTGGAACTCACTATGTAGACCAGGCTGGCCTCGAACTCACAAAGATCTGCCTGTCTCTGCCTCCTTTTTAAGGAAAAAAAAAATCACCTTCTCTCATAAGGTTTCTGAAACACAAGATAGTCTATATACCAATTACCCCCAAACTCATGGTGGGTGTGATATAGTCAGCTTGTAAGTAGCATCCAAGAGTAGAGAAAGGGGGGCTTTGATACTGAATTTCAGGGAACAACGTCGTCACCATTCACTTTGTTTTCCTTTTTCAATCACTTCTAACTTTAGATATAGAAAATGAGTAGTTCCCTCTAAGAATATATATTATTGATAAAAGATTGTCTTTGACCTTCCTACCTATATTTCCTTACTCTTTTCTAACTCTTTGGCTATGAAACAGTTTTAGATGTATTACATTCCAGCAAGTATAGGAAATTATTTTATACATTTATGTAAGGATTCTTGCACACCCTAGAAAGTACACAACCTCCCTGTATCTTTTGATCAAATGGCATCATAATTGTTGTATCCCTAAACATGATTATTTCTCCCTGTGCCACCAGTCACTAAGAGCAGGCCACAATGTTGCAAATAGTCTTAACTCCTTAGTTTTCAACGCTACAGATTACTTCCATCTTTTTACTAGTACAAATAAAGTTCCGATCAACATACTTGTACATAGCTCCCTGTGTACAGGAGCAGATATTTCCTTCGTGTAGACACGTAATTCATCACCTCTTTTACAAGATTTTGCATTTTCTTCCTGGGTCTCCCCCTCTACCAAGACACCAATAAACATAGCTAGAAAGAAGCTCTTTTGGATGGCCGACCCATCTCCTCCTCAACTTCACTCTTACTTGCCATTAAGTGATGAGAGGGGGCCCCTCACCCTTTGACCATACTTGCTTTGTGGATGACCTTGCAGAACAGGTGGTCAAAGCAGTATTGCTATGTGATTCAGGAGAAAGCTGACCTTTGAGCTGACTTGTGATGGAATGGTGTGAGGCAGGAGCAGAGCAGTATGGTTTCCGACCAGGCTCAGAATTCAGAGTAGTAACAGAAAACATTTTTTGGCTACAGCTAATCATCTTAACATACTTTAGCATTTGCTGCCAACGTGTTTCCTAATTAAGAACAACATAAAATCATAGGAAGTCTTGTATCCTGTCTCATGGACTCTTCATGTATCTTGAGTGCTTTGGCTTTACTTCTCAAGTATAGCTACCAAAAAATTTTAAAGATACTGGTTGATTCAAAAGTTCTGTTTTGCCAACCATGAGCTATGGTTTCATTAACAAGATTAATGTACATCCCAGAAAGTACAACCAAGCATTTTTTTTTCCTCCTTAAACAAATGCTACTATTAAAAACTAATTTACATCCCCTATTCACGATTCAAGGGCTTTCTTTTCCCCCTAGAGATAAGAGTTATGCAATTTGGGGGTCTTTTAGATAGACCCACTGAAGGGGTACTCCAATTGCCTCACCCTGTGTCCCTGTTCAGCATGGAAGAAGCCAGAGCAGTCTGCATCCCAATTCCCTATCAGCAATCTGAGTAACCTCTTCAGAGGATGGTGTGATAAGAATAGAAGGTAGGAATTGGCTAGGCAGTTAGGGTAAAAAGACCCCCCCCAAAAAAATGTAGCCAGTTTCTTGGCTAAAACTCACAATGTCCTTGGGCCTCTTAGCAACATATTCTGTTCCAAAGGCAAAAAAATAACAAAAGTATTTGGGAGCTCTTATCTAATCCCTAAAAGATATTAGGGTTAACTCTGCAGAGGGGTAATGTTGGAGTAGCAAAAACCCCATTAAAAAAATGAAAGAGAATTAAAAGTAAAAAAAAAGAAAGAAAAAACTAATAAGCACCCTCCCCCTAACGAAAGGTCAGTACCACTTCATTGGCAAGATACCTGTGACTGATGTAAAACTAAAATAGTTAGGAAAAGAACTCATCTCTCTAGGATAGCCTGGACTGCCAGCCATGTTTGTATGCTTGGTCATGCTGAGCACATTTCAGGATACATGGCAGATGAGGATCTGGGTTTCTTCCTGGGTCCTGCTTAAAGCCATGCTACGTTTATTTTAAAGTATTTAGAAATGAACCTGTAAGTTCTGATCATCAGCCTTCCACAACCAATAAATGGACATAAGATAATCGCTCCAAAGAAAAAAATAGTAGGTGTCATTACTAACTGAGGCTAGAATTCAGCTGACAAGGTGGCTTAATGGGTAAAGGCACTTGCCACCAAGCCAGAAGCCTGTCATCTTGAGGTCCATCCCTGAGGGCTGAGTAGGAGAGAACCCACCCCAGCAGGTTGTCCTCCAACCCTTTACTTGAATACCATATGTGCACCGTGGCACCCCTCACTCCTATACTCATGCATATATCACTCACACAATATCTAAAATAAATAAAAATCAGAATTGGAGAACCCCTTGATTTATCAGTTTGGATGCAGTTTTTTAACTACAGAGCCAAACTGCCTGCTTCCTTTCCCCCACCATCAGGCTGTTTTATTTTGTGTTTTAGGAACTAAAAAAAAAAAAAAAAAACAAGAAAAAGAAACCAACCACTCTGGAATATTGCACATTAAATTTCTTCCTCTCCTTTTATTTGATTTTTTTTTTTCCCCACTGAAATCAGCTCTGAAATGACACAAGCTGGACTTGCAGACATCTTCAGACATGTTTGGATGATTTTTTAGGGATTTTCAGAATTGCTGTTAAATGTTTTTCAAGTGAATACTCATGATCTGGAGGCCCCCTTCCAGAACCTGGCTCCGCACGCCTCGTGGTTTGCCCGCCTTCCAGATCTATTTATTGTGTGTTGTTCTTGGCTCTAGCTTGCTTTCCATTTTTCGCGATGAGTCCTTTATGAAGGCGCTTCCTTTTTTTCTCCCTAGAGTGGCTGCCTGCACGGTTGTTCTCACGGGCCTTCCAGTGTCCCTTTGCTAATGAAATGAGAGCTGCCTCCCTGCCTGGCTGGGGTGATCCAACTGTTTCCGTTTTAAAATATAAACACACCTTTAGTCAATGAAATTCCTGGGTAAACCTGGAGAAGAGATGATAAGACATTAAGGATGAAAAGAGTTGCAAGAGAGGCACACCAACAAAATGTGTAAGTCAAGGAAGACCGATAAGCAGAAAAGTAAACGCTTTTTTTGAAATATTATGAAAAAAACAACCTCCCCAAAATGCTTCTCTCTAATGTCTTAATGCTCCTTGGCAGGTCTGAATGATTGGTTTTCCTGGAGAGTTCTGGAAGTCCACCCTTCCTTCCCGCCTCTCTCACCTCCTTCCTTGTCTGCTGAACATTTTCTTGGCCTCCATGGAAACAGCCGCTAACACCACAAACCTGGATGGTGTATGATTGGGGGGGAACAGGTGCCAACTGGAGGCACAGCTTGCCAAGTCAAGTCAATTCACCGTGATGCTCTGACTGTACAAGCGGACCTTAATCCTTCTGTAACCTACAGCGCACCCTTGACATCATGGAAAGAATGGGGGAAGCTAATGTCAACAGATGAACCCTACTAATTCTTTCAGAGGGTTCCTCCAGCAAAACAAGCTGTTTACTTCTGCAGCTTGCAAATCCCCCAGATATTTCTGGAAAATTGAATATAACCATAGCTATCAACTTACCAAAACAGTGGCTAATTCTTTTTCAGGTATTATAACTGATAAACCCTCACATGACTGAGAGTTTATCTTCCACTGAAGCATTCTATTAAAGACCTCATTGACTAGTCAGAGGTTGACCCAGTAGCTCTAACAACTCAGTTTCAGAAAAAGGATCTCTCTTAAATCTGAGAAACGATCTTCTCTCTCTGAAAATATTTTTTCTCATGTAAAATTTCCAGCAAGGCTTGAGGATAGAGCTCAGAGGTCCTATGCTTGCTTGGCATGTGTGAGACTCCAGGTTCAAGTTTCATAAATAAGTAAATAAATACCAATTTCAGCAAAATCATTTGTCCTTATAAACAGGAAATAAAGAAAAATATAAAGAGAATTTTAAAAATTAAAATATAAAGTATCAGATGAAAGACTATCACAATTTTGAGTAAGATAAAAATCAGTATCTTTATTAGAAAGAAATGGGCATGTATATGGTGGTTCTCCATCATTCACTAAATACATACAACACATACCTGTGTATGTGTGTATGTGTGTGTGTGTATGTGTGTGTGAATGAACAATGCAGAACTGTACTTCAAGTTCATAATAACTCATGAGGTAAAGAATTAGAAAGTTAGGGATCTTTGATGACAAGACTCAAAATGTTCCCAAGATGCACATTTTGTTAGAGATGGCTTCACTCCGAATGCCCACTCTGGATGCCTGGCCATGCAGTCTCCCTTCTGTGTGGGTACCTGAGAGGATCTCAAGTCTTTGATAGAACAGTCTAAGAAAGAAAGCTCAATCCTGGTGACCCTATCTTATTCTCCAATCTACTCTAGTAAAAATAATTCAAGGGCTACTAGATGGCTCAGTGGGTAAAGGTACTTGCTGCCAAGCCTGAGGACCTGAATTCGATCCCTGGGACTCACGTGGTGGATGAGAAGAACCAAGTGTCCCCAAGTTGTCCTCTAACCTCCACATATGTGTACTGATATGTGTATGCCCACATACACAAACATACACTCATAAAAATAAATAAACATAATTTTTTAAACTTTAAAACTAATAACAATTTTAAACTCTCTGCAGACAAGAAGAGCCACATTTGTTTCCTATCTTCTTACAGGTTTGGGGACCAGTGTCTAGGAGACCAAGGACAATCTTGTAGACATGAAACCTACCAGGAAAGGAAAGCAGAAAGACCTTGGGTCCCAAAGAAAGCAAACATGCTTGATGGTTATATTTATATCTGCCCCACCCTGTCAGATGACACCATAGCTCTGAATTCTCTTGAGCCTGGCTTCCATTGCCCGTCTGACCTTTCTATGTCCCTGTCGCCTGCTGTCTGCCTCCCAGCTCTGACTTACAACACACCTGATTGCAACCACTGGACTCTGAGACATTGTCCCTGAAGCAGATCATGACCTCTGGATTCTGTTTGTCCCTCTGGCCCCCAAGGAAATAATGGCCTGAGGTTCACTTTGTCCCTACCTGCCCGTAGGTCACTAGGCTAAGAGCCAAGCAAGACCCTGATCCCAGGATCTGTGGAGATTTGGTGGCTGTGCACAAACACCAAGCTGTACTCAACCTGTCTGTCTCTATATTCCACATTCCGTCACCCATGTCTCCAGTGTACCAAAGGAGGGCAAGAGCCCTTCCACTTTGCCATAAGATCTCAAGGGAAAATCATGGGGAAAATTAGCTAATATAGAGATATTTCTCAACTGTCTCTGTGTTATCAATGAAAATATTTAATTTTCTGTTTTTAAGAACTCTGTTTAGAAGTAACAACATATATTAAAGTTATATCCTTCAAATGAAAAAAAAAAAAACTTTTTTGGCCAGTTCAGACTTCTTTATTGATAATAACAAGAAAACAGAGAAGTACTTATCTCTGAGCAAGGTGGGCATGGTATGAAGTCCTGGAAGCTTGGCCTCCAGTTCTTCTGTGCACAGATCTCTTCCAATATCCTGACAGGGAGCTATCAATTCTGTTTTCAACATCTTTAATTGTTTTTCTTGGCAGTATCCCTCATGGGGCTAGGGAGCTGTTTCAGTTGGTAAAGAGTTTATTATATTAGGATGAGGTCCTGAGTTCAATACCCAGCATCATCTAAAAACCAGATAATAACAAGTAAATGTCACCACTGGGGAGGATCTCCAGTGCTCACTGGTCATCCAGTCTAGCCAGTGAATGAGCTTCAGGTTCAGCGGGAGACTGCCTCAAATAATAAAGTAGAGAGCTATTGAGGAAGGTATCAGATGCCGACCTCTGCCTCCACACACAGATGTATACAAATGTACCCCCCCATAAACACATGCACAAACACACACACAAATAGTCCCCCAAATTATCTGTTTTTCAAGCCCCCAAAAGCTGACTCCAGTGTAGTAAGTAAGTTATGAATTCATATCCAGTGAAAATCAGGAGCGATACCAACAGGCTGCATACACCAGTAGTTTACAGAAGTTAAAGAAAAGGGTTAGAGTCATCTCATACATCCTGAGGGTAGATAGGCAAGACAAAAAAGCATGGTCAGCCTACCAGTTTCTATGATACTAACATCATGAATGGTGACTAGTGCTAGGAAACGGCCATGCATCATATTAAATCAATGTTGTTAATTTGAATGTTGACTGTATCATCCTTTGTTTTGGATTTGTAGTTGAAGAATCACAAACTTAAATAGTGTTTACCTACTTCTAAGTTTTGCTATAAAGAACACTAGAATATGAAATAGATTTTAAAACTGAAAAAGTCGGCTAAGGATATAGCTCAGTTGATAGAATACTTACTCAGCATTCAGGAAGCCTTATGTTTGATCTCTAGCACTACATAAAACACCATGGTATTGAATGTCTCTAATTCTAGCATTTGGGAAACAGAGGCAGGAAGATCAAGAGGTCAAGTCATTCTTGGCAACATAGTAAGTTCAAGGCCAGCCTTAGCTATATGAGACCGTACCTCAAAACAAAACAAAACAAAACAGAACAAAACAAAAATGAAGAAAGAATGCAACAGGGAGGGAGGGAGGGAAGCTCTACCAAAAATCCCCTGGACAATGCCTTCATAGGCTACTGACTGCAGACTCCTAAATCACCTCCAGCTCTAACACCTCAACACTAGCCTGCTCTTTTGTTTCAATGCTACACAATGAGACCATCCTAAACAATACTGTTCATAGTATGCCCGGCCCCTTTATGTGCCAGGCACCTGTGCTTGAGTCTGAGATACATGCTTTATTATTTGCTAGCGTTGCCAAGAAGTGGTAATGAAGGTATAACATTCTCAAGGTAAAACAAGCATATATCTAATAAATCTAATGAAATTTATGTAATCATTATATATTACTTTTTTATTGCTAAGATCAAATACTTGACAAGAAGCAACTGAAGGAAGGAAGGATTTATTTTGGCTCCCAATTTAAGAAGGGATATAGTCCATCATAGCAGCAGGTAAGGCAACTGGTCATGTTGCAGCAGAGAATGGACAGAAAGGGAAGTCAGGCTGTAAAACCTCGAAGCCTACCCCCAACAGCCCACTTCCTCAACCTACCAAAGCATCATCATCAGCTGGAGACCGAGTTCAGCTACACGAGTCTATGAGGGATATTTCACATTCAAACCACTACACGTTACAAATATTTACAGCCTTTCATGCAAAACAGGAAGGCTGGCCTGGTACTCACTAATACGCTTGCCTTTAAGATGAAAACAGCTTTGAGATTTTTTTTTTCTTTTGCTACATTAGTGCCAGAAATTGTTTCATGCTCCAGGTTCCAACTGGCCTGCTCCTGAGCCAACTCCCTCTTCAGTTTAACTTCAGAGCTACTCCGGGGAAACCAACTAATTCTTAATATTGGAATAAGCAAAACATAATTAGGAAGGTAAATTTCTAAGGGGGGTAAATCATGCAGCATATTCCCAAGTCAATTTACATGATTTTGTAACATCCATTCTTGGAGTTTTCCCCTCTATCTCTCTCCTTCACAGGTAATCATGAGTTGCCTGTAATTAAATAATCCCAAGTACCAGACAGCCAGAGCATCTCTTGAGAATTGCTTCCCAGGTCTCTGTAATAAGCTTAGTTTCTTATATTCACCATGATTTTTGATGCCCTTCTTCACAGGCTTCAAATGGAAGCAAATAGAAGGATTCTGACCCTTTGATCTGAAAGCAAGACTCCGTTTCCTATCTGAAACCACACCTGGACTCAGCAGCTATGCTTGCATCCTTGACCAGTTTACCCTGTCCTTCAAGGAATGGGCCCAGAAATGAAAGTTTGTCACTGATTCATAGCAATCCAGATCTCACCAGGCCCTAAGAGGAAATCTTGTCCAACGACGATCAACAAGAGTACCAAGGCTTCATTTCTCTACTTGAAACAAAACCTTGGTGGGCCCTCCCTATCTGAATGGTTATTTCTAAAATTCATTTTCCAGATTTTACTTCATTAAACTCGCTATCACATTACTTAAGAAAACATTCTGTTTCTGTATATGCTGAGTTGCTTCAAAAAGAATCTTTATTAACCTTCCAAAGGATGCGATTCTTGGGTCCTACCTATCTCGCTGAGATAGATATGAGAAGAGCAAATTGTCCTGCACTAAACTTCCCTGAGTGTTTTAAATCCCATTCTCGGATAAAAAATTCTATAATTAGAGTAGGTTTGATTGTTTAACTTTCTACAAAGCAGCAGTTTCCATTTGGAATTACTGGCTACCATGTACCTGTTTGACCCAGAGTTTAAATTCAAAGATGTCACATTGAACATCTTATTCTTGTCAGTATAGAATGGGAGAAAAGTATGAACCCCAGGAACTACTTGGTTCCACTCTGTTTCTGTTCCTAATAGGTTTACCTCTATCTCTGTCCCTTCCCTATGATGCCCTATCTGGGACAGGCTAAGGGCAAAGATATAGGTAGGGATCTTAATACAAGCACAGAAAGGAGGGTTTCTATAAAAGCAGAATACAAGTTACAGTTCCAGGAAATAGGCTGTAAATGTAAATGAGAGCCCTTCATTATTTCTTTTTTAAGGATACTAGTCTACTTAAAATGTAGATTTATGTACACACACGTCTATGTGTATGTAGTGGAGGTGGGGAGGGAGGGTCATGCCTTTCTCCAGCAGGTCATAGTGTTCTCACAAAGTAATTTAAAATCCTGAAATGGCAACACAATGAGGAACAGCATGAGAGGGAGGGCAGAGAAGTGACAAAGCAGAAGCAAAGAGACCTAGAGTCCCACCTATTTTACCACGTAACAGGCATATGCTCCTGGGCAAAACCCTCTCCTTACTTGCTTCTCAGAGCACAGCTATCAGCACCAAAGGACATAATGCATGTGACACACTGTGTTTGGTACATAGTAGATACTCAATAAATGGCAGATAATTGCCAGTACTATATAGGAAGCATGGAATACAAGGAGGCATTCAGACTCTGAATACAGTCTAATCTGAGCAACCATGTGAACAGGTAATCAGTATATAAGCTGTTTTGTCTACGTGATGGTTATTATGAAATTTTGTCCTGTCCAGACATTTTTTTTTCCTTTGGTCTTTTTGAGACAGGGCCTCTCTGTAGCCCCAGCTGTCCTGGAACTCACTATGTAGACCAGGCTGGCCTTGAACTCACAGAGATCCACCTGCCTCTGCCTCCCAAGTGCTGGGATTAAAGGTGTGCACCACCACACCTGGCTCAGACATTTTTAAGGCTTTTATTATCATCTCTCCACCTTGCCCTCCTCCTGTATACCACTACACACACACACACACACACACACACACACACACACACACACCATTTACTATTTAATTGCCTCGATGAGTTAGTTTCCTGGAGAGACAGCTACAGAGCTAAATATAGTTCTGTCCTCCCAACCAAAAACCCTTTAAAGGAGCTAAATTGCCTTGTTTTTTACTCCTTACCAAAATTTGATCTCCAGCTTTATAAAAGAGCTGAGGGCATTCTAGGATAGAATGTTTAGCAACTGACATGTTGTCCATTGTTGGAGAGGTTTGTATACTGGCACTTAATCCTTGTTTCATTTACAACCCCTGTAGAGAAACCTGAGTCCTGTACACGAGTTCTTCATTTATTTCTGAGCCAAGATAATTCTAGGATTACCACTTGGAAAATTAAGAGAATAGACTAGCACAGTTACCAAGCAGGCAGTATTGAAAAGGGGTCTGCAGTCTTCTTTTTCGGTGACAAGGTTAAGGATGGGTATTGTGGTTGATCCCATTAGCGAGAACCTTACACTCATTAGGTGAGTGGTAGAAGGTGAACTGAGAAGCTGTCCTCCTGAACCTCACCCCCAGCATCGTCTCCTAATGGCAGGCCCTTCCATACAGGGAACTCTTGGCCCAGGAAATGCCTCTCTGGAGTGAATCACAGACAACTCCCACGCCAAGAAACTCCTAGGCCACAACACACTGCAAAGGATTCATGTCATTCTAGAAAAATCTACCAGCACACATTCATAGGCTGTCTCACTCTGATTTCTTGGGTGACCTTTAGGGTTCGAAAGTATTCCTTTGTGTTAAAGCAAATACAAACTATGCTGCAAGCATCATTCAAGAATTTAAAGATTCTATTAATCTCATGTCTTAATTGTTATTGAGAAGGGGGAACAGGGGTGCCTTTGTTTCCTGAATGACCACATGCTTCTAAAAAGTGGCCCACATTGCTGGGGTTTGCATCTCAAGTTGCAGGCAGCTCTGTGTGCCCTGAAACTTTAGTGTAACTAATTCCCAGATGTGAAAGGGGTTGGGGGGGGGCAGGGGGAGAGCATGAAGCTGGACAAATTTACAGTGAGCTGCATGGGTCCAAACTGAAAGATTTGCCTCCCACTCATCTGTTGATTCTGAAGAGCACTTTAAGATAAGGATTAATAGCCAGGCAGGTTGGCACATGCCTTTAATCCCAGCACTTGGGAGGCAGAGGCAGGTGGATCTCTGTGAGTGCTAGGCCAACCTGGTCTACATAGGGAGTTCCAGGTCAGCTGGACAGCTGAGGCTACAGGGAGGCCCTGTCTCAAAAAAATAAAAAATAAAAAAATAAAAAAATAAATAAAAAAATAAAAAAGAATCTTAGAACTTTGAAAAAGAAATATAAATTGATGAATTAGAATGATAGTATTTGTGTGCCTGCTATGCATAGACATTCAGGGTCTAGCCAGTGGAAAAAGAAGATTGAGCGCCGGTCTCCTAAGCATTTACCTTCTACTGAGAAAGAACAAAAATGGAGCACAGAGGCATCAATAGAACAAGCCAAATACAGTAAACCCTTCAACAGAAAGAAATGCCCCAGTGAGCTGAGAAAGATGGATGGAATAAAATAACTCCAAGAACTGGGAAGCATTTGAGATGGGCCTTAAAAACCCAGGAAAACAATTACAACTTTAAAAGATGGCCTGGTTGAAGAACTGAAGGTGAGTTAAGATTGGGAAAAGGAGAGGCATGAAGAATTTGGTGGAATGAACAATGCAGAAACTCCCAGACTAAGGGAGGATCGCATTCTAATAAACTCATGGCAAAATGAGAATATAAAAACGCATTTAATAGAGCTAGCCTCCTGCATATCTTAGTTTAAACTGGCCTATAGTAGACATACTCAGGATACTTACATTAACCTCCAGCTAAGCAAAACAATCTAACATAAAGCTTATTTTATAATAACATGTTGATTAGTTTGTGTCATTTACTGAATACCCAACATGCTGGTGACAGAGAACACTGCAGTTTCCATTCACAGTAATGTGGCTATCCAGGACTCTGAGCGAGTATGTACCACAGTCACTATCCTGGAAAGAGACTGAAATTAGAAAGTGAAAGAGCTCTGTGTGCAGAAAGCTATTGCTTCCACACAACTGTGAAGTCATAAGTTTGTGAGTAATGCCAGACCTGGTGGTGCAAGGCGGTGGTCCTGGCTGCTCAGAAGGCTAAGGCAGGAGGACCACAAGGTCCAGACCTGCCTGGGTGGAAGAAGAATCCAAGGTTGCCTGAGAAGCTTAGTGAGACCATGATGAGAAGTTAGTGAGATCTTAGTGAGTTGATAGGTTTTGAATATTCTAGAAGATGGTATAAAGGAATAAAACACTGAGAAAAGTTGAGTAATGATAATTCAAAATAAGTTTTAAAAAAGGCTGAAGGCTGAAAATTCAGCTAGTAGTAGAGTACTTCCTTCAGATTCAAGCCTTAGTACCACACAGAAAAAGAAATTGTATATGAAGCCTTTAGTCAAGAGCCATTTGCACTGAGCCCATATAGGCTATTTGGCTAGTATAAGATAATACAAGAAAAATAAATTGCAAGTATAATGAAAAATATTACACTGAATCCAGGAGAAAACTAGATAGGGAACATTTCTGAACCCTGAAATAACAGGATCAAGAGAGTGTGTCAGGGGAGATAACACATTAGTAAGCAGGGATGTGTAGGATTTTTGGAGCGGAAACCCTGCTTAAGGGTGAGGCCACACACTCCTTCCATTCAGCAGACACTGACAGCCTACCTATGTAATTAAGCATCAACCCCCCGGCAGGGGTACTCATGTGCACAAGCTCAGAGCAGATGAACTACAAATAAAAGAAGAATCTATAGGACTTGGGAACTTACTGGATGTGTAAGTGAAGAAGTAAGGTGGACCCAAAGTGATGGTGCCAAAAATCAATGAGAGAATGGGGTAGGGAAGTCAATGACCAGAGGGAAGTCAGGGAGGGAAACGATTGAAGGGATAACCCAGAGCAGGTCCACAGTGAAGAGAGAGCCAGAGTTGTGGCAGGTGTGACTACCTACTTAACAGTATGGTCTGCTCACTGCTGCAGAGAATAGAGCTGGTAGCTGGAAGACTGGGGAACTTGGAAAAGGACAGAGTCAAGAGAATTTGAGAGGTCAGAATAGAAGGACCTTAGGGTGGACAGAGGGCAGGCCCATATAAAAGGAGAGTTGACTGTTTTGCCTGTTCTAGATGTAAAGGGATGAACAGTGAGAAGTTTTAATTTCTGAACTATCTCTGATGAACGTGGAGAATTCCAGATAAGAATCCAGGGCTGGGGAGACGACTCAGCTGGTAAAGCGCTGCCTTGCACACATGAGGACCTGAATTTGATCCCCAGAATCCTTGTGAGAAAGTTGAACATAGTGGTGCATACTTGTAATTCTAGCACTGGAGAGGCAGAGACAGGCAGATTCCTGGGACTCACTGTCCAGTCAGCTTATCCTATTATGTAAGCTTCAGGCAGAGAAAGACCCTATCTTTAAAAGCAGGTAGAAAACATTGGGAGTACAACACCAGAGGTTATCCTCTGACCTTATATGCATGCACACAAGCATGCACCTGCCCACACACCTGTGCACCCACACATGTATGAATATGCACGCACACACCCATCCTTCTAGAAGAGTTTACAACCTTACATGTCTATCCAGAAATATTCACTTCCACTGATTAATATTAGGCACTGGTTTTTTTCTTCCCCAGTAGGAGCTACCAATTTACAGTCATTATTACAGAGAAATGTTGTCAAAATAACTGTCACCAACAAAGGTGACTTTCTGTTCAGAGGTTTCCAAACTCTCAGGACTGAGTGTGTAATTTGTCCATTACTTCTAAATTTGAAATAAGCAAAATCGGTGGAGTCTTTCCTCTCTCTTCTGTTCTCTTCCTCTCTCTCTCTCTCTCTCTCTCTCTCTCTCTCTCTGTCTCTCTCCCTTCCTCCATCTTTCCCTCTATCCCTCCTTCCCTCCTCCCTATAATTGCTAGGCTGCAAAGGTTTAAAAGAATAGATTTTGTGTTTACACAGAGTCACACCTCTTTAAGGAAAAATACGAAATTTGGCCTAGAATTAACACTGCTTAACTGAGTTTAAAATTGCAAGAGGAAGTGACCTAGAGTTAAATTGGAAGTTGAAAAATTATAATCCAGGAGCCTGGCCTTTTCTGGGCAGGCTACTTTTTCCCCCCATGCACTGCAGCCTGAAAGCTTATTTACTGAGTCAATTAACAAAAGATAACCTCCCATTGTGTAACCATCAATAAATCAATCCTGTTAATACTATCTTGGAATGTCCCCCACTATTGACGGTCATATTGTTTACATTAGACACTTGAGCAAGCCAGAGCCCTTGAGTCGGCTTGTTTTGACTTAATGGATTCTGGAGTAGCCATTACTACCTATTACTTTCTTTACAAAATATTTGAAGTTGCTCCGAGGTTCACCTGCTTCGCCAGTGCTGGCTGGATGCCCTCTTTCTACCCAGCCAGATCTCATGCCGGCAGCCTGGAGCTGGGTGACTCTTTAGGAAGGCAAACATTTATGAGCAGCCTAGATCAGTCACTTAGGGCACACCTACTTCTTTGTGATTCGAATAATCTATTTCCACCCAGCCCAGCCCCCCACTGTCAGCCACCCTCAACAATCTGGGGAATCAAATTAATCTTCAATTATGTGAAAGAATTTCAAGAACGAGCACAGCTCAAGTTACGGAGTCACTTGCGGTTGTGAACAGTTCATACAGGAAGCACCCTAAACACAGGGCTTTTTCGTAATTTCGCCCCCTCCCCTCCAAAGTAAGGGAACTCTTTTCAACCCCATGAGCATTTCTACATGGGTGAAACCTCAAAAATGTTGAAGATTAGCTTTTAAAGCAAATACAAAATAAAAATCTCTGTGCATATCCTCAAGATACATATAACTACTAAACGCTATGATCATGAGCAGTCGGTCTGACGTTTCATTTCGTGTTTAGTGCTTCCCTTTTAATGACACCAGAAATACTCAGAGAACAGGTTTTTCTCTAAGCAGGGACACTCCTGGGCTTGGAGGCCAAAGGAGTTTGCTAGGGCACGAAATGCGAAGGATTAAAAAGGAAGGAGGGGGAGGGAAAACACCCGTTGTGGAACTTCTGAAGTTTCAGATTTCAGTGCTGGCTGCAGACCTGGGCAAAGTTCACTGCTCCCTCTTCCCGACATGCTGCATACTTTTCAAGTTCCCACTTGCTTCTTAGAGAGGAAAAAACGTGGCCTGGGAGTTCAGGTTGCTAAGGACAAGCAGAGCCAATTTAACCATGCATTCCTTTCCTAAAAGATAGGCTGCAAATTGTTGTTGTTTCACTGTAAATACAAGAGTCTTGGTCCTCCCTACTCTAGACAAATACCTCTGCTACAACTTTGAAGCCACCTTCTTTGGTGGTGGGAAAACATTTACTTGACTCCCTGGCTTCTTCTGCATAAGTCTTGACAAAATAGAATATTATTCTACCTTGTAGCACATCTTCTTATCTGACCTTAGCTTCATTTTTCTCTTGCTAATGATGAGTAAATATGACACACGTGGCTATCGGCTAATAAAAGAAAGTTTTCATTGTTTTCTGACTTTTCTTTTAAACCCCATGCTATATATGTCTGCTTAAGGGTGTTTTGAAAAGGATAAAGTAAGTAAGACTTTGAAAGGAAAAAGAGACATTAAATTTCTGTGTCTGGTAGACCCCTCCACGATCCTGCATTGCACAGGTCCAGTTGACATGGGTGACCTTGGAACTTTCACTGTGATAAGTTTATGCCTTAAACTTGCTTGTGCCTTAAATCTGTTTGTGCAGTAGAACTGGTCATTCGCCTCAAAAAAAATTAAAAACTTTCTTCAAATGAATGGATAAGGCCTTACTGTCTCATACAAGAGGCTGAAACAACTTTCCAATTTTATAGATATAAGATTTTCATAAGAAAATTGAGTCAATTATGCATTTCAAATCAGTGTATCACTTTATATTACATTCTAGAAAGCATCTTTATATGGAGAACATACACTTGCAAAGCAATACTTACCAAATCTAAAAGTTTAGAAAGTCAATCGTCTCTATTCAAAAAAATCTATAACTCCCATGATGCAGTTTCTATGCAACCTGGTAACTCCCATCTTTGGAACAAACTACAGAATGGTAAGAGTCAACTTAAATCCCTTTATAAAGTGATAGTTATAATGTAGATACCCCTTCACCAGAGTTGCTTCGCACCTCCCTCTCTGCCTTATCTTTTTAGGAATTGCTGAGGTCTGCCACGTCCCACTTCCCCTAGCTGACATTTATTTTCTTCCTTACTTGCATGCTGTTATAGTGTGTCTGCCTTGTTTGAGTCTTGCTTTATGTCCTCTACTTCCACACTGCCCATGTGATAAATACTGATCTAATGTCAGCCTTGATGTTGTTCGTGCCCCTACCAGCTTTTTCTAGAATCATCTGCTCACAAGAACATTCAGGTTTTTAAATATCTACTTAAATACTACAGGTTGACTTTCTCATCGGTAGGGCTTTTTGAAGTTATAGCAAGCCCTTGGCACCAAGGCCTCATTTGAGAGTGCCATATGGAAACATAAAGATATCCCTGAGTATGATTTTTTAAATGGGCTTGGTTTGACACTGATATTTATTAATGTTGCCAGAGAACTCGCAACATAATAGGAATATTCCAGTTATTGTATGTCTCCATATGGAAATAATGTATTTTAAGCATAAAGGCAGAATTCATGTCCTAGGCCCTCCTGCCTTCCTTCACAATATACCCCACATCAGATGCTGCTTACAAACAAGAACTGTGGTAAAAAGAGCATTGGGCTGGAGCATGAGGTTCTAAGCCACTGCTCCTCATCTGAAAAATGAAACCGATATGATAAAAGGCCTCACAGGTCTCTTCTTCTGTTTTGTGACTTCATGTTGCGCTTACTACTCCTAGACACTGCATAAAAGAGAAGGGAAGTGGATACCAAACAAAAATTCCAGTAAAGGAGCCAGGTCTGTTGGTGCATGCCTTTAATCCTAGCACTGGGGAGACAGAGGCAGGCAGAACTTGCTTGGTCTAAGTAGTAAGTCTCAGGGCAGCTGGGGCTGTAAGGAAACCCTGTCTCAAAAAACAAGCAAAAAAAAACCCACACAAATAGAAGTTCCAGTAAAGGTAAACAGGTTCAAGTAAATGAATGTCAGAATCAGAGTAAGACAGCACAACACTGTAATGCACCTGCCATAAATGGAGAGTTCCTAGAGTTGATGCTACCATAATTCTATTCTCATGAATCATGATAGGCTTGAAATGTCCAGGCCATGAGTCACACAGCATCCAGACATAATCACAAACCACTTCCAGAGCTAGTCAGTTAACCAGTCTGGCCTAACAGGTGAGAGCAACCTACAGGGACAGTAGTGTCCATGCTCGATGCATTCAACAATTACATTTCCCATGCATCTCATTTTCTCATACAGAGACATAAAGTTAAAGTAGTATTTCAAACAGGAAGTTCTGCATAAGACCTTACACTTAATAAGATGCTCTAAGAAGTAAGTACAAGACTCAGGATCAAGTAGAAACTCTCTTACAATTTTATGTGTCATGCCAATATTGGGTACTAGAGATATGGTGGTCCGTCTTCTCAGATTTGGACCATGAGTCTCAGGACTAAAGCATGGGGCACTAATGAAATACTAACCAAATATAAGAAAGCATCTAAGTACCTCTACTGGTCCAGTCCATCAAAAGCAGGCACTCTCAGTAAAATACCCACAGATACTATGAGCATTTGCATGTGAACTGCCCTCTTCCTCCCAAGTTCTGTATCTTAAAGGCTTGATCTTCTGCCTGTGGTGCTACAAGGAGGAGGAGTATTTTCAGGAGTTGGGGCCCAATGGGAGCAAGCTAGGTCATGGAAGATGTGCCCTTGAATGAGCGATTGGGACCCCCAACTCACTCTCAGGAGTAATCCGTCCTCTCCTCACTCTTTCATCACTCAGGAGTAATCTCAATATCTCCCTGTCCCCCCCCCTCTCTCTCTCTCAACACACATACACCTACCATGATTTGCTGCCCCAAAAGACTATGGGCTGAATGCTCTAAAACCATGCTTCAATATAACATCTTCATTCTCACAAGTTGATTCTCTTGGGCATTTGGTGACAGTAGTAGGAAGTTGACCAACACACATGCCTATCTGATCTCAAAGTGACAAGACCAAGATGAACCATGATGATGATAGTGACAAAGATAGTCTCCCACACATCCACTGTGATAAACACTGAACTAAGTATCCTGAGTACTGATTGTAAGCTATCCTTTGGTCTCAGGACTTTATATACATTAGCTTATTGAATTTTGAGGCTATGTCTTATATTAGTTACTTTTTTGTTGCTATGATAAAATGCCATGAAGAGGACAATTTATAGAAGGAAAAGTTTATTTGGCTTACGGTTTCAGGGGGATAAGGGTCCATCACAGTGGGAGGCCTGGCAGCAGGCATGGTAGCAGAGGTAGCCAGAGTGAGAAGCTGACCATTCACACCTCTAAGCACACAGAGGAAGCAGAGAGACAGACTGGAAGTGGGACAAGGCTATGAACTCTCAGAACCCACCCCCAGTAACACGCTTCCCCCAACAGGGCCATACCTCCTAAAGGGTCCATGACTCTCTCCAACAGCACTACCGACTGACCTCGTATTCAAATACTTCAGGGGGCATTCTCATTCAAACCACCAGGCCTCTGGGTGGTAGGTTCTATTATTACTCTTATTACATGGCTGAATCCATGGACACAGAAAGGCATTAACTAATTTACCCAAGTTCACACAGCTAGACAGAGAGGAATAGGGGACTGAAGTACATGCAGCAGCTGTGGAGCCTGCCCTTTAACCTTGTGCCACCAAGAGCGGAAAAGGAGAAAGAGGGTGGATGATTCCATTGAATTACTCTCATTGCTAAAACGAATTTCAGTTTTCTGAGCAAAAGCTGCCTCCTTGAGTCTTCATCTTGCCTTAAAAAGAATAATATTTATTTCCTTTCTGGGGCAAGAGAGATGGCTCAGTGGGTGAAGGTATTTTCTTCCAAGTCTGAAGACTTGGGTTCAATGCCTAGGACCCACATGGTAGAGGAGAGAACCAGCTCCAGCAAGTTTTCCTCTTACTGCCACACATTTGCCAGAGCATAAGCATACCCCCTTATACACACAAATAATAACTACATGTAATAAAAATTATTATTATCCCCTCTTCAGTTTGATAGCCCACCATAGAAGGCATTGAAAAATATGGTTTATCTGCTTTCATGTGAATGGTGGGTTAGAATGAATTTCAAAATTTCAAATGGTTAGGAAAAATATCAAAAGAAGAGAATATTGTCAATACATGAAAATATGAAGTCCAAATATGAATATTTGTAAACAGTCACTGAAACATAGTCATACTGCATTTACATATTACTTCTGGTTTGCATTCACTCTACTTCCAGGTAGAATTAAATAATCACAACATAGACCATATGGCCAGCAACATGTAGAACATTCACTCTCTGGCCCATTGCAGAAAATGTTTGCTGACTCCTACTTTAAATAGTTGCAGGTAGTTCTCAAGTTCTTTGCTGAAGTGCAGTGTGTGTGTGTGTGTGTGTGTGTGTGTGTGTTTGTGCGTATATTTGTGTGTGTGTATGTTTGTGTATGTGTATGTTTGTGTATGTGTGTGTTTGTTTGTGTGTCTGTGTGTGTATGTGTGTGTGTATGTGTGTGTGTATGTTTGTGTATGTGTGTGTTTGTTTGTGTGTCTGTGTGTGTATGTGTGTGTGTTTGTTTGTGTGTCTGTGTGTGTATGTGTGTGTGTATGTGTGTGTGTATGTTTGTGTGTGTGTGTGTGTGTGTGTGTGTGTGTTAGTATACGTGTGTATGTATGCGTGTATGTGTGTGTTTGTGTGTGTATGTGTGTTCTGTGTGTGTGTTCTCTGTGTGTGTTATGTGTGTGTATGTTTGTGTATGTGTGTGTATGTTTGTGTGTGTGTGTGTGTGTGTGTGTGTGTGTATGCAGGTGCAGGTGGGTGTGGAGGCTAACCTCTGGTTTTGTCCTCAGTTGCCATCCACCTTGTTTTCTGAGTCAGGGTCTCTCATTTGGCATGGAACGCAGCAAACTGGCTAGACTGTCTGGCCAGCAAGCCCCAGAGATCTGTGTACCTATACCTACCCATTGCTGAGATTACACAAACGTATTTATTACGTGGGTTCTGGGTGTTGAACTTGGGTTCCCATGGTTTCGTGGTAAGCACTTTATCAACTGAGTCATCTCCACAGCTTCAAAGAGCTTTTTAATGGTAAAATATCTCAAGTCATTTAACATCTTCTTATCCTGGGAACTCTAGCCTAGCATTTCCCAGCATTTCTTTGGTAACACAGACTCTATACCTCTTAGCTTTTTGGTTGTGAGCTTCAGCCTTTAAGATGTGTACCATTTCTCCAGCCCACATATTCTATCCCTTTTAAAACAGTGCTCAGTGACATATATGTGATTAGCACTCAGCAATATTATAGGAAATCAGATACCCTGGTACAGACTTTATTTTACAGTGAATGTCTATGAAACTGTAAAACAGATAAGCAGAATAAGAGCACAATGAGGGTAGTTTAGGGAAAATGGAACACGGTTGACTGCGATGGGCCTCAGAGGAATCTCCTGGGATGAGATCTTGACAGCTATTTGAGTTCCATAGCTGTATGCATTTGGAAGAATTTCATCAAAATATACACTCTGGTCAGATGAGATGGCTCACTGGGTTAAGGCATTTGCCATTAAGCCTGGCAACCTGAGTTTGGTCCCTAGGACCCACATAGTACCAGGAGAGAATTGACTTCTGCAAAGTTATCCTTTGACCTCCACTTGTGCTGTGACACACGTGGGCACATGTGCACACACACAAGCACTAAAGAAGTAAATGCAATGAAAACATTAATATATATGTGCACACTTATAATTTATATATTGTACTATTGATACCTCAGAACATACTTTGTAAATAAATATTACAGTCTAATTAATGATCTGCATGCTGAAATGTTTAGTGTTATCATTACCTGAAACTTATTTTGAAATGCATCAGAAACTCAAGATTATTGGAAAGTCAAATAGGGAGAGAGATGGCAAGACAGGAGATAGAGCAAGAAGAGAAAAATGTTCATTGTGGAAAAAAGTAATGGTGATCATGAACATCAGCTGTCTAAATTCTTCCAACTCCTGTGCCCAAATTTTTGTAATAATAAAATTTGTTTTTAGAAATGAAACTTTTATGAAGGGGTCATAGGTCAGTGCCTGTGCCAAAACTAACTAAATCATGAACTTTAAATATGTACAATTTACTGTATGTCAATCATACCTCAATAAAAGCATTTTTAAAAAGAGGACTCCACATATTTATCATTGTTTTAGACATTAACAATAATAAAATAAGAAATGGTAGCTCTTCAGAAATAAAATCTTTATAATGAAGCAAGGAGAGGCAATTGAACCAGACTCCTCCAAACAGCACAAAATGACACCACTAAAGCCTTCCCTTTGGCTGTGTTCATGTTAGGGTCTGCCTTGGTTTGCTGGGAGGCAACCTTGCTATTGTAGCCCCGGCTGGCCTACAATTCTCAATCCTCTTGCCTCAACCTCCCTAATACTTGATCATGTTAGCTCTAATTTTACTTTAATATATTAAAATAGCATGCCTTGACTTACCCCAAAAGGCACCTTGGATATAATAGTAGTATATTCTCTGATAAAATCTAATTCCATGGCAAGAGGCCAAATTTTTATCTCTCTGTTTAAATTTTTCTATAAAGATATATATCAAATGAAAGCTACAGAAACATTCTCCATATGAGCACTAGGCCAAACCCATCTGTGGAAAGTGTATAAATTCCATAACTGAACAAATCCTCTTGTCTCCTGAGCCTGTGGAAATAAGGGAAGCATATTTGACGGTGGCTGACTGTCCCGCCATTTTAACCACACCAATAGTTGCTATGCATTCCTAATTCAGAGGTTTACTGTCATTTGCACATGGTTTGCTTACCACCATCATAAACATCAGAAGAGTGTATGGCCATGACAAAAATTTGAAAAAAAGTCCTTGAAATACAGAATATAATCTCTGGATTAGCTGTTTCTTGAGAGGGTCTTTGTGGTGTATATCTACAGGCTAACTCTGTTGCTTTCATTCAAGGCCAATGTTAGTCGCGATAACAAGCATGCTTCACCTATCTGGAGGTGCATTAGTTGGAAAGTTCTGCTTTCTGAGTGGAGACTGAGAATCAGGAACGTAAACAGGAAGAATCCCAGATCCTTCAAAATAGCTGTGAAGGCATCGGAGTGCCAGAAGTGTGCGCTCACAGAAGCATCACTAAAACCAAGACGCTTCAAATCTTATGACACTTAATTAGGACGAATCCTAACAAGCCAGGATTTCTAGTTTGTATGCTAAATAAGCTGCCATCTCAGCAGACAGGGTTTTCAGAGCAAGAATCAGAGGAATTAGTAGTCATCACTCCAAACCCAGAAAGTGATATAATTTCAGAAGATGAACTGTGAGACTAAAAAAATATAGTCTACCTAAATCTCACCTTCGTAGTTTGTAGCTTACATGTTTCCCAGAGGCCAGTGGTTAGCCTGGGACTACTGGGAGGTGGTGGAAACTTTAGAAGATGAAGTCCAATAGACGGAAGTTAAGTTAGTGGGGGCGTCCCCCTACGGGAAACTGAAAAATATCCCTTCCTCACATGTCACCCCATCTCCTGGCCTCCATAAGGAAAAGTTTCCCTCAGCCACACACTCCTGAGCTTTAATATGATAGCAGCACACAGCAAAGACCAGGAACTGAAGCCACAGAAATCATGAGCCAAAATAAACCCTGTCCTCCTAGTCTGATTCTCTTGAGTATTTTTCCACAAGTGGAAAGTTGACTTACACAGACACCAAGATAGCCTCTTACAAACATGTTGCTAAAATTATAGTTTCATGAGATAATGTAATGGTTCTTAAAACTGAAAGAGGGCTTAATATCAGATCTATTTAGGAAATATTCCCCTCAAAGCTAACGTTTCAACAACCAAGTACTAAAATGAACATTGGCTTTCTTCCTCTTTTTTCCATTATAACTTTTGTTTTTATTAAAATGTATAGAGACTTTTATTTTCTCATCATAATGCGGTTCATCAATCTGTCTGAATCCTCTGGTCTTGGGGAGGCTCGGACTTTCACCACACACTTTTTAGACAGATGTTTCCTGCCCTAAACTTTACTCTCTTTGTTTTGTTCCCAACCATCTGCTTGCTTACTTTCCCTTGATTTTCCCCTCCTACTTGCCTTCCCTGGGCCTTTCCTCTTCCGCTTCTGCTCCAAGCACTCCCTGCCTGCATTTCTTCTTGATGTCACTGCTTTTTCTCCATTTTGTTTACCTGAATCTCTGTGATCCCTCCTCTTCTGCGAAATCTAATGCTGAACCGAGGCCCCCTGGAAACCCCTACCCCATTTCCATGCACAATCTCTAACACAGTACCTGCAGCATGCATTTGTCCTGTGTGACCCCACCAGCCTGCATGGGGAAAGACCAGATCATTCTATTCCTCTTCCTGGCCACCCCCTGAGAATGGGGCTGTGGCAGTCTTGGCACCTTCTTGTCACTGTTGGATTTCAAGCCAGTACAGCAGCGTTCAGTTACGAACCTGTGCTTTGTTGCTTCCTTTCCCTAGAATTCAGTTTCCCTATCTTTAAAATATCTGTGGTGCTCAGAGCCTGGTTCACATCACAGCGTTGGGTTAGTCACTGCTAAAATGTGTATGCAAGTTCTTCACCGTGTTGGAGTGTGACAGCTTTATTCCTTCACTTGAGAACTTTGTAGCTATCAAACTTCTAGGAGTAGAGCTCCATTCTCTTTTATTTTCTTAGCTTCTCCTGGCTCTAACAGGCAATTGCTTGTTCTCCACACACCTCCCCTAAGTTCCTGGGTTAAATCAGAACAGAGCACAGCCTGCTGTTGAAGCAATTTAGGTAAATAAGGTCTAGCTCCAGCAACTGCCTAGAAGCCTGAGCGCCTGCACATCTTATGTTAAGACACTGTAAGATCCTGGGGAGGTGCTGCTGTCTGTCTCCTGACATTGCAGTGATGGTCTGAGCTAGTGCTCCTTGAACCCCCAGCAAAATCGCAGGGGAAAAGTTCAGGCTTTGAAGCCTCCCAAAGACTTGTCATGCCCATGCTGTTGTCTGGAGCACCCCCGCCTCCTCCAGATTTTTCCCTGGCATGTCCCATGTGTTTCCACTGTCTTCCTGATTACAGAGAATATCGGAGTGGCAGGATAATTTACTGATATATTAATTTGGGTTTTTATCTCAGTATTTGCTGGCTCTGAGCTACAAAGGAAGCCAGGCCTCTCTGTGCCCTGCCTCAGGGAAGGTTTGTTTTAAGAGGCCAAAGCCAAGACACCTGGCTTTTGTTTCCCCAAAGCACAGACAGATTCCAGGAGTTAATGCCTCAGCTGGGAAGAGGAGAGAAGCTTTGAGGCCTGGAGGGCAGGGAGACAGGTGAGAGCAGAGAGGTTTCAACAGATCAAGGGGAGTGGCTGGAGGAGCAGGCCACCAGCAGGGGCTTTAGATGTGACAGTGCCTCAAAGAGGATGGCCTTTAGGTGAGTCAAAAATACCACCACCTAGGCCCAGGCCTCCAGACCCAGCACCAGTGCCCCATGGGCAGCAGAGCCATATGAAATGCTCATGTGAAAACAGCAGCAAGTAGACAGCCACAGCCACACTGTGAACCTCTGCTATTGCACAGAGCATGGTCCCAGGATCCAGGAAAGACAGGAAGAAGTGCTCCCCAAAACAATCCTGAATCCCCATGAACACTGAAAAGGAAACTGAGGTACACATCACTCAGTGATGATGTGGGAAGTCAGCACTATGAATGAAGCCATCAACTTAGTGGATGATGTTCAGAATTCTGTGCCTTCTACAAAACTAACAAGGCAGACTCTGAACATAAGCACTTTGAGAACTGCATCCAGGACAGAGGTCTCTCCAGGTACCACAGCCCTGTGCCTGGTGATCCAATGGATAGTGGAGGGGGAGTGTCTTTGTTCCATAAAGCAGCAGTGCCTGTGATCAGAGCAGTTAGCAAAGATGGCCTGGAACTCCAGGGCTCTTTGCAATGCTCTGACCTCCCTAACCTGCTGGTGAGCACTACCTGACTTTGCTGAGTCTTATTCCCACCTGTAAACTCTGGATCAATTAAATACTTAACACAACAGTTCACATCAGTGAATGTTAGGTTATGATTACTGAATGTCAGATACTCTTGAGGAGGACAGCTATCCTCTCCCTCAAGGTGTCCACAGTCTAGTTGGAGGAGAGACAGGTGAGGGGGTCTTCCAGCACAATGGAAGAAGCTTTGTAAATGGAAGACTCTAGTATCCCATGTTGCCCTGGGATAAGGGCCCCTCCCATACTGCAGAAGTTAACAGCCTGAGTGTGCAAACAACAGTGACCTCTACCTCACCATGGGGAAAGAGCTAGAATCTCCCCTATTCCCTTTCCACCCCCTTCAAGAAAGGCTACTCTGAACATGGCCAGGCAGCAAATTTGAGAGCTCGGAGCCATGCATAACTTGTATCACTTTGGGCCATGTACCAAGCCTGTTGAGAAACCAAGAGTAAAAGCTCAGGGCTGCCAGCACATTCCATAAACCCAAATTTCCAGTGCTGCCCAGAATGTGATGTGCAAAGGAAATTTTCCATATGTCAATTATGCTCATCGACCATGTGACATAGAAAGGAAATGTAAATGTGGGATTCTGGTTGACCAAGTTCAAAAGCTTCTGGTTGTGACTCCCAGATAGAGATATCCAAGCCATTAAAAGTGTAGACTTCGTTTCCAAAACGCAGAGGTTGTGAAGAATAGCCTGCCTGGTACATCTGAGGACAGAGAACAGGCAAGACTTGCAGCGAATTGTACCAAAGTAGGGCCTAAGCATTCAGTGAGAGTGAGAAGCGACTCATCAATTCCACTTCCCTAGAACTCCAAGTTCCCCCAAGAGATGCTCAGTGTCTTCAAGAAAACGATGTATCATTTGACTCCCCCCCACCCCCCCACCCCCTGCCATGCACAAACCTCAAAGACCTCACAGTGCTGATCTTGGCTTTGAATCACTGTTCAGTTCCTATTGTGGTAAACAGCATAGAACCTCAATCCCTGGGTTTCCTAGAAAAGTGTATGTTTTGCTACCAGTACAGTGATTGAGTTCACCTGTCTATTCTAAGATACAAGAGGCTCTACCTGCATTAGAACAACCCACATCTACCCTGTGTGTTTATATATCACCAAATTCACTGAGAAAGACAAGCTGAGTTATCATTTCTCTGAGAAAACCTGAGAGGCATTCATATGCACGAAGCACAGATACCAGGCGGGCCTGGAAGAAGCACTTTATACAGGCTGCCCAGCAAAACCCCTTCACTGCAGTGGTTGCCCAAGCCCAGTTCTGCCGACAGGAGCGGTCTAGTAATGCTTATCTCCTCCCCAGCTCCCATGCCAACCCTCAAAGATTACAAATACAATCGTTTGTGACAGATTGCTCCCCAGTCTTCCGCTTTAAATTCTATATGATAAATTCAACACGAAGTGGCAGTCACAGCGAGAGTTCGGAGCTCTATCTAAAAAAACTAATTTTACTGAAGTTAGAACTCAATGAACAAGAAAATGTGAGCATACACCTAGGGCATATCTCCAAACTTTAATCTCCATGAAAGCCATAATGGTTATTTATGGCTGGGATGATATTAATATTTTAAAACATTTCAGTAAAGAAGCTCTGTGAGACTTTAAAATTGTATTGTTATACAAGGATAATAGTATTTCAGTGGCTCATTCCCTGTGCTGGTATGTTAATGGGGCAAGAAAAAAGAAAATCCGCTGCTTTCAATACCTGAGCAGCAGCCGTAGTATAGCATAGTAGTTAAAAAACACAAAGCGCTTCCATTTTTATTCTTTGAGAGTAAAAAGCTGGCATGAGCTTCTATTGACGGCTTAAGTTAGGCAAATGCAATCAAGAATGGTCAAATATACGCAGGCTTCATGGCGGTAAAATTAGAGTCACTAATTACAGTGCTAATCTGACTCCTTGACTTAATCTCAGGTTTAGCTGTTCCACCTACACAGAAGGGAAATGGCTTGAAGATGTCAGGGATAATGGAGACTATAACTAGAGAAGAATTCTGCAGGTTTGCATGAATTGGCAAGTGTTAACACCAACATTTTGAAAAAGTAAAATCGGGTTCTACTCCAAGGACATGGTCAGGGTCCCTTCCTTATTTAACCCTCAGTCAAGGTCCAAGAAGCAAAATAACATTCTTCCTTGCCAGTTGTGGGTATCAATGCCCCCCATTCCCACCCCAGAATCTCAAAAAAAAAACAAAAAACAAAAAATAAAAACCCTTGTGTGTCCATCTCTTGCTTATTCCCAGAGGGAAAGTACTGCTTATCAACCCTCTGAAAACAATGCTTCTTCTGCAGTTCACATGTGCAAGGTTATATCTGTGCTGTTTGATACCATTTTACTTTCCTAAGGTACTGTTCCAGGTACTCAGTAGATAGGAAGACAACATTTAACATATGATATGACAAACAGAAAAATAAGGTGACATTTACAGCCAGGAGCTAGGTACAGGATTGCAAAGGTCATCAATGAGTAAACAGATATTAATGGTTAGCTGGATAACCAGCACATAAGCACCTCACATTAATAATTAACAGCAGGAAAATCGAGCACTTTCAACCAAGCTCAGGAAAGTGCGTGCTCACAGAGAAACCCCAGGAGAGGACCAGCAAAGCTCAGATGTGGTTTCTGGTTGCTGGAGATCGGAAAACTCACTTTCCCATTTTTCTGTTCCTCAGATTGGCACCAAAATCCAGTTTGGAGATGGTCATGTTGAAAAAAAAAAAAAAAGAAACAAAGGAAACAAAGTAGGTTGGTAGAAGAAAAACTTGTAGATAACCATTTCTTCAATGAATAATACTTAATGCAACACTTGGGATCCTCCTGGTTTTCGTTCATAGTAATGTGCACTCGATCAGGAATTTAAAGCTAACCTACAGAATCTTTCTTATATTATTATATTGATGTTCATACTCCAAGTTGGGAGGGTTCCATTGAGCATATGCTGACTGGCATTCCCCATTCTCTGATCTCAAGTACCCAGGATGATGGCCTTGAACTCTATATCCTCCAGCTTCCCCTCCTGAGTGCTGGGACAGAGGTGTATGTTATGTTCCTGGCTCACCCCAGGTTCTTAGTGAGAGAAGCTAAATCCAGAATTTTATATATGAAAGTAGAGGATTGAGTGGACAGGAAAATGGGTGAGTGGGTGAGTTATTCTAGGGCTGTGGAGAAGCCAGGGAATGAAGGTGCCTGAGTCCTGCAGAATGCTACACTGGGGACTAGGGCCTGAGACCTCAGAATATTTTTAAGGAAACCATATTTTATGTGAAATCTCTAATTTCTGGACTTTAATATGTTCATTCCTCATGGGAACCCTGCTCTGGCTAAACAAAAGACATCTTAGAAGGCCACGTGAGGTCACATTACATCTCCTGTTCATATTTTAAAAGGAAGAAATGAATGAATGTGTTAATAAATAAATGGATTCCCAAAACTTTGCCAAAGAAAAAAAGAATGTATCTTTAAAATTGTTATAGGGCCTGGAGAGATGGCTCAGTGGTTAAAAACACTGGTTGTTCTTGCGGAAGACCCAGGTATCCGACAGCCTCTTCTGACCTCCGTGGACATTGCATGACATGGGTGCACTTACCTACCTACAGGCAATACACGCTTACACATAAAAAGAAAAATAATAAATAAAATGAAATAAAATTATTATAGAGTTTCTCTTCTCCTCATCTCCTCTCCCCCCACCTCATTTCCTCTCCTTTGTTCCCATCCCCCGCTCCAAGATTTGATACTGCTGTGTAGCCCAGGCTGGCTTGAAAGTCATAGCAATCTTTCTGCCTCAGTCCCTCAAGTGCTGGGATTACAGGCATGAACCAGCATGCCCCACTTTCTCATCTCTTTTAAAAATGCTATTATAGTAGTCTATAAGAATATTTGGAAAAACAAAATGAATAAAGTAAGGCAATAGAAATAATAGGAAGCAGAATATCAGTGAGGACCTGAAACACTTAGAACCATGTGAATAAAACTCACATTGAGACATTTTTATAAGTGCAGCCAAATGGTTTACAGATGAGCGACCAGCAATGCTTTCAAATATAATGCAAATAAATCCAATTTTTTCAATAAATATGTAGTTTGACTATCAAGCCCATAGGAGATATTGTGACATATTCAACCTGAAAATCAAATTATTTAAGGTTGGTTATACTAATAACAGCCTCTAACCATCTGCCAAGGTGGACTATAAAACCAGGTGATCCAAAGGCATAATCAGGACACATTTGAGAGGAAGGAAGCTTGCTTCCCAGTGGCAAGAGGGGTAGACTGGACAGGCACGAATATCAGGAGTGCATCGGTCTACTGCTTCACAATCTGGTACTCTCCTCCACAGGCACAGCCTACCATGTGCACTCTTATCATGAACCATGGGTTCAATGAGATGAGCTGTCTCATGTCTTCTCAAGGAGTCTTCCTGCATCACCCTTACTTTTGACATGGGTCTTCTATAAACTTCTACCACCTCAGTGTAGCCCTCTGCAGTTCATCAGAACACTCTACTGTGATTACTCAGGTGGCTTTTGCTTACCTCTGAACTACAGTTGTGGGTCTGCATGTCATCTCCCCAAAAGCCTCCTCATTCCTTTATGAAGGCAGAGATTACTGTTTTCATCTTTAAACCATATGTACTAGTCCATTTTTGGTGCTATAACAGAATTCCTAAGTCTGGATAATTTATAAAGAGTATAGGTATATTTAGGCACAGATTTCTGGAGCCTATGAAGACTAAGGGCAGGAGGATGAAACCGGCAGGCAGAAAACAGAAGGGTAAGTGGATGTAGAAAGTAGAGAGAAAATGGAGCTGACCTCTCATAACAACTAGCATATTACTGTGAGAAAAGTCCTAATCCATTCATTGCGCTCCATCCCCATGACCCAAACACCTCCCATTAAGCCCTACACAAAACACTAATGCCTCAGTATAAGCTATGTTGGGGATGAGCCATAGCCACACCAGAGTACCATGCTTAGAAAACGGCACTTTAATGGCACACAACAGCATAAAGGAATGAAATGAATGGGTCTCAGATGGTTAATCCACTCTGTCAACTTGACTGGATTTGGAATCACCAAGGAGACACAACTCTGGGTATGCCTGGGAGAGTGCTTCCAGAAAATTTTAGCTAAGGTTGAAAGACTATCTCTGAAAGTGGGCAGTACTATGCCATAGACTAGGTCCCTGGAATGAATAGAGCAGGAAAAGAGGAGAAAGTTGAGCATAACATTCATCTCTTTCTCTCTCTTCTTCCTGCTTGTGAATGCAACATGAACAGCCACCTCACGCTCCTGCCCACAGCAGTAGCTGTTCTTAATTAGGTGCCTTCCCTGCTATGATGGGGAGAGCATGTGCTGTATTCTCAAACTGTGAGCCAAAAATAAACCCTCCTCCCTGAAGTTGTTTCCTGTCAGGTATTTGGTTACAGTTACGAGAGACGTAACTAACACAGCATCTAAGAAATGCCCTTCAGAAAACAGGCTCTAAAAATAATACTAAACAAGATCTCTTTACTTTTTTCATCTAAACTTTTGCACACATTGACTGTAACCACATTTGTAGCAGAAAGTTTTATTTTGAATGGATCTCATTAATCATAGTAGTAAAATAGTGATGGTTCTGTTCAATTCAGCTTTGGAGTCCTCACCTCCAGATGGACAATGCTATCAGATCACCTGTCTTGCCATGCTCCAGGGTGGTGAAGGAGGCTGTCTGCAGTGATCATGTGATCATATATGGCCGACTTGTTCTATAAAGAGTAAGGTCTCAACCACAGTCTGGACTGAGTGGCCAACCTGACCCCCCAAAATCGCCTTCTCTGCTTACCTCTGTCTACTTCTCTTAACCTTCTCTATCTACTGTCTTTGACCTACCTTATACATAGGCAGGACTCTGTGTCTGAGGGTTTCCAAACCTTGGATATCACCTGCTACAGAGCAAGTACACACTACATTTATAATAAATAAATTCTTTAAATTTATTTTTACTTTATGTGTTTGAGTGTTTTGCCTGCATGTATTTAAGTGCTCCCATGTCATGCAGTGCCCACGGAAGGCGGAAGAGGGTGAGCCTCCATGTGGGTGCTGGGATTCAAACCTGGGTTCTCTGCAAGACTGTAAAAGAAGAGTCAGTGCTCTTAACTAATGAGTCATCTCTCCAGCCCCAACAAATGATTTTTTTAAGGCTAGGCAAATATCAAAGAGATTTCATTCAATCAGATTGTACTGGAAACATTTAGTAAGATAGGATATGAGGGGCTGGAGACCTGGCTCAGTGGTTAAGAGCACTGAATGCTCTTGCAGAGGACCAGGTTCAATTCCCAGCACCCACATGGCAGCTATGAACCATCCTTAACTTCAGTTCCAGGGGAATCCGAAGCCCTCTTCTGACCTCTGCGGCATTGCATGACATGGATGCACTCACATACATCCAGGCAATACACTCATACACATAAAGTAAAAATAATAAAATATTTTTTAAAAAAGATAAGTATGAAGAAAAGGGAATTATTCACAGACTGCATTTGCTCCATACTCTATACAATAATCTTATTTACTTTACTTGGGATTTCCCAGCGTGCTGTGAAGTAGTTCACATTGTCCTTTTCCATGGAAGGAATCTAGTTCCACTGACAACCAATATCACACAAGGGATACACAACTAATCATGGGAAGTGCCAAGTCCCTTACCAAGAATTCCACAGTCTCCCTATGACAAAACCTGTATTTCAGGGACTAAGTATCTCCAAGCACCTCTGATATCAGAGAGTCAATGACTTTGATTCTAGCTTAGTCCTTGGACCACAGATGTGAAGATAGAGTTTCAAAGGCAGGGATATGGTCAAAGTCAGAAAAACTAAGTAAAAGTGTGTGTGAGAAAAAGATAGGCAGTAAAAGTTGCTCAGTATTCACGACAGCCAATACACATAGAGTAGAATAATATTGTCATTCAGCCATTAACATGAGTGAGATATTGTCATTTGGGGCAACGTGGATGAATGGACATGGAGACAATTATGTGAAACAAAACAAGCAGACACTGAGAGAGAAAAACCCACATGATCTCACCCTCATGGATCTTATAGAAGTGGAGAGTAGAGTGGTGCTTACCACAGACTGAGAAAGAAGAGGAGGTAGATGGAGAGAGGATGGTAGGGTTCCATGATGCCCCTAAAGACGAGTGATAACCTATCACACCGTAGAATAACTGTTTACATCGGCTTCCCATCACTAGAATTAAATGCCTGAAATAACTAATTTCTAAACAGCGACAGTTTATTTTGAACTCTGTTTTTAGAGGACGCACCCAACGATCAAGCAGAACCACCATTTTCAGGCTTCCGGCGATGAAGCGAGATGGCCACTGTAGGGAACGTGTGGCAGTGCAAACCACTCACTTCATGGCTAGAAAGCTGATGAAATGACAAGTGTTCCAGATGATGGGCGCACCAAACACAGTGATCTAATGACTAGGTTTCCTATACACTGAAATACCACACTGCAATCTGTAAGTATGTACAACTGTTTGCCACTTTAAATTATCAAAAACTTATTTTCTAAAGGGCTTTTATGTCTCACAAGTTATAGCCTGTTTCTACGTCACCTTCATTCAATTTATAAATGCACTTTGTAGTTCACAAATTTTGTGTGTCTGTTCATGTATACGTGAGTATGCATGCTTGTATATGCCCATGTGTGTGGAGGCCAGAGGTGGATGGTGGGTGCCTTCCTCACTTGCCAGTCTCCACCTTATTTTCTGAGACATGGTCTCTCACTGACTCTAGAGCTCACTAATTCAGCTAGAACTAGACTGGCTGGCCAGCAAGCCTCAGGGGTCCTTTCTGAGCCTCTCCAGTGCTATGGTCATGGGCATGCATGCCCCACAGTGCCCAGCTTTTAAACATGAGTTCTAGGGGATTAGACTCAGGTCCTCCCACTGAACCTTCTCCTCAGCCTCACAATATTTTTTTCTTTGTGTCATCTAAACTGTTATAAAACTTGAATATATTTTCAGCTCACATGGAATTATATCCTACATAACTAAACAAAGTTTCTCCATCTTCACAAAACACCAATGACCTCTCTCTTAGGTAAGAGATCAAGACTATTGACTGAAACCCTGGCAGGAAAAATGGAGCTTGACAAAGAAAATTCTCATAAACAATAATTAGAATAATAATTAAATGCCAGAAAAGGACAAAAGCCTGTGCACTCTTTAAACCTTAGGAAAGAATAAACTAAAATAAACCCTCTGTGAAAACCACTTGGGTTGTTTTTAAAAGGTCTCCCAAATTTTCAATGGCTCTGTTATTAGCGATTCTTAATGTATGAGGTCGTCATTTCAGAATAAATCTTTCAGTAATTCAAAACAAGGACTCTTCAGTAAATAGTTGAAATTAAGGGGGGAGTTGGAGTCATCTGGTTTCCATTAGGATGATAAAATAGTTCACTTGAAACCTTTTACAATATGCTTTGTTATAGGGAGGTGTCTGCCCGGCTCACTCCATCACTGGCCATTTGACACAACATAAAAAGCTTCAAAAGCCATGTTAGGCCTCTTAATCAAAAACTAATTGTAATAGATATTGGGGAGTGTTAACACGGTGACCGCGGGGTTGTAGCAGTGGTGTGGAAGCGGCAGTGAACATTAAACACAACCCGGGCTCGATAGGGCTTATCTCAGCTTCAGAGTTCAGAACTAAGTAGAGCCGGCCCGTATCTCCCCGCTCTTGCTTTGTACCACTTTTCGAGTTAATTGCCCTGTAAAGCTTCGTCTTCTTAATGAAATTTATAACGTTGTCAGAAATCTTGGAAGGCATGGCTGTGGTTTAGGAGACTTTACAGAAAACAGAGACGTAAACACAGGGGAAAAGCAAATACATACTCAGCGCCTAATGCATGTCGGACTGGGCAGAGCTGGTACAAGGCTCCCAGGCTCAGGGGAGGGGGAGGCACTGGGAGCACATTAACTCTTTCAAGCCTGTGATGGGATCTTCACTGAACAGCTCTAATGGAAGGTAGTAATTGTCATCTTAGGGCTAGTGGTAGGCATCGAGACTTACGAGGCTAGAACTCCCAGCCAGCCGGGACAGAATGGAGGCTTGTCAGGCTCCACACTGTATCAACAATATGGCCTGTGCCCAGTAAATGTTTTCAGGACTAATGCATGGATGAATGATCTTATTCATAGAATGCAGTGCTTCACAATTTCCAGGGTGCTTTCAAGCTGGATGATCGCTATGACTACCCTCTGACAAGCTTAAGGTTTCATTAACAATCGATCTAATCTCAGATGGCTGCTCCATAACTCTCACTCCCGCCTTCCTCGTGTTTGCTAACTCAGACTAAGGCGCATCTTAAAAGTTAAAGAGCACAGGCAATTTTAGGTAGTGAGTTAAGTCCTGAAACAGAAAAGAGGAGAGAAGAAGGGGAAAGCTGGTGAAGTCTGATTAGGTCTGGAATTTAATTAACAGTACTGTTCATGACTCTGCTTTCTGGTACTATGGTTTCGTAGGAGGTTAACATTAAGGCAAACTGGATGAAAGGGGGATAGAAATAGACATTCTATGCGATATTTTGCATTTTTCTGTCACTCTAACATTCTAAAATAAAAAAGCTTTTGAACATAGCTGATTTACTACTAAAGAATAAGTTTGTTGTGCCAAACTGGCATTCAGATAATTCTAACAAGTATTACTGGAAGAAAAGTAAGACATCCCACTAATTGTCAACTAGCTAGAAAAACTCGCTGGACAGTAAGTGAAGATGACATAATTTCTCATTCTGTTTTATATGTTCTTATATTGATATTGTGCCTTGAATGTTTTATCCTGAAAAGGAGGAATTGTTTTCTGATGATAGAAGAAATGAAATCAGGACCTGGGGAGATGGGTCAGTGAGAACGTGTTTGCTATGCAATCACGAGGATCTCAGCTGAATCCCTTAGAAGTCACATAAACACCAAAGGAAGCAAAGACAGGAGAATTCCTGAATCTTGATGCCAGCCAGTTTAGCTTTATCCATCAGCCCCAGGTCCCAGTGAGAGATCCTGTCTCAAAGTCCAAGGTGAACAGTGTCTGAAGAACAAAACTCATTTGGCCTCCACATGCACGCACACACACACACACACACACACACACACACACACACAGAGACATGAATGCACATATACACAAGAAATGAGATCATTGCCGCTATTTTTCTATCTATAAAATTACTAACATTAAAAATAACTTTAAATTGTTTTTTAAAATGAATGTTTTGTTTTGTTAAAAAAAAAAAAAGATGACACACACACAGAATTGATGTGGGAAGCTATCTGACCATAGGCCAGTCTGTTTGGTTTTAGCCCCATCCAGAACTTCAGCTACCACCACTTTGCATGATTTCCAAGTGCCCGCTTGGACATCTACCCTGTGCTTTAGCCCCGATGCCTGCACAGTCAGCCCAAAGAAAATAACTGTGCATCAGGCCAGGCCTCCACCCCTTCTTTCTACCTGGCTACCTACAAGTGTACTCTTCTTTCCCACCACGTCACCCTCGCCATCTTGTCTACTGAAGTTCTTTTCTGTGCTTTAGGTAGCAAAGAGCCATCTGCATTGTCTAGGCTGGCCTGCCTTTGTTCTCCAGAACTTCACACATATTTCACAGAACTACATATATGATATGAATCTCTGCTCTTATACTTACTGCACTTTCTGCTATTTATGCATGTGACAAACTCTTCTATGCTCAAATCCCAGAAGGACAGAATTGTGATTCTTTATCCTCATGCCCTCACTGTTGTTCATCTGAAACCATTTGGGCATTGATACATGAAAAGGAAAAAGCACCTTTAAAAAGTTTACCATGACACTGAAGACGTTATTCTACAAATTAGAAGATTGGTTGGACCACTTTTGAAGTAGGCAAAGAATAAGTGCCTGTGAGGGTCCCAGTTCTAAGTGACACATCTACAATGCAGCCTCTACATCTAAGGCTCAGGGAACATCATGGAAGAAGGGGCAGAAAGATTGTAAGAGCTGGAGGGAAAAGACACCTCATGCTACTTAATGCATTCTAGACACGGTAGGAAGCTGCATAGTATGGTAGTCTAACAAGATCTGCATAATGACAAAACCAAATGGCATGTCAAAGTGGATGGGGTAATGTCATGGGGCCCCACGTCCAGGTGAAGAGCTAGAGGTAATCAATGAATGCTGGAGGAGGGAGAACCAGTTTTCTGCAGGGACTAAGCACCCTGAGAGTTTATCTAACCCCAAGTGGGCAGCACTAAACACAGGCACACACAAATGGACTCAGTGAATTATAATGGATTCAGTGCATTACATGCATACATATTTATAAATATATGTATGCATATGTAACAATAATAATCAAAGAAGAGGAGAGAAAATTGAGATGAACGGGGGGGCATGGAAAGAGTTGGTGGGGGATTCAGAAGTGTGGAAATAATGCAAATACAATACTCATGTATGAAATTTTCAAAAACTAAAGCCATAAAATGAAAAAAATTTTAAAGTAACCAAAATGTCAACAGCATGCCTGCTGGAGAGTTTGCTTCTCTCTGCTATTAGGGAGTCTGAGAAGGCTCTGCTCTCAAGATTGGCCCTGCAACATAGCCTCTGGTCTATGGGTCTTAACAGCCTATTCAAAGGTAGTTCAGTACCCCCAAATGTGTCTGTCTGCCTACTTAAAGTATGAGGAGGAGGAGGTGGGGTGCTAGCAATTTCCTTTGAAGTTATTAGATAGCCAAGACAAATGGCTACACCTACCTGTAAGGGTGGCTGGGAAATATATTTCAGCTACAAGGTCTTCTAACCACCTAAAAAGGCAGGAGAAAATGAGGCATTAAAGTATAGTTCTGAACCCTTGCCATAGTTATTTTGTCTTGTAGAAATTAGCCTACTTAGAACTGGGCATAATGCCTGTAATCCCAGAACTCACAATGCAGGATATTGGATTTGAGGCCAATCTGGGCTACATAGCAGGACCTTGTCTTACAAAATAATAATAATAAAAAGGAATACAGGAAGGAAGGGAGTTAACTTGTGCATGTATTTCTATTTTTATAGATTTTTCCCTATAAGAATAGCAATATTTTATGACAACATTATTGAGATATATTTAACATAGCATGAAATAAACCCATTAAATGTGTGAATCCAGTGGTTTTTAGTCACAGAACTGCACGATCAGCATTATTCAATTTCAGAAAATTTTCATCGCCCTCAAAAGAAATACTGTGTCCATCAGCAGTCTCTAGATTTTCTTCTCCAACATTCCTGGCAGCCACTAACCCTATTTCTATCTCCACGGATTTGCCTGGCCTTGGCATTTCATATAAATAGAAAAATACACTATGTGGTCTTAGGAGTCTGGTGTCTCTCACTCAGTGTATAATGTTTTCAAGGTTCATAGTTGTAGCATATATTAACACCTTGTTTCTTTTTATGAACATATAAGATCCAATGTGTGGATGTATCATGTTTTGTTTGTGCGATCACCAGTTGATCAGTGCTTGGGTGGCTTCCACACTGACTGCTTAAATAATTTGGCTGAGGATGCTCCTGAAGAAGTTTTTGTGTGGACATATGTTTTTAGTTCTCCTGGGTGCATGCCTAAGTGTGGAATTACTGTATCATATGGAAACTAACATTTTGAGAAATTGACACACTGTTTCCCAAAGTAGTGGTGGCATTCCCCCATCCCAGTGCCTAGGGTGCCAGTTTCTCTCCTTACCAACCCTTGGTATTATCTGTCTTATTTTCATCATCCTTGTGAATATGTGCAATGGAATGTCATTGTGGTTTGATTTGCATTGTCCTAAAAACTAAAATATTGGAGATCTTTTCATGTGCTTATCAGCCATTTGCATATTTTCTTCAGAGAAAAATATCTACTTGAATCATACTACACAAAGCTCTTGTATGTGGGGGGTTGTACATGTATGTGCAGATACACACACACACACACACACACACACACATGGAGAACAGAGGTCAACCTCAAGTATTGTTACTTACGTGCCATTCACCTTGTTTTTGAGGCAGGATCTCTCATTGGCCTGGACCTTGTCAATTAAGCTAAGCTGTCTGGCCAGTGAAACCCAGGTATCTCCTGTCTGAGAATCCCCAGTGCTGGGATTACAAACACATTGTGCCAGCTTTTTACATGGGTTCTGGGGCTCAACTCAGGGCCTAATCTCTGCCTAGCAAGCACTTTACTGACTGAGCCATCTCTTCAGTACCTCAAAACCACCTTTTAATTGAGCATTTGTCTATTTTCCAGTCCCAGGGTATTTGACAGCCTCTTCCGACCTCCGTGAGCAGTGCACAACATGGGTGCACTTACCTACATGCAGGCAATACACGCATAAACATAAAATAAAAATGAATAAATAAATTTTTTAAAAAAGGATTTATTGTTCAGTTTTAAAATAGCTCTTATATTCTGGATACAAGTTCTATACCAGGTATGTGACTTGAAAATATTATTTTTCCATCCTGTGACTTGTGCTTTCACTTTCTTGATGGTGTTTTGAAATATAAAAGTTTCTTGCTCACTTTAATAAAGTCAGAATTTTTGTTGCTTTTGCTGTTGATGTCATATTCAGGAAACTATTGCCTAATTTAGTTTAAGCTATTACATTGAATTCTGTGATCCATTTTGAGGCTATTTTTGGACATAATGTGGAACAGAGTGGTCTAATTTTATTCTTTTACAGGTGAATACTTAGTTGCCCCAGTGTCACATTTTAAGAAGATGGTGTTTTTTTGCATCAACTTGTCTTGGCACCCTTGTCCAAAATCAATTGACTAAACAAGCATTTGTTTCTAGATTCTCAATTCTATTCCATTGATCAACGTGTTTACCTTTATGCCCAAACCATATTATCTTGACTAACTTTGGAATTAGTTTTCAAATTTGAGTCCTCCAATTTTGCTTCTTTCCCAAATTGCTTTGTTTGTGCTATACTGGGTCCCTTTTGTCACTATTTAAATATTAATACAAACTTTTCCATGCAAGAAAAAAAGCAGTGGTAATTTTGATAGGCCTTTGTATTGATTCTATAAACCAATATTAATTCTTCCAGTTCATGAACATGGGATACCTTTCAATTATCTAGAACTTTACCTTCATTCCATGATATTTGATAGTCTTTAGCATATGGCTCTTGCATATACTTTCTCAAAATTATTCTAAAAGATTTTATTTTTTGTGATGCTAATAAATAGAATTATCTTCCAAGCTTCATTTTCTGATAGTTTATTGCTAGCATATAGAATTAGAACTGATTTTTGTATACTGATCTTACATTCTACAATCTTGGAAGCTCACTTATCATATCTAATAAGAACTTTTGTTGTTATTGTTGTTTTGTTCTGGGGGGGGCTTGGGAGGGATGCTTTTTGTTTGTTTTTGAGACAGGGTTTCCCTGTAGCTCCAGCTGGCTTGAAACTCACTATGTAGACTAGGCTGGCCTCACTTTCACAGAGAGCCTCTCACTCCTGGGTGCCACTGTGCCCCGTTTTCTAATAAAAATTTTACAAATTCTTTGAGATTTTTCTATGAAAGATATCATAGATAGATGAGATCATATCATCTTCAAATGGAGATAATTTTATTTCTTCCAATATGAGTACCTATATGTTTATAATTATAATGTATTTTTGATAGTTGACACTTTCATTATTATAAAGTTTCTAGTCTCTTCAGCAGCAATTTTTTAATTAATTTTTTTTTAATTTTATGCTTATGAGCATATTGCCTACATGTGTGTAAGTGCCTCCATGTCGTGCAATGCCCCTGGAGTCAGAAGAAGGTGCTGGATCCCCTAGAACTGGAGTTACAGAAGGTTGTTAGCAGTCTCTGGGTACTGGGAATTGAACTGTGTCCTCTGCAAGAGCAGTCAAGTGCTCTTAACTGCTCAGCAGCCATTTTTTTGTCTTAGCAGCTAATTAATAGAGTCACTCTAACTGGCTTTTGACTACTATCTGCCCAGAATATTTTTCCATGTTTCTACTGCCAATTGTTTGTGTCTTGGGATATAAAATGTATCTTTTGTAGGCAAGATTGAGATGAACCATCTTTTTTTTTAACTTAAAAAATTTTTTTATTATTTTTATTTTATGTATATGCATGTATTGCCTGCATGTAGGTAAGTACACCTGTGTCATGCAATGCCCATGGAGATCAGAAGAGGCTGTTGGGTCCCCTAAGACTGGAGTTGCTGACAGTTTTTAGCTGCCATGTGGGTGCTGGGATTCGAATCCAGGTCTTCTGCAAGAACAACCAGTGTTCTTAACCACTGAGCCATCTCTCCAGCCCTGAGATGAACCATCTTTTTAAAAGTCATCTTTTAGTACATTTGTCAAACTCTGCCTTTTGATTGGAATAACACATTAATATTAAATAATTATTGAGACATTCATATACAATACGATATTTTAACAATCTTGCTATTTGTTTTACTTCTTTTCTTAGTGGTTATCCTGAGTATAATAATCACCATCTTAACTTACAATGATGAAGTTTATATTACAACAAGCTTAATTTTAATCATATGTGACAACTTGGCTACAACACGGCTCCATTTCCTCTGCCTCCTTTGTGCAATTGTTCCTATAATCTATATATTTGCCCACATAAGCAAATTTTATATTTCTTGCTTATGAAGTTGGCTTTTAAACAAAAGGAGAAAATATTAACAAACAAAAATTCTTTATACTGTCTTTCCTACTTACCTGTGTGGTTTCATTTACCAGTTACTGAGTTTCTGCTTCCTATCCTCTCATCTCCACATGAAGGATCCCCTTTAATCTTTCTTGCAGGGAAATCTGTAAGCCACAATGGTTCTTTTTCTTTCCTTTTTCTTCTTTTCCTTCTTCTTCTTCCTCTTCTGCTTCCTCCTTCTTTTCTACCATCTTCTTTGGTCTTGAATTTATTTCTTGTTTCAATTTTTTATGCCTGTGGAAGACAAAAGGGCATCAGATCTCTTAGCACTGGAGTTATGGATGGTTTTCACCCACCACATCACTGCTGGGAACTGAACCTGGGTCCTCTGCAAGAGTCGTCAGTGCTCTTTAATGGCTGAGACATCTCTCCAGTCCCTATTTAATTTTGCTGGATGATTTTGCCTGGAATAGGACTCTTGCTGGATCATCTGTCCTCCTTTTCATGATGTGCAACGTTGCCCGTCTGGCTTCTGATACAGTTAGTCATTGCTCTTACTGAGGAATCTCTGGTTCCCTTGCTACTTTCAAGATTTTTTTCCTTTCCTTTGTCTTTTAATGCTTTGATTATGATAAAGTGATGCTTCCAATGTGGCTTAAAGTCACTCCTTCCTCTCTTAGTGTGGGCTTTGAACTCATGTAGAAAAATGACTATCATGTAAAATAGAAACAACAGTGCTTACCACTTTGGTTTGTGGGAATGAAATAAGATAATTCTATATTCTGCCTGAAAGAAAAATATTGCATATAAGTTTATTCTTCTCAAAGCAAGAATTGCTTTGAGGAGTATATCAGAAGGGGGAACATCTTGTCTGCAGCTCCTCTGCACTGTCCTCTCCTCAGCTCAGATATCACCAGAGAGGCATCTCTTGATCCCTCCAGGCCCCTCCACTGGTCATTCTGTTTCCTGTTGCAGATTGAGTATCACTTGTCCAAGAGATTGGAAAAAGAAATGTTTCAGATTTATGGTTTGTTTTTTGATTTTGTAGTATTGGCATATATACAATGGGATAGCTTGGAGATGAGACCCAATTGTAAACAAAAAACTCATTAATATTTCATGCATATTTTATACAGACTGAAGGCAGTTTTCTTTAATACTTTTAGTGCACATACATTTTGACTATAACCTACTGTATGATGTCATGGGTAGAAGACTCTGCCAGTGGTATTGTGGTGGTGATCGTAAGGTTTCACATTCTATAGCAGTCTGGATTTTAAATTATCCAATTAGGGATGTCCTTGAGTGGCAATTATCCTAATTCATCTAGGTCTGGGGATTTGTTGAGTTGCAAGATTTTTCTATCCTAAAATTAGGACAATCTGAGCATCACAGGAAGTTCTCCACCTACTGTCAGTTTTCAACTATCAGCTCTATTTTTTTAACGGTCCTGGCTACTATCTGATACCATTCAATTTGCTTTTTATATGTTTATTTTTTAGTTCCTTCAGCCTTGGGTATAATCCCCATGAGGATCTAGGTAGGCCTTTGTCTGTATGGTTTTATGCACATGTGTGTAACACTACCCTGGTGCTTAATAAGGACTAAGTTATTTGTTGAAATTCAAATGCATTTTTTGATTACTTGATTCCTTTTTGTTTTTTACATGCATATGTATGTGTGATGAGCCTGTGTATATGTATGTTTGAATATGTGTGAGTGCATGTGTAAGTGTGCCACTGCATATGCATATATGTGCACAAGCTTGTAGAGGCCCAAAGTTGAAGTCTGGTAGCTTCCTTGATGGCTTTCTACTTTATTTATTGAGGCAAGGTCTCTCACTGAACCCAGAGCTCACCAAATCCAGCTCATCTAGCAAGCCAGCTTGCCCTAGGGATCCCATCACTGCCTCCCAAATGCTAAGATTACAGATGACTGCCATACCCTCCGGGCTTTCATGTATGTGGTGGAGACCCACCATTGCGCCATCGTTCCAACCCTGATTCTTTTTTAAAAAATATTTTTCTGGGAACCAAACCCAGGTCTTCTGCAAGAGCAAACATTGCTCTATCTCTCCAGTCTACTGATTCCTTTTTATAAAGTCTAGTTTTCCTGTTTTCAAGTTTAATAATATAAAAACAT
>NW_008355272.1:7845529-7849814 GCF_000622305.1 Nannospalax galili
ATAAAGAATACAAAGTTCTGTATGGCAACACCAATAATGAAAGAATTTTGTATGATGCAAATGACAAGTAAGTTTTACCTATGTGGTAGTAAAGAATTCAAACAACTATGCTCTTTCCCCTCTGATCCCAAACAATGTAATGAGAGAGAAATGCAGACATTTCTACCATTTACCCTGGAATGTTGGCTGTAGCCAGCATCACCAAATGTGTAAATATAAGATTAGAGGCAAAGCTCTCCTTCTATAAACGTGCATTCGAAAGGAATTCTCCACCTTTTCTTCCTCTTATTATAGCAAGAACATTACTTATAAGACCCATAATTACTTCAAGTATTCCGCAAGGATAGAAGAACTACAAATGTTAAAATGTGATCTGAGCTCCCATCTTTGGACTCTAAGAGGAGACAGATGAAGACGCTGTCCTTTTCCCCCACTATCAGTTTACTATATAAATGAGAGGACATAAAGTAGTTTTAGATTTAATTAAAGTAATTGACTGAATTGCATTCTGTATGGTGATGGTCATTAACATTCTTGACCTCTCTGTCACATAGATATGCCAGAGAATTTTTTCAATGGATATTTATTATGAATATTATCATCAATAAGCACCATCAACATATTAAAATTAATTTTAACTTCTTTATGGAAGACTGAAAGCGCAACCAGCTGTTGGAAACCATTCGTTCTAAATCATTTTTTATCGATTCAACATGGCTAAACTTCAAGTATAACTAATAGGGAATTTTATGTGTGTAGGCAAGTTTCTATACATATAAAATATTTCATTTTATTTCATATTTAACTCTGGTTACATTAATCACATAACCATATTTTCCAGAGCCCAAGGATTCATTGGCTATTTTAAGCACTTACTGTGCAGTCTCTGAGCAGGCTTATTTCATGCCCACATGGATACACAGGGACACATGGACATTTGGTCTTATTTTGACTGCTTGCAAAGAGCTTAATAAAAGACAGGCTTAGGAGCATCAAAAGAACTTAGTCCACAGGTGTTCTGAGCTGGGCTAACTTGTATGTAGAACAAATAATTAAGCTGTGGAATTTGAGACTCTAAATTGTATCAGTTGAGCACCTGTCCTGGAGGGAGGAGGAAAACACCTTTCATTACATTACCCCAGGGCACGTCAGGCTTTGGGCTGTGTAGAGTTACCGCAGATCCTATTCAGGCTTGCTGGCTGAGATGTGGCTCCCTCTGTTCACACTGCCAAGGGCTGCAAATAGAATGTTTTCTTAAAGACTATTTCCATCTCTATTAGCCCTCACAGCTATGAGCCTCTCTGCATCTCTTCCTACATTTACCCAGCCCCTACTAGTCTCAGGTAGTGTGCCAAAGATTTTGAAATACAACATTCATTTAATCCCTCCAACAACACAGTAGTGTTTAGGAAGGCAAAGTCAGGGATAGGGAGACAGCTCAGCCAGTGAGTGCTTGCTTTGCAAGCATGAGGACCTAAGTGTGATCCCTAAAACACACGTGAAAATTGTGTACACCCCCTCACACTCATATATCCACACACACATGCACACAATATACACAAAAAAAGTAGAAAGAAAGGCTAAATCATGTGTCCAAGATGATGGAAGTTTTAAGTAGTGGAATTTATATTCAACACCTGGTGTAGTAGACTCCAAAGCACTGGGTTTTCATCACTGTGCTGTGTTATGTGTGGAGTCCAGATTATATCACAGGTTCTGCAGGGATCTTCTGGCCTCCTTATCTTTTGAGGGCTCCTTCTTATGGCTTTAAATATTTAGGCTTGTTACAGCTCTATTTTCTGTTCTCTTCTCTCCCTTCTCACTCTGAAGATATCCCTAGCTAATCCCATCCATTCCCATGATGGCCCCAGTCACCATTCATGGGCCACCCACTGTCTCTTAAAGCAGCTCCTACTACTGTACTCCAAAACTGGAAGTTCAAATACTGCTCCCATCTCTACTGGATGAGTCTCATGGACTATATGGTAGTTTAAATGAGAAATGTCCCCATAGGCTCAAGTATTTCAACACTTGAAATACTCCAGTTGCCAGTGTTGTTTGGGGAGATTTAAGAGGTATGGCCTTACTGGACGAAGTGTATCACTGAGGGCAGGCTTTGAGACTTCATAGCCTCACCCCACTTCCAGTTCATTCTCTCTGCTTCGTGTTTATGGCTGAAGATGTTAACTCTTAGCTTCTTGCTCTAAGTGCCTGCTTCCATTCCTCCCCCATCATTATGGACTCCCTCTCTAGATCTGTTAGCCCAAATAAACTCTTCTTTCCTTAAATTGCCTTAAGTCATGGTATTTTATCACAGTTAACAGAAAATTAACTGATGCAAAGATTGGTCCCAGAAGTAAGGTGTTGATGTGAATTACCTGGCCATGTTGGTTTTGGAAAAATGTGGAGGACTTTAGAACTCTGGATTAGAAATGCACTTGATTGATATAAGCAGAGCTTAGCAGACCATTTAATAGAATCCTGGAAGGCAGTAGTAGTAGTGCTGAATATAAAGTGGTCAGTAGAAGCCTTGCTCATGAGGTTTCATAAAGGAACAAGGCCTCTAGGAGTGACTGGGCTAGAAGCTATTCATGTGGCATTTTGGCAAAGAAACTGGCTGCCTTCTGCCTTGTCCTGAAAATTTGCATAAGGCTAAATTTTAAAATAAAGGACTAACTTTTTTGGCAGAGGAAAATCCAAGACAGTATATCACTGAATCTGTGACTTGGTTATTACTGATAACTATTATGTGGGTTTAGAGTGAAAAAAGGGTTAGTGGGACAGAAAGAAATATAAAATATATAGTTTGGAGAGAAAAAGAACAGTCATAAACATAATGTTGCAGCTAAGGCATGTGCTGGAGAGGAAGCTGTAATTGTTAGAGACTAGCACCACTGCTCTGCACTGGAGCGATGGGAAGGGTGCCCTCAGAGCACGACTCCACCCAGCCAAGCAGCCAGCTTATTAAAGGAGAAAGCTTGTTCCTAATATGGTCAAAGGGGCTGAGGGTCTGTCACAAGTTGGCAACTGAATTTGGCAGTGTGATCCACACTGACTTTAGAGATATGAAAAATGCAAGCGTGAGGGGGTCATGATTCTTCCTCCACTGTTTCAGTGAGTTGCTGAAGCTGATCAACATGTGGTAGGAGAGTCCCTAATGCCCTAAGAGGGCCAGAGACCCATCGAACAAATCTGGGTAGCAATAAAGACTTCAGGGTGTTGGCGATCTCAGAGCTATGAGATATATGCTAAGGAGAGTTGCATTCAGGAAGCAGAATGAGAGAGAGAGACAGAGAGAGAGAGAGAGAGAGAGAGAGAGAGAGAGAGCAGGCAACAAAGCTAGAGGGGCTAAGCCAGCTAAGCCTCTTAAAGCCCAAGACACCAGATGTGGAGCTACAGGATTTAGTATTCTCCCCACTGGGTCTTGGCCTTGCTTCAGTATTTCCCCACTATGTCCCCATTCCTCTTTTTTAGAACAGGAATGTATATTGTGTACCATTGTATATTGGAATGCGTGATTTGTCTTTTTGATTTCTACAGGGGGTTATAGTTAAGAAATTACCTTGAATCTCAGAACAGACTCTGGACTTTAGAGTTTTGAACCATTCTGAGACTGTTAAAGACAATGGGGACTTTTAAAATCAGACTAAAGGCATTTTGCATTATGATATGGCCATGAGTCTATGGGGACTGGGAGTAGAATGTGGGTGGTTTGAATAAGAATGTCCCCCATAGAAACCATGGTGGAAGGGTTAGACAACATGAGAGATAAATAATGCTAGGCTAGTTTTAAAAAAACCAGAGGGAACCATATAAATCGAACAACCTACTGACAAATTATACATACAACTAGCTCAAGGAATATAATACATGTCTAGGCAAGGTTTATCTGAAAACATTTGGTCTTTGTCCAAGCTTTATCTATATAACACATGGTGATTAAAAATACCAGACTAGCTGGGTGTGGTGGCACACGCCTTTAATCCCAGCACTCAGGAGGCAGAGGCAGACGGATCTCTGTGAGCTCGAGGCCAGTCTGATCTACCTTGTGAGTTCCTGGACAGCTGGGGCTACAGAGAGAGCCTGTCTCAAAAAGACGAAAAAAAAGAAAAAATACCAGACTGGAAAAACTAACCTTATGGATGTCTAACAGCCATAGTTTGAGGTCTATACTAATTTGGTCAGAGGGACATAAAGGACAGTTTTTGCTCCTTGCCCTCCTAGGTCAACTAAGTTCCAGGGGACTATGAGCATCTCTCAAAATGTCCTGTAACTGTGGTGGGTC
>NW_008355272.1:7850173-7876205 GCF_000622305.1 Nannospalax galili
CAATCTTATCTAAAGGAATATTGGCAACTGATTGCTGCTAGATGAGGAAGAGCTGATCTTCGTAACACAAGGAACTCTAGATAGGCTGACTAGATTCAGCAGATGGACAAGCACTGGAGAACGGCTGGGGGCACTGATATCATAGTGGACAGTAACAAGGATTACAGAGTTCATGGGCTCCAGTGGTGGGAGGGAGACCATGGGAGGATGCCATTTGGGATGTGGGTATATAAATGAATAAGATTGTTTGGGATGTTCTGTATGAAACACACACAAAAAATCAACAAATTAAAAAATTAGTTATATTTGAGGATGAAGCATAAAAATTTGCTCCATGTTAATTAGTAGAGGTGAAACACATTACCATTGAAATCTACCCAATGATTTTATATCCATGCTCAGGTGGATCTCAGAAAGTAACCAATGGTGACTAGTAATAATCAGATACATAGAGATTAGAGATGCATGTACAAACATCTAAATGTTAGTAACATTAAAAACGAGTTTTCCTATATGAAACACTATATTTTAAAATGAAATGGGGATCTTTTTTAAAGGTTAAAACCTCATTCAATTTTATGTCTTATAGGGTTTATACTGAGTTTAGTGTTATATAACTGTACTAATTCAACTGTGAACCTAAAAGTTTACAGCCACTTTTGAAAGAGATATATCTTTGCTCTGGAAATTGTTATTGAATATGCTAATGCTGTAATGAAATGCTTCTTCTAATCATGTGGTTATTAAATAAATAATTTAAAAAAACTAGAAATAGAACTGCTGTATGACCTAACTATCCTACTCCTGGGCCTATATAAGCTAGGAAATTAAATCAGCCTAGACGTCAACCAACAGATGAGTAGATGAGAAAAATGAGGTAAATAGAGACAATAGAATATTATTCAACTTTAAACGAAATCATGAAATTTGCAGGTAGATGGATGGAACTGGAAAAAAATTATACTCAATGAGGTAACTCAAGACCAGAAAGACAAACACCGTATGTTCTTCCTCATATGCAGATTCTACCTTCAAATCTTTTGTTTTGCATGTTTAAGCCAGAGCAAAAGTGGAATTTTGGCAACTAGAAAGGGATATTTGTTTTTAATGTTATTATCTTCTGTTTGAAACAGTATATAAACCTAATGACTAGAAATCTATTAAAGATTTTGAATTAAAAAAAAAATGTGTCCCCCATAGACTCAAGTATTTGAACACTTGATTCCTAGTTGGTTCGCTGCTATTTGGGAACGTTTAGGAGGTATGGCCTTGCTGGAGGAAGTTTGTCACCAGGGTGGGCTTTGAGAGTTTACAGTCCTGCCCCACTTCCAGATCACTCACTTTGTTTTATGTTTGTGATTGAAGATGTGATGTGATCTCTCAGTTTACATTCCTAATGGCTTACTGCCATGACTCACCCACCATTATGATCTTCCCCTCTGGAATTGTCAGTCTAAATAAATTCTTCCTTCTTTAAGCTCCCTTTGGACATGGTATTTCATCACTGTAACAGAAAAGTAACTGTTACTAACTGCCCCAGTGCTGTGCTTCCAGCACGACCTACATGGGCTTCTTTCCAAACAAGCATGCTCCTCCTCCACTACCACCCAATGGTTTTTCTGCAGGAAACTCAGCCTCCCATCTGGCCTCCTCCCTTTTCCTCATCAAACTGATCACACCACCTCACTGACTCTCCTTCCTAAGTGTTCAAATCTATCCTATTAGTCCCTCTCTACTAACAATGGCCTGGAATTTTCACAACTGGAGATGGGAAGGGAGGTGGGGAGGTATCTTGGCAACTAGTTGGTAGATACCAGGGGAGATGGTAAAGCATCTTAGAGTCAAAGAGAAACCCCTACAACAAAGAATTATGTAGCACAAAATATTTCATTGTTGAGAAATCCTTTGACCTAAGCTATGGCATAGACACACACACACACACACACACACACACACACACACACATCCCTGCTCTGAGTGAGATCTTCAACACATTCCCCACCATACGCTTCCAGAATGACCTTTCGTAAGCACCAATGTAATGCTTCTTCCTAATCTACTACATCTTACCTCAGCTTACTTCCTGATTCCTTGATAGATAAAATACTTGTTGACTAGCCAGAATGCCTAGCATGTTTCTTTAGCTTGCTTCCAGCCACTCTCTTCCTTTATCTTGGCCTCCTCTCTTGCCTACAAGGTGACTCTTAGCACACTTATTTCCCACATTCTCTTTACATTCTTACTCAAATGCCAAGTTCACAGAGGAGCCTTCCCTGGCCCTTCTAACCCTCTCTCTCCCATACCCTGCTTTAGCTTTCTTATAGCACTTAACTCTTCAATAAATACTGGTGTATTATCTGTTTGTTTCCTGTGTTCTCTATTACAACAGGTCTGTCTTTTGTTCACTATTATGCAACAACTGTCAGTAATGGTCCAGCAGATAACAGGCACTCAACAGACACTTGGTGAAACAACAGTAATTGTTTTCTTTATTGATTTTTATGTTATTTAAAATATAAGAAGAATCAACATTTTATTATGATAAGCTTTTTGCTAACCATAGACAACTCAAGACTGGGCTGACCTAAAGCTACTGAACAACTGAATCATTCCAGCCTCCAATTTATATCTATAACATCCAAGCTAAGTGAACCAGGTAGACAAGCTGGCTGCAGGAGGGACCAGGCACCTCTTCACACTGAAAGTCAAGGTTCATTTGAGATAACTCTTTATTTACTCATGGGTTTTGCTGTTAGAGTCTGGATAGACTAGAAAATCCAGGGATGGTGGCTGCCAGAGCCACAGGCCTTGAGTGTGTTAGACACTAAATGCTTTGCAGGTCACAGATCCATTTGCCATATAACCTGCCTTTACAAAAACAGGGGCACTCTTTTTTGGGTGTCAAAAGATCAGAATCTTTAGGGGCTTTGGTCACCCTGAATATCAACCCTGTGAAGCCACTATTAAAATAAGACAGTTTTTATAGTAATTAAGTATCTGACATGATACTATTATTATGTCAACAATATATGTAGTCTCAGTCAAGCCTTACAACACCTCTCTATCAAGCAGACATTTTATTACCACTATCTTATAGGCAAGAAAAGTAAAAGCTTAGTGAGGTTGGTTAACTTGCCTAGTTATGTAACTAGTTGGCCAAAATATGCCTAGGATGGCTTTATTCTAAAGTCTGTATTTCTGTGTGTGTACATGTACATGTGTGAGTGCAGGAGCATGTGTGTACATGCAGGTGGAGTCCACAGAATAACTTCATGTGTCATTATTCAGGAGACATCTACTTCAGTCTACTTTGTTTTGATTCAGCATCTCTCACTGGCCTATGGACTGCCAAGTCTGGCTGGCTGACTGACGAGCCTCAGGAATCCACCTGTCTTCTGAGTGCTGGGATTAGAAATGTACCACCAGGTCTAATTTTTTACATAGGTCCTAGGCATCACACTTGGGTCCCTGTACTTACATGGTAATCACTTTGCCCACTGAGCCATCTCTCCAGAGCCATGTTCTTTATAACTCTGTGTTGTAGTTTGAATGTGAAATATCTCGATAGGTTTATACATTTGAACACTTGGTCCCAACTGGTGGCTCTGATTTGGAAGGTTATGGACCTTCAGGCAGTAGAGTCTCATTGAAGGAAATAAGTCATTGGGGCAGACTTTGGGATTTTATAGCCTGGCCCCACTTCCTGACTAAAGATCAAGTGATCAACTGCCTCACACTCCTGTCACTATACTTTCCCCGCTATGACGAACTATATCCCTTCTCAAACTATAAAGCAAAATAAAGCCTTCTAGCCTCAAGTCACTCTTTGCCAGGTATTTGGTCACAGCAATAAGAAAAGTAACTAATATATTCTGCCTTTCAATATGAAAGTATCAGCAAACCCTTCAAAAGACTTAGAAGCTAATTTTATCACTGTAAAAATGGAAAGAGTAACATAATGAACGTAAGTAGTTAAAATGAGAACAAAATGGGGGCTGGAGAGATGGCTCGTCAGTTAAGAGCACTGACTGATCTTGCAGAGGACCCAGGTTTGAGTCCCAAAACCCACATGGCAACTACAAACCATCCTTCCAGTTCCAGGAGAATCCAAAGCCCTCTTCTGACCTCCACGGCATTGCACAACATGGGTGTACTCACATACATGCAGGCAATACACTCAAACACATAAAATAAAAATGATAAATAAAATATTTTTTTAAAAATATTTTAAAATTTTAAATGAGAACAAAATAGTGCAAAGTTAATAACTATTAAATGATAATTCGCTAAATACTGAGTGATCTAGCTAAAATTTTCCTTAAAAGATTGAAGAATAGCAACAGGAATTTGGGTTGCAATAGTTTGGGAGGGCTTCATGAGGGAGGGGGCATCGGAACTGGGTGAACCGTGAAGGGTGAAAGGAATTGTTATGATTCGTCCAAAAGGGAGGAACAGAGTAAAGAAAAGCAAGAGACGTTCAAAAGGTTTATTGCCATTAAATGGATCAATGTGGCAGAAGCTCTGGGCTTAGCTCAAGTAGTGTTTCCCAAGTGTTTCAATAAGATGGCCACCAAGATTTTACCTCCCAAAAGGAGTTTGACCTTGATCTGACTTGGGAAGTCTTGGGTTAAGTAAATAATTTTGCAGGATGTCCTGGCGTGTTTAGTTTTCAGTGAGAGGACATATGTTGGGTTTACTATATAACTTACTGACTAGTAGAATTTCACCCTCCTTTTTTCTGGAAGCTCCAATCTCTTCAAACTGTTATTCTCCAGAACTACTTTGGGAAATGATGCTGTGGAAGTTCATCTGTAGGCTCCCTGAGGTCAGGTTTATGGCTGCCTTTGTTTATCCCAGGAACAAGCAATACTTTGGGGAAATGGGCAGATAGGATGTGTTTGGGGATGCTTCCTGGAGGATTCCATCATTGTCTCTTCCAACTCCCCCATATGAAGATTAACATATTACAAATAAAGCCTCTCTGTTTGACTTTATGCCCATATCACCATTCTCTGTCTGTGAATCAAAGCCTACTGCCCAGATCCCACTTGTCACCTGCAGTAGGGGGACCCTGCTGTCTCCCTTCACCTATTCAGACCACTCGTGGGGAGCTCCATCTATGCCTTCTCCACTCAGCTCTTTCACATCTTAGTGGACTCTCCTGCCTCTCAGCATCTGCTTAATTATGCAACAGGGTTAAGTCCAGTTTTACTCTGGAGTCTTGAGTTTACTCAGCAGTATTGCAAATGGATTTAGATAGAAAGTCAGCTCAAACACCTATTCCCACTTTGGTATCGCACTGAATTGAGATCTCCCTATGGAATCACCCACGAAGATGTTCAAAGTCCTCTTCCATATCTAATCCACGTTACCTCTTTCTTCTTACACCCCACAATACCTCTCAATAAATACACAAATCATTCTAGTTTTAATACGTTTCTATGTTTGATGTCACTTTTTAAAAATTTTTCTACCATTTCCCATTGTCCAAACTCTTTTGTCATGATGCAGGGTACTCAGTTGCTGTTTGCTCCTTCCTTAGGCCCACCAATTCCATGACGCAAACTGAGTAGAACTTGGACACTGATTTATGTTTTAAGGTAAGGTCAGGTCACTTTATGCCTTTAAGCCAATTTTGCTATGGCCTGTTTTTCTAAAACATGTTTGCAGAGGAGACCTAAGGACCCTTGGAGTCTCCTTCAGAAAGATAATTCTGCCTCATTATGTCTGAGAAGCCCAAGGACAAAGGGTTTTAAAAACACATCTGACCCCTGTACAGGGCATGGAAGCATCCCTGCCTGCTTCCAGAGGGCCACATCCCTTGACGACACAGCCCCAGGCACACCCTGCAACTGTAGGTTACTGTTAAGGCCAGATGCAGGAAGAGATTGTCACCAAGTACCTCCAGCCATATGAGCTGTCCTCCAGCCTGCCTCGTGGGCTTGTCTTGGAGACTGTCAGAAAGTAAATGACCTGTCTGGCTGCCCTCTGCTTTCCCTCTGCCCCTCAGAAACAGGCGGAAGGTTGTCTAAGACTCTGGGAGGTAACTTGAAGGTTCTTGTGTGCCACTCACCGACACTCAGTCAATATCAGTGCACAATTTCAGACATTGCTTAGATAAGTTATATCTGATCTGGTGACCTAAAGGTGAATTGTAGGTTAGACTTCATTACACATTAGCTGAGCATAAGTCAGGAACACACCTTCCCACTCCACTCTGAAATACCATAAAGCCCCTTCAGGGAGTGCACTGATTATACTTTAGAGGTTTGTATGAACCAACGAGGGTAAATAATTAGACTGCATTTTTAATTAATAGATCAGTGCCTTCTAGCACAATGATATTTAAGATTGTGATGGGAGTGAAGGTAGGTGTAGAAAGAGTCTTGCTGTAAAGCCAAGAAGAACAAAGAAAGTTGTGTCAGAGAGGCAAAAATGCCCTCTGACTTTGGCAATCTGCTGTCTGGAGTTTCTAGTGCACTTGAAGGAAGTTTTCAATTTAGCACACACTCTGTTTGCCAAGGTGAATATTGGTCTTCACTACCAAGAATAAATCTGGAAAAAATGAAAAGTGAGTACTGTGCATTTCTGGTTGGCATGATTGCAAAACTTTTCTTAATCATGTGAACTTTATGAGAATAATAACAATTAACACAGATTCCATAATGGGCAGTGTTTCAGTTTTTGTTTCACAGAGCTTCATAAAAATATAAGCTCATGAAAAAAAAAAACCCAGTTCAATTCAACATGAACTTTCCATTATTTTTAACACATTTTGCCTACTTTTAATTGATGGAAGTGTTACATATTTTCCCAACCCAACAGTTTTTCACACCTCCTTAATTCAAACCAGCTTGATTTTTGCAATTCAAATAGACAGATTATTATTTGGCACTAACTGGAAACCAAATAAAGTAATAGTAAAATTTATTAAATAGATCACAATGCATACATTATTTCCTGAAGAATTTTATTTCATACATTGAAAGCATGGTAATTTTTTAACCCTGGGTAATCCTTACAACAACCTAATGATAAAGATACTAATACTTTAAAAGAAAATTCTCCAAAGTTATTTTACAAATGAGAAAGTAAAGCGTTCAACTTCTGACATTTGCCTCAGCAAAGGAAAGATCAGAATCCTGACATAGTTATTCTAACCATATTTAAGATCTTCAGTGAGCTTAAGATAAGCAAAGTGAGCTAGATGTGGTCGAGTACAGCTGTAATCGCAGTAATCAGGGCAAAGCAGGAGGCTGATATTTGAGTCCCTCCTAGGCTAAATAGTAAGTTCCAGGCCACATTGAGTCAGGTAGAGAGACTCTAACAAAAAATTAAAAAGAGGATTGGCAAGGTTGTTCAGGGGGCAAAGGTGTTTGCTGCCAAAACAAGACAACCTGAGTACCATCCCCAGGACCCACGTGGTAGAAGGAGAGAACCAACCTCACAAGGTGTCCTTTGACCTCCACATGCACATGTGACACATGGGTACAGACACACACACACACACACAAACATACACACACCAAAATATAAATTTTAATTTTTTAACTCAACAAGCACACCCACAAATAAATAAAACAAATATAAATGTTAAAAATTTTAACTAAAAAGAATAAAATGGATAACAAGCAAAGTGAGTAAGGTTTTGATTTTACTTTTCTTTTGCTCCTTTGGCTGGATGTTGGTGGCTGTTACTGTTGGCTTCAGTATTAGGTGCATACTAATATCTCAATGTAGGTAGTTCATAAATCACTTGTATTGTTTTCTCATTTAAACACAGTTCTCTATAACTTGCAATTTCATGTTTATGGTCAAGCAATAATTGATATTAATTAAGATGTCCCCTGTGTGGTTGCAAGATAAGGAAGACCCATCTGAAGCATCAGATAAAAATAAAATTAAGATCATGTGTGCCCTGACTACTGATAGGTATCTTCAACTGTTGGTTGTATGTTGACCAGCTGTAAGGAGATGTCTCACAGATCAATCACTGCTTCTTTATCTTTACTTGCACATCACTGCACACTATGCACAATAGCTAAGTTGTGAAACCAACACTAGTTGTTCAACAACAGCAAGATGGATAAAGAAAATGTTATATATGCACACTGGAAGGTTTTTCAGACATAAAGAAGAATGGAGTTATGTCATCTTCAAGAAAATGGAGGCAACTGAGACGGAATGAAGGCAGTTCTAGAAAAACAACTACACTATGTTTTCTTTCATATGTTCTTCCTAAGTTTTACACAGATACATAAAGTCTAAAGACACAGAAGTAGAGGAGAAACTGCCTCAGGGAACAAAGGAATGAACAGGAAGTGTAAGCAGTAAGAAAGGGGACAGTAGGTGGGCAAAGGAGAAACAGGCTCAACATACAATATAATATGAAAATCAGACAGTTCAATTTTAACATGTCCCCAATTAAATTTAACTCTCAAGTGTCCATCATTTCACCACCCGATCTGGAAACCTGGGACTTTCCCTCAGTCTTTTTCCTTTCTTCAGTTTCCTTATAGCTGCAGAGCTTCCACTCCATCTCATGAATGTCTTTCCATCCATCCCTGTTTCCACCTTCACTGCCTGAACCGTGACACTCGTTTTCCTTTACTCAAAAGATCTGAAAGTCCACTTTAGGTTGCCTAGGGCTTCACCTCTTCCTGTTGGTACTCCTCTTCCAGGGCTCACAGGTACCTTTCTAAAGCAGAATTATTTCACATTCTAGAGCCTGATGCCAGGCGCCTCTACCCTAAAGAAGCATTTTTCATCATGAGATCATGGAACTCTTTGCACGTTATGCTGCCAAGTAGCATGTTAAAGAATCTCAGTAGACCTGCACTCCAAGAAAAACACAGAAAGGAATCCATGTAATGGACTTCTTCCCATGTTGCCTACATTTTGTTTGGTCTTAAAACTTCCTTCTCAGGACTGGAGAGATGGCTCACCAGTTAAAAATACCAGCTGCTCTTGCAGAGGACCTGGGTTTGGTTCCCAGCACCTACATGGCAGCTAACAACTATCTGTAACTCCAGTTCCAGGGGCTCTGACACCATCTTCTGACCTCCACGGGCATTGCACAATACAGGTACACTTATATTCATGCAGGCAATACACTCATACACATAAAAATAAAAATTAAATATTAAATATTAAAAACAAAACCTTCCTTCTTCATTGAGTACCACCTGCTTTCCCCCAGGTAATAATATACTTCGGTCAAGTCCAACATTAAGCTTCTTCAAAATAGTGCATTTTCCCTAATATATACACACATACACACATAAATTTGCATCTTCTTTAAAAACAAACAACAATAACAACAAAACCCATCAAGTCCAATTTGTGTTGCCTATATACTCTTAAATGTGTGGTCACCCAGTGGAGCATGGTTGACAGCCAGGGCCACCCCCATAGAGAAAACTATCTCTCTTTGTACAGCTATCAGTTGCCAATAGTGTCTCAACTGGGGACAGATCATCCTACCCACCTTCTTGCTCCATGTTAGGGTTATTTTGTCTGGCTTGAGCTTAAACAAATCATGCATATGCTGTTAAAACTGCTGTCTTTGTACAGCTATCAGTTGCCAAAAGTGTCTCAACTGGGGACAGATCATCCTGCCCACCTTCTTGCTCCATGTTAGGGTTTTTTTTGTCTGGCTTGAGCTTAAACAAATCATGCATATGCTGTTAAAACTGCTGTGAATTCATATATGCAACTGCCTTGATTTGTCCAGAAAACACTGTTTCCTTTAGTTATCTACCACCTCTGGCTCTTAAAATTATTCCAACCCCTCTTCTGCAATTATCCTTGCATTTTGGGAGGAGAGGGTGTGATATAGGTGCTCCATTAAGGCTGCAGTCTCATATTCTTTGCACATTGACTAGTTGTGGGTCTCTGTGTTAATCATCATTTACTGCCAGAAAAGCTTCTCTGATGATGTTTGAAAGATGCATTAACCTATGGGTATAATGATAAGTCATTTTAAGTCAGTTTAATACTCTATTAAGTAGAAAAACAGTGGTAAACTCTCCCCTAGGGCCTAAGACTTCCTGTCTAGTCACAGGTTCTTGGCCGGATAAAGGTGTCAGGCAAGGGTTTCATCTGGTAGGGTAGGCCTTAAATCCATTCAGTAACTGTTTGGTTACTCGCATGACATTTATGCACTTGTGCACCAGTGGGCATATTATGCCTGGCTGGTTATTTTGTAGCTTACAGGGTTCACAACTGGGTAAGACTGATCATTACTTTCCTTCTCTGGTAGTGTGCATATCACCTTCTAGCACTATGAAAGCTAGCCAGTAGGGGTGCAGCTTCTGGGTCAGTACCAATTTGATTTCTCCATGTTCTATGACTCAAGTATGTGGAGTCTTTAGCAATAGAGTCTTACCGTCAAGGTCTGAAGGGTAACCAAGAGCACTGGAAATAGCTTGCAATGTTTGGGGGCCTTGGACCCTCACTGACCTGGCACCAGGCTTTTTATTGATTAGTCTACAGTGTCTAGTAGGTACACTGTTGCCCCACCTAGGATAACTCCATTTAAACTCTTTATTTATTTATATGTATGTATCCTAGGATGTTTCTACAGTAGTAGGTTTCCATGACTTTTTCAAAAGACCTTTAATGTTAGTTAACCCTCCACTTCTGTGTCCTCCCATCTTCTACCCCATTTAACCCTTCCTCTTCCATTATTTCCCTTTATATCACAGCATTCTATCTTCCCTCTCTTGAGACACTCCCCTCCCCCTCCTCCACCTTGTGGCCCCTGACTAGTTTCCTGACCTCTATGGGTCTTCCAAATAAAACACACATATAAAGATTCAAAGCTAATATCCACAAATGCGAGAACATGTGATGTTTTTCTTTCTGGATCTGGGTTATCTCACTCAGAATGACTATTCCCTAACTTTCAGTCTCATAGCTCTCTGAAAAGCTTTAAGACTGGGCTCTGGTGGTCCTGTGCTTCCGAAGCATTCCTCCAGTCACCGCTCTGTGCCTTCTCTGCTGTAGATAATCTTCCTGATTTTGTAGGTCTTTGTTCCTGAGTTCACCTTCCCTACAAGATTACTGTGCCCTTTGCTCTGTGTATCTGCAGCCCAGTACTCAGCATGCAGTAGGACCTCAATACACATTGATAGGAAGTATATTGCATCGCATTAGAACTCAGTAAATTAACATATTGTAAACTTCAGCGCATATTCACACAAAATTTCTCAAGAGTGAGAAGTGACTTTAAAAACATGTAACCTCTTTCCAGTGTAGCTGAGGGATTTGCAAAGGGAGGTTGAATGCGTCCACTTCTCATTTTAGTGAAGCATTGAGGCAGGCTACTTTATAATGAAGTGATTTTTTGTCTCATAGTTCTACGTATACAAGATCTAGGGGCCTTATCTGGCGATGGCCTTTTTGCTGACAGAGTCCCAAGACAGAAAATGAGCCTGAAAAGCAAGGGGCAGGTAGAGTGCCTGGTACATGTGTCTGTCTGTGTTCTCTCCCCCTGATAAAGCCCACAGGGTTTGATTCATGGGAGATTCAACCTAATCATTTTTATCTGATCCTAATTGCTTTCCTAAGGACCCACCACTAAACACCATAGGCAAATTCCATTTCCCCAATTTAATTTCTCATGGTAGGGATTTTGTTAACCTGTGAATCCCTAAGGGATGCTCAAGCAATATCCACCTCATAATAGAGACCTGTGTGTCCCTGCTGTATCTCTGAAGACTATTTTGTTTGGCTGACCCATCTGTTATTAATTCTCTTTCATGTATATCTCTTTCACTATGTCTCAACCAAGAGATGATCTTCCCCCAAACAACAACAACAACAAAAAAGATATAGATTTCCCATCCAGTTCCAGAAAAGAGATACTTGTATGCACCAGGTATGGTTCTGGGCACAGCTGAGCGGCCATGCTTATCCAAAGCCTATAGTATCCCCCAAAGTTGTAAGAACTTCCTTACTCCTGACTGGTAGAAAAAGGCCCAGCCACTGAGAAGCTTTACATAGCTTCAAATAAGTTAACTTTTAAAGAGTTACATGAAGTAATTTTAGCTGCGGCAGATCTGTGAACGACTGCCACTTTCCAGCTGAGTCCTTCACCTCTTCACAGCTCCTTTTGCCTGTCTGTAAGATGAGGATAAATGAGGCAGCATTTGAAAACATTTAACACCTTGCTTGGCACATAGCAGGCCATCAATAAAAGGGGATTGCATGGGATTCGGCTTTCTCCTGAATTTCACAGTTTATAAAAATGAAGAAAGGAACCACTTTAAATAAAATTAATAACCAACTCAAAAATCTGTTACTAGGTGTATTTTGGACAGATCTATTTGTCTCTGCCATTATGTGTGTTAAATTACAATTAAAATAGGTGCTTCAGAAAGGCCCTTCCAGTTCAGCAGCTCAGCGTTCAGAATTATGTATTTTAATCATACATTTTAATGTTAACTGATCCTAGGTATTTCCCAAACTTTAGCTGCTGGAGGCTTCAAAATCATGAAGAAAAGAGTGGAGAGAACATATCCATCAACGGCCCAGTTCTGTGATGGGAGAGTCAGAGATCCTGGGTGAAATGGAGGAGCAGAGAGCAAATGACTCTTTGCTAAGGTTGGGGCCTTTCAAATATTTCTTCCATTATTCTGTAGGGGAGTAAAATACATGAGGCAATTTAAACAGGCCAGGCAGGAAACAATGCCCAGTTCCCACTGGGGACTGGATGGAATCATACACAAGGAAGTCTGGGCCACCATGGGGTAAGGGCACCAACTCTGACGAACTCCATTCCCCCTAGCATTGCAGTTAATGAGGCTATTGGTTCATTTATTTTCTTTCCATAGATTATCATGATCAATTTGCATGATGATTATGGAAAAAATTAAAACACTATTCCCAAAGATCAAGTTAATAAAGGCCTCTGAGACTTAGAGCTTCCTGAAGGAGAAGGGAATTTTTTTTTCTCTCTCCAAAAATGAAGAAAGCATTTGAGATACCAGGCAGTGCAATAAAGCAACAGAGAAGTCCACCCCTTCCCCCACGGTTTTTATTTGTAGTGCCTTACATCTCAATTAAACCCTGGAGACCCTCTCTCCCTTAAGAGCAGATAATGAATTTAATGCAAATTCAAGGGGGAAATAAAGGAACAAGGGGCACAAAGAGTCAGAATGAAGAGAAAATAGGAATTTGCACAATACACTTGGGACTGCAAATCCATGTGCTCCTTCACAGGCCCAGTGACAAAGTGTGCATTTCAGATGAAAAATCTTTGCTTCCTCTGTACTTCTCCCTGGTGAAGGAGATAGATTCTCCAGTGAGTCGCCTCCCTCTATAGGAGGGACAAGTCTAACTAGGATCCTCAAGAAGCAATTGCTGGGTCTTCTTTTGAATGCTGCTTCCCTCTCTTCCCTTTTCTTTCACATACAATCAGACCCTGCTGCCCCCATCCAGAGGCTTTGAGCTTTCTGCTCCCCACAAAAATTATCTGGCAGTGGTCTTGGAGAATAAGATCCATGGACACATGGATGGCCCTCTTCACGGGCCATAGTGTACAAAAGCCTAGTAGGTCAAGGGGGATATGTCGAGCAGCTAAAAGCTGCATTCTACATATTTTTTCATGATTCTACCACCGAATGAGAGTTCAAACAACAGGTTACATTTAAAATAAAATAAAATTAATTAATTAAAATTAAATCATTTTCCCATTTTCTGAAGAAAAACAATTATAACATCCAATTTTCTGTGTCCTCATTTCTCTCAGTTTCTGTTTCATCTCCCTTAATTTTGTGGACTCCTATATAGTATAAAAACTTGCAAGTCTGGGAAGATGGCTCAGTGGTAAATCACTTGCCCCTGCAATGTGAGGACTAAGTTTGAATTCCTAGAAGCCGTGTAAAAGCTGGATGAGGCATGGCTGGTCTATAACCCCAGCACTCCTGTGATGAAATGGTAGTGGAGACATGAGAATCTGAGAGGCTAGTGGGGAAGCCAGCCTGGGGCATGCAGCCATCAGCAACAGACAGACTCCATGCCAGATAAAACAGAAGGAGATGAATGAAACCCAAGGTTGTCCTCTGATCTCCATACATATGCCCTGGCACAAATGTCCCTACACTCACACAACACGAGCACATACACACATACACAGATTTAAAAAAGAAAACAAAACTTGACTGTTCTTTTCTCCATGACTTTCTTCTAACCATTGTTCAAAGGTGGTCTGGTCATTCACACCACACACACACACACACATGCGCACATACACACACATACATATACACATATACACATACACACACGCACACACACATGCGCACATACACACACACATACATATACACATATACACATACACACACACACACATGCGCACATACACACACACATACATATACACATATACACATACACACACGCACACACACATGCGCACATACACACACATACATATACACATATACACATACACACACGCACACACACATGTGCACATACACACATACATATACACATGTACATATACACACACGCACACACATACACACATACACACACATACACAAGCACACATACACACATACATATACACACACAAACACACATACACACATACATATACACATATACACGTACACACACACGCACATACACATACACATGCACACATACACATACATATACACACACACACGCACACATACACACATACATATACACATATACACATACACACATGCACATACACAAGCACACATACACACATACACACAAACACATACATGCACACATATACATATACACACACATGCACACACACACACACACACAGTTCAATGGTTTATATCTGGCCCATCCAGAAAGAATAAAATACCCTATTCCATTTTTGTGATCATGTCACAAAAAGGAACTTTTTTTTTTTTTTTTTTTAGGTCTTTTTGAGACAGGGTCTCCCTGCAGCTCCAGCTGTCCTGGAATTCACCATGTAGACCAGGCAAGAAGGAACATTTTTAAAGAATAAAAATCCATTGATGTTGACTCATATTTTTTAAAAAAATATTTTATTTATTATTTTTATTTTACATATATGAGTGTATTGCCTGCATGTGAGTGCACCTGTACCATGCAATGTCGCAGAGGTCAAGAGAGTTTTGGATTCCCCTGGAACTGGAGTTAAGGATGGTTCGTAGCCATCATGTGGGTGCTGGGAATTGAACCCAGGTCCTCCACAAGAGCAGTCAGTGCCATCTCTCAAGCCCCGACTGTTTCACATTTTATCTGGTATTTACCCATCATGACTTGCCAGCAACCAAAGCAGCTCTTTGATTATATAATGCTGTCTCTGGATGCACAGCAGCAACTTTGAAAAATTAAATTTGTTAACATAGAGTGTGTGCATTAGACTGAGCACTATGTCATGGCGCAAAGAAGCCAGCACAAATGTCCATGGAGAGCCTGCATGGTGCCTAGCAGAAGGGGCCACCGAGGTGCTCATGTCTCATTCACCATGCCCAGCACCTACTGCTGACAACACCCTCCTAAAAAGAAGACTTGTCATAATCAATTTGTCCATCCGTCTCATGGAGGGATGCTAAGAACTTATTTGGAATAGAAGACCATTTTGATGAAAGGGGGATATAAATTACCTGAATATCAGTATTTTTAAAGCAAAAAGCAAACAGTAGGGTGTTATCAACTCCTCTTTTACCATTTCTCTACCTACTTGGCTTTTGGGAAGCTTCTTCAGAGACAGGATAATTCTTTTCTCCACCATCTCTACCTTTGCCTCAGTGATGTCAACAGACTCATAATGCTTGGATGCCACTTGACAGCGGGCATACATTGTCAGATGGCTTTGTGGTTATGGGAACATGATGGTGTGCACTCAGGCATATCTAGATAGTTCAGGTCAGTCAAGATGTGTGATATCACAGCAGATGCAGTCAAGGATATGAAAAACATGAGATACCAAAGGACACAAGCTCCCAGCACACATACTGTTTACAATAAACTATTTTTTACTAAATAGGAGGAATATACTCTAAAACAATAAAAAAGTATATTCTAGACCAGGCTTGGTGGTACATGCGTGTAATCTCAGCATTCAGGAGGTTAATAAAGGAGTATTGAAAATTGAGGCCAGCCTGGGCTACATAGGCATACTCTATCTCAACAACAATAACAAAGCAACAAAAACAAAAACCAATTAGCAGTCATTTATTAAGTAAATGTGTTGTGCATAACTGTATGTGCTGTACTTTCACATGACTGGCATTGAGTGGGCTAGTTCACATCAGCACACCCGCATGCACATAGTGTTGTTACAGTCCCATGTTACTATGACTATAATATAGTCAACCCATAGGAATTTTCCCACCCCCTCCTAAAGTTGTGTTGATGGCCACTGTTGTATATGAGATCCATCATTAAGAAAATGTCATTACACAGCTCACAACTGCTCGCTTTCCACAGTGGAGGGGATCAGCACCCTGGAGCCATGGCAAGTGCTGAGTGAGTGACACACTGAGAACAGATGGCTTCTTGTCCTCTCCCTTCTCACACCTGTTATGGTGAAGCATAAAGATGGCAGCATGTTCAATCCTTTCAACTGTGTGAGCAGAAGTCCTGGACCCATTTTTCCAATTAAGGAAAATGAGGTGCAGGAAAGTGCCCACATACCTACTCTACCACCCGGTATCTCCGAAGGGATCCCAGGACCTCATGTCCTCAAATGACGTGGAGTTATGAGGTCCCAGAAGAAGCAGTGTGGGGGCTGGAGCAGGAGCCCTGGCACACAGAGCTAGTCTCCAGTGTCCAGCACAGTGCTCGATGTGCAATAGGCTCTCAAGAAATATATGAGAGGCTGATTCTGGAAGGAAGTCTGGAGAAAAAAACATTTCCTGAGCAGGTCCCAGAGGTCCCTAAGGTGCAACACATAAATAGGTGCTCTCTTTCAGAGAGGCAGAATTTGCTTCCTCCCGGTCCCCATGCTGATCATGTGCACAGCACCCTGCTAGCTCTTCCATCACACTTCTAGGGTTTGGAGACACAAATAATCCAAGTCCTATGGTAGGCAGAAGTTGAAACTGTCTTCAGAGGGTCCACCCCCACACCTCATTGGCCCCTCTTCAGATTCACTGCCAAGCCTGTACAGAGACGAAGAAGCCCTCGGGGGAAGCTTCCCATCCATCTTCTTGGTGGTCTTTCATTTCTTTACCAATAAGGTGATCTGCTTCACAACACATGTCGATGTATTTGACATCTGTCATAAAACCCAGGTCAGGGTGATCTGTCTTCTGTTAAAACAAGGAATTCAACAGAGACTTCCTCTGTTGTTCGAGCACCACCAGAAATAATTATTGACATGTCTGCACATCTAGCCAACTCTCATAATGGGAGCCATAAATTACCAGCCTTGGTCATCCCAACAAGGTAAAACTTAAACAACCAGGTGGCGATGCCATGGTATTAAAACCTGAAGGGAGGCAGTTTCAAATACATATCTGCCCTTAACTTCTTTCTAAGTTAATGTCTGTAGCGATTCATAGCTCCTTGTTTCTGATGAGGCATGCTTTTTTCTCATAACACTGTACAGAGACGAGTCTTAGAATCACAGCTTAGAAGGAAACTGATAAAAGCTTCTGCATGGCAGTGACTCCTCCTTAGACTGCAGTCAGATCAGCCCTCTTATAAGGTTCCACATCAGAGAGAATGCTGGTGCACATGCCTTCAGTGCAGGCTGCAAAAGTGAGAGAGAAGCACAGATCACTTCTCATTGCTGGCCAGAGAATTCCACAGGATACAGACCTGGATTCCCAAGGAGGCTGCCAGTTGGAAGACTTATGACAAGATGGTTAAAATCACCTTCATGCTCAAAGGTGTTACAGGCCCTCTGAGACACTGGATCAGATGTAGATTACATGAGGCAAAAATATAGAATGTTTCACGCTCGCATAGAAAACATGGGCACGTGCAGCTCTTCCTGCTGGCTGGGAAGAAGATGCTGACTTTTTTGTTCGTGGTGGTGTAAGGGGTCAGCACCCCTTTTTGAAGATGTTTGCAAATATTTCCCCTGAAATGACATCTGAGCAGTGAAAATGGGTCACACACTGTAGCTGGGAATGTAGAGCCATGGTACAGCACTTGTCCAGGGTATGTGGGTCCCTGGGGGTCAATCTCTAGCAACAGACACATAGACACACAGACACACAGACACACAGACACACACACACACACACACACACGCACATATGCACACACACATACTGAATGAAGGGGAAAAAAGATGGTACATGGTACAGTGTGTGTGTGCATGTCTGTATGTCTGACGCACACTTGATTGGCTTATGCATACATAGGCCATTGCCAGCCTACGGAGGTCAAAGGACAGCTTTCCAGAGTCAGTTCTCTCCTTCCACCATGGTGCTTGGGGTGGAACTCAGCTTGTCAGACCTTCGTAGAAAGCATTTTTACCCACTGAGCTGTCTCACCAGTCCTTTTGTCCAACTTTAAACACATTGGCTAAAGCAAACGTTTCAGTCCAACAAAAAAGAAACAAGTTGGAGCAGATAAGCTTGGGATACTTCTTTGATTTGGGACCAACTTGACCATTCAACAGCACAAATAGTTGTTTGGTGGGGGGCGGGGTGGGATTCTGAATGCAAAGGAACTAGAAGACCAGAGTTGACTAAGAATATCCAAAGATCACTGGATATCCAAGGCTTTCACTTCCAGAACAGATATTTGTACAGGAAGGGGAGGAAACTCCTAAATATCAAATGTTGCACACTAGAAAATATTTCAACTATAACATTTTTTCTAGCTCCTTCTTTTCATCCAACCTTGCATAGGTGACAGAAGTTTTTATTCTCACATGTGTAACCTGCTGTTTCCGTGTTTCTGTGAAAAACTGTCTTTATTAAACTTGGATAAATTGCTGAATGAAATCTAAGTGTCTAAGTGTCTTATTCAGGACCCAGAAATCATGTATCATTTGGACTTTGAATTAGAGAATTCTAGAGAAGAAATTAGTCCTTCACAGTCATGCTGCTAACCTGGGAGCACAGATGCTGTTGAAAGAGATGCTTTAGCAGTATCTGGATGAGAGATGAACTCTAGGAGAGGGAGAGGAAATCGCCTATTTCCCCCTGTCCAACCCACTCAACTCAAACCACCCAAAACTGTCAGTGGATTTGGAATGAGAGGAAGTAGTAGTAGTAGTAGTAGTAGTAGTAGTAGCAATAGCAGTAGTAGTAGTAGTAGTAGTAGTAGCAATAGCATTAGTAGTAGTAGTAGTAGTAGCAATAGCAGCAGCAGTAGTAGTAGTAGTAGTAGTAGCAATAGCATTAGTAGTAGTAGTAGTAGTAGTAGTAGTAGTAGTAGTAGCAATAGCAGTAGTAGTAGCAGCAGCAGCAGCAGCGGCAGCAGTAGTAGTTGTAGGACCAATAAGGATGTTGAGATAAGGGTAATTTAACCCATGTTTCTAACTATGAACAGATCAGGGGTAGGAATGGACAAACAACAGCAGTGGCCATCAACTTGAAATGCTCAGTCTTGGAAGTCTCACATCCTCTGTTTTCAAGACAAGAGTGGAAACTTTCATCTCAAGTGGGCATCCACCTCCTATCAAGTTGGAATGGTACTTGAGCACAGTCCAAGCTAGACAAATATGTCAGGGCTGGGCAAGTTTTCCCAACCTTCTGAGAGACTGTTTCAGAACTCAGCAAAAGGACTGTCTTCTATTCATCAGTTTGCTGGGGTGTGTAGCCATACAACAAAGTGTACCCTGTAAATGTCTCCAAAGTGGAGGCCTCCAGCAGGCAATCTTCACGAGAGCTCACCTTCCTTTCATGTGTAAAGGACCTCAACAGCATGACTACTGGTATTCCAATGGAAGTTCCTCCAGGAAGGCTGTTCATTCTGTACTAACTGGCCATTGGATAACTGGCATGCTGTAGAATAGAACATACTTCCCTCATGCAGGCCTTAGCATTTTGCTTACTTTAAAGGTGGGGTGTGCCCACTTCCATCTAATGCCCTCTCCACATAGAGAATATACAGAGGAAGAATTAGCCCACCCTCTTGCCAATTTTTAACCCAATGCCTATGCTTGCTGGGAACTAGTGGTTCTTTTCCTATGACTGAATATAAGGCCGCACACCGAATGAGTGTTTCTCTTTGAGAAATGGCTCACCTCTGTTGCACAGGACAAGAGTTGAATTCTGAGACTGGGGATTGCTCTGGTATTTGTTACCCACATGTAAAGAGCAAAACTATCTCCCCTCACAAATTTCAATGGTGTTACTTCTCCGTGATTGTCTGTTAAAAACCTTGGCATGCCTCTTGGGCATATTCAATTCACAGTCGTCATTTGTCTTCATCATATTCAACACCAGAAGCAAATGACACATGTTGAGGTTTTATGCTAACAAAGTCCTTCCCCTCGACTTGCTGATATTTAAACACTTAAGACCACACACTTCCTCAGGATTGTCTTCATCTGCTTAAGCCTGAATTCTGTGCCTGTAGGTGGGGAGTGACTGGATACTCTTACCCAGATAGCTGGTGATAATATTTCGACATCCATTGTTAAGCTTCTTAAGTTTCTTCTTCACTTCAGAAGCATTTAGCATCTCGTTTTCTAAAAACCTTACCAATGTGCCTTAGGGAAAGTCAGATCCGATACCATGTTTGGGGAGATTATCTAGGACTAAGCTGCTGAGGGAACTGTCAGCCTCACTCAGCCAGTCTTTCCATAAACGCACCTTTATAAACCTCTCAGGGGTAAACTGGGTCACTTGATGTTGTTTCAGAACATCTGGAAAGGAGTAACTGGGGTAGAGAGCTGGAAAAGCTCTCAGTGCTGAGACCCACGGCACAGAGGGAAAACATGGCTGTGGCACCAAGTGTCTCTAAACCATCCTCCAGTTTACAGATGCCCCAGTAACTCATTCTCTACTTTTGCTCCCAGCAAGAGGGGTTGGGCAAGGTCACAGAGATCAGACAAGTGGCAGCATTGTTCTCATGTGGGCTTTCCGTCCCTTTTCTAGCATTGTTTGGCAACTGGAAAACGATCTGTGGACTGAATGTCTCACTAAGGACAGTTCTGAAAGATCAGAAGCCACCAGAGAAACAGGTAGGACAATGGTGGCTCCCCAAGGCTGAATGACAGGGGACACTAGGAAGTGTGGTTGAAGGGTCAGAAGCAACAGCTATGCAGGATCAGTATATTCTAGAGCTCTGAACCCTAGCATGGCAACCATAGTTAGGAATAGTACCTTACTAGGGATGTACTTGAGTGGTAGAGCACTTGCCTAGCACCTGCAAGGCCCCAGGGATTTGATCCCCGCATCACAAAACGAAAGCTAGCTAATAATAATACTGTATTACATAAAATTTGCTGAGAGAACATCTTTTTTTAATTAAAAAATGTATTACTGTGTATATGCTATGCACATGAAGGCAAGAGGCTGCCACTGTGGAGGTTAAAAGAACACTTTTATGAAGTACTTCTTTCTTTCCACCTTTACATGGGTTCTGGGGATTGAATTCATGCCATCAGATTTGTGCAACAAGTGCTTTACTAGCTGAGACATCTCCCTAGCCCAAGAGAAGAGTTATTAAATGGTCTTTCCATAAGGGAAAAATAAGGTAACTATGTAACATATAAGAAAAACCCCACTTTGTGCAGAGTGTGTTTGTGTATGCATGTATGTGTGTGTGTGTGTGTGTGTGTGTGTGTGTGTGTGTGTGTGTGTCCAATCCCTGTCTGACAATTATATCTCAATAAAAGAGGCTGGGGTGGGCTAAAGGGAGCATTGTTCTGAACTACTACTGTAAAGGACCACCATTACACAGGACTAGCAAGTACCACACAATGTGTGGCATAGTTTCTATTATTAGCTACTTCTAGAACAACTGGCCAGCACCAAGATTTAAAAGCAGCTAGAAGTTTCTTGCCGTTCCTAAGTCTCTTTATTGACTACAATATGTTATTTTAAGAGGCAGAGATTTAGACCTTTCAGGTGTGAAAAGTCCTTCCTAAAGTGGCTTAAGTTTCAGGTAGGAGGACTTCCTAAGTGCTTGCTTGCATAGTGTGTTTCACATGCCTCTCTTTCCTCAAGATGCTAATTAAAGGCACAGTTGAGAGCATTTCCTGAAGGGGCACACTAGCAAGATGGGCTGGTCCTCTGTGCTAGCTGTGTCACTTTTCCTTCTTGATTAGCACGGGTGTTTCTTCAAATTAAGGCAATCTGCTTACAGTGATGAGGCATCTTGGTGATCTAGCTTCCTTTTGTGATCTGCCTCTCATGGAGCTGAAATGAAGCCATTTCCTCTGCCTGGGGCTGATTAAATATGGAGTAAATGCAGTTCTCTAAAGCACTCTAATGATTCTCCACAGAGCACGTGTCAGCCAGCACCTGCAGGCTCCCATCTCTGTTTCCATCATAAAGCACAGCATCTGTTTCAGAGAGGTGGTATCTTTTTATCACCCAGAGTTATCACTCTGGTCAAAGAGGATACAGTTCATTTCATATGCAAGGCTACTATGCCACAGAGGATGGATGGTCCCTGAAGAAGTTTGGTTCTCCTCAGGGATGGACCAGGCAGAACTTTGGGCAAAATCTTGTACTTTTGGTAAAGGCTTTCATGGTTCACATCATACAGTAGTTTTGTGTTTTGTTTTATTTTGTTTTGTCAGGAAAATTAAAAAAGAAATCTCTGATTTAAAGCAATCTTCTAGGTTCTTTTTTGATTTTTTTGAGACGGGGTCTCCCTATAGCCCCAGATGGCCCTGGAACTCACTATGTAGACCAGGCTGGCCTCCAACTCACAGAGATCTGCCTGTGTCTGCCTCCCAAGTGCTGGTATTAAAGGCATACGCTACCATGCCCAACTGATTTAAGGCAATCTTATAACTCACTTATTCATTTGTTTATTCATTAAATGAATATGCATCAAGTCCCAGTGATACCCCACGCCAAGAACTGAACTGAGGCTAGGGTATGAGGATGTGGCAGACACAACCCCTGTTCCTGAGAATACACGGAGGCAGACATTCAATGATGAATTAAGTGCCTTAGTACAACTGAGAGAAGCGTCTCAAGCAGGAAAGCATTCTGAGATGACAGATGGGAGGTGGATGACTCTTTGGAAAGTGACATTTAAGCTAAGACCTCAAGAACAAAAAATAGGAAAAGCATTAATAAAGGCATGAAAGTATTTTCAGCCAAAAAAGAGGTCCAAAAGGCCAGGGGTGGAAGGTTAATGTTTGGCCGGCATGAGGCATGAGAAGCTTGGGGAACCCCTAACTGAGACTGGTAACGTGAGCATGGATTAGTATAGGCCTTTGGTTGAAAGCTGCATCCTACAAGCATCGGAAGCTTGGGTGCTGGCCTATAAGAAGGAAAGCAAAGGGATAGCTACTATCGAAGAGCTTTCCTGCCATTTACTGAGTGGTGGCCATCTAGTACTTCATTTGTCCCTACACATATTTGTGATTTATGATCTCTAATCACTCTAGTACCACTTTGAGGGAGATGTTTTACTTTTGTGTGTGCATGTATAAAGTGTGTGTATGTGTACATATTCATGGATGAGTGTGGGCCTGTGAGCCATGTATGTGGAGGTCAGAGGAGAAGCTCAGGTGTGGTTATATCATCCCCCTTGTATGAGACAGAGTCTTGTTGCTTTTTCTCTGCTGTGTAGGCCAGGCTGGCCAGCCCATGAGTTTCTGGGGATTCTCCTAACTCCACCTTCCATCTCCCCATAGGCGTGCTGGGATTGCAGATGCTCATGTTATATCTGGTTTTATCTGAATTCTGGGGCTTTGAACTCAGTTCCTCACACTTAAGCAGCAAATGTTTTTACCCCCTGAACCATCTCCCCAGCCCAAGGTAGGTATTTTAACCCCACTTTGTACAACTGGGGCTTAGAGAGGATGAGGGTGACAATTACACAGCTGCCTGTAGGGCCACCTGCCCACTCACACACCAAATTATGAAATGCTAAATGTCTATAATGTTTATATGACATTTTGATTTTTTTCCCAGTTGCTTACCACTTTAGGAAACTTTTCAATGTATTGATGGATAATGTTAAAGTGGTAACAGGTGTATCCAAATCCTTATAGAATTAAACATAGCTTAACATACTCATCCTGGCTCTTAGAAAGGACACTTCACATGAAAGTCCTCAGTTAGCTGTATAGCAACTAATAGTCTGAGATCAGAAATTGATTGACCTGGATTCAAATCTCAGTTTGTCCCATCACTGAGTGGGTAGCCTAGAGCACATTGGTCATGAATGTTTTGGCTCAGTTTTGCCCTTGTGAAATGGGCACATTAGTATTGATTTCACTGAGTTGTTCGGAGACTAAATAAATAGTAACAGTTATACAACTCAAGTTCCCACATTGCTGGGGGAAACTGAGCACACATGAGCCATAACTATCCTACTGCCATGGTCGCCACTGTCACTGTCTCCACCAACGTCCTCATCACTCATACCATTGTCACCACTGCTACCTAACCAGGTGTCCAGGTGAGTGGGACACTGAATGCCCATCTCCTTCTGGTATATGAGTTTGTGTGTTTTGCAAGTATCTGGTTCATTCACTCCTCTTACATGATTGAAAGGAATGTGGGAATGTAAACAGATCTTAGTGGGGAGCTGAGCTGAAGACAAGACTTCGGTCCAATAACATTGCCCAAAGATTGGATTTGAGAACCCCTGAAAACGACACGAAGGAGTTCCAAAGAGACTCAACTATAAAAGGAGGTACAAAAGGGGCCGTTGGGTACAGGACATTGAAAAGATGCCCACTTCCCTTTAATAAATGACTATGCCAGGGAAGGCTCACTTTTTTTCCCCTTCAAAGATATTTTTTTGGCTTTAAAAAAATGGTCAAGGCATAAAATTGATCATTTTCAAACACGAACAAAAAAGTTCACATATACCTATTACATAAATATAATATAGATGATTATATATTTGATAAAGATTTCTACCCCCCCCAAAAAGAATGGAAATAAAATATGTAAATTGATGGATGGAGAAATGGCTCAGTGGATAAAGTGCTTGTCACACAAGCATGAGGACCCTTCATCCAGCTCCCATGTGAAAGCTGGACCCATGTAAAACCATTGCTCTGGTTCTGTCTGGTTCTGTCTTTTCCTCAATTTACATATCTGTATATGTGTTGTACCCATTGGTACATGTGTGTGTGTGTGTGTGTGTGTGTGTGTGTGTGTGTGTGTGAAGGCCATTTCTGGCTGAGAGATTCAGTGAGAGACCCTTGCTCCAAAATTAAGGTGGAGATGAGCAGAGGAAGATATCTAACATCAATCTCTGCTCTCCACACATGCATGCAGAGGCAAGCTCACCTGCACACATACATGCACACATACAAACATGTACATATGGGTACAACACATATACAGATATGTAAATCGAGGAAAGGGCAGAACCAGAGCAAGACAGTGTGGTTTGAAGGGCCTGGATTCTAATTGCACCACCCTCCAAAGTTGCTTGGAGCCAAGTGGATGAAGAAGATCCAAAAATATCATTTATTAAATGAGATATACTCCTCTGCCCAGTATGTGGTGCATATTCAACCACTGATCAATGTTACCCACTGCAATAATACAATAATACTTTAGGATTGTAAAGGTTTTTTAGAATCATCTATCTAAAGTCCTTTGTTTCATAGATGATAAAACTATGGTCTCGGGGGCTGGAGAGATGGCTCAGCAGTTAAGAGCACTGGCTGCTCTTGCAGAGGACCCAGGTTTGATTCCCAGCATCCACATGGCAGCTACAATCCGTCCTTAACTCCAGTTCAAACGGGACTCTGACGCCCTCTTCTGACCTCTGTGGCACTGCAGGACATGGGTGCACTCACAAACATGCAGGCAATACATTCACATACATAAAATAAAAATAATAAATAAGCAGGGTGTGATGGTGCACACCTTTAATCCCAGCACTCGGGAGGCAGATCTTTGTGAGTTTAAGGCCAGCCTGGTCTACATAGTGAGTTCCA
>NW_008355272.1:7876223-7885395 GCF_000622305.1 Nannospalax galili
TAAATAAAATAAATAAATAGTAATTTTTTTAAACTATGGTCTCAAGAGTTTATGATATTACAATATTTCAGAAGTACTAAGACCTCTCTGAGCATGAAGAAGCTCAAAGAATCTGACATAAGCAAAATGTTCCTAGATGTTTAAGTTGCTCCTGGCTTTCATCACACTGGCATCTAACTGGCATTCTTCTCCTCTCACCCGCCTTCACTAGGTTATATGTCCACAGGGTGCCTGTTTCATTTCCTACCTTATTCTAAGCATTAGTATAATCGCTAAACACATAGCATAAGCACAACTAAATATTCTCTGATTTAGATGGAAATGTGTCAGTATATACAATGCCAAGAGATAAGTAGAGCTGTTACAATATTCATCCCTGGACTACGCATAGGACTTGAGATAAATGTTGAAGTTCTCACTATGGCTCTCAGAGATAATAAAAGCTTTGCTATATATAATGACTTGCCAACCAACGATACAAAGTAGTATGTGTCCAGTGAGTCAAGTTTGTTGCAACTAGTCCTTTCTTGATGCAATATCCCACTAACCTGAGAAAGAACTCTGACTTCAATGAGCAAAATAGGAAGCAATTAGGTAAACATGATCCAACAATTCAAGGGCTCAGTGAGAATGCAAAGGTGAGAACAACTATGCCTCAATAAACTACCTTTCAACAGGAAATCCATTTCCAGCACTGCCCAGCCTCACTGTCAGTCCTGCTGAGGTTCATCTACCAACGTCCTGAGTTTAATTGATAAACCTCTGATCCCAGAGAGGATGTGCAAGCAATGATGGGAAAGTCCTATGTAGCCATAAAAAGATGTCTATCAACAGTCAGTAACCTGACCCATGCACTCAGAAATACCATCTGTGAGAAGCCCTTGGCTCTGCCTGGCTTGCAATATATTCCCATTCTCAGCATGAAGTCTCCAGCTTCAGCATGAAGGAAATAGATGGGATGAAAGGCACAGAAGGAATGGTAAATCACTCACTTTCTTTGAGGTGCAAATTCAGTATCCATAAAACAGTGACTGTAAGATCTACACAGCCTACCCCAACAGATGGTCACTAACAGACATCTAGAATCTAAAGTTAATGCCATTTGTAAACAGGTGCTTATTCCTTGAGACCCTGCATCCTACCCTTCAAGGAGCTTACAGTTTCATCCACACATTGAAACACAGTGACTTAAAACCATGTGGATAGATGATAATCGATCAATAGATACACAGACAGATTACAGACAGACAGGCAGACAGACAGACAGACACACACACACACACACACACACACACACACGCAGAGTTATTCTGTGATTAATATCCCTGTAAGGCAGCTGAATATAGGACACATCATGATTTGGGGGGATTGATGTTTGAGTCAGACTATGTCACTAAAATTATATAAAATTTTTCATTTTTCGAAGGGAGAAATAAGGAATTTATAAAAGAGTCCCTTTATGCAAAATTTTATCCATATAGAATGACACATTATTAACACAGATCAGAAAGATGTTCTAAGTTCATATCTTCCTACTATTTCCTACACAGGAAAAATATTCAGTAGGTCCGCAAGATCAAAAGCAGCATTGAGACAAGGCTTGTATCTATAACTCAGGAAAGGCTGTGGGTTCATGAAAAGTTATGGCTTCCCTCGCTATCAAAAACCAGGCATGCTTGATATTTTGCCAACATTGCTTAAAGTGGGTTAGAACTACATTTGACTTTGTTATAAGTGTAAAAGAAAAAAAAATATCTCTGAGATTTATAACCCAAAGTTTCTTACTACAGAATTCCAGGCAAAAAGCAGCTTCTACTGACTCTCAAACATGCTACAGCTTGAATGTTACAAGAGCATAAAATATAGTTATTGTTGTTGGGCTCAAAACTTCCACTCTATTCCACTTGAACACTCATTTGGAGTTTACAAAAATAGCATCTGCAACATTGCCACAGATATCCTATAACCTTAACATAAAGTAAATATGAACATTAGAACAGAAATGTAACCTTTCAAAGTTCTCTGAATGCAAATGCCATGCAGAAGTCACTGACTACTGAATCCTCCTGTGCCTCTTCAATATCTGAACCGTCCTCCAAAGAACAGCATGGCAGGCTTGCTTTGATCTTTTGCAGATTCTTCAATCCCCACTCCCATTTTTGATGGTGTCTGGAGTTCCAGCTATCATGTCTAGGTAGTAAAGTTCTTAAGAACCCCATGGAGTTATAATCACAAAAGCACAAAAGAAACTTTTCATATTTGTGGGGTGCATCATGATTCTACTCTTAAGCTGTTGTCTAAGGCCATCCATTGAAATGAAATACACTGGGCTGGGGATAGAGCTCAGTGGTGAATCACTTGCCTAGTATGTTTGAAATCTTGAGTTCAATCATCAATCATCACACCAAACAAAAAAACTGAGAAAATTAAATAGATGCGTGTTCCCCACCCACATCCCACCACCATCCTTCTATCCTCAAGGCATTCTGTATGGTGCTCTATGAAGAGAGAAACTTGAGGATGAACTTGGACAGACTGTTGGGATGAGTGCCATTGTGAGCCTCTGGTCCAAACTGTGCTGTGTACAGACTGAAATGATGAAAGGAGATGCAAAGACAGAGAGAGGCCTTCCCCACATCCTTCACCACAGACCTCACCACTACTCAGCCTCTCCTACAAGAACAATACTGGACAATGACCAAGGCCGGGGGAGGCGCACTGGATAATGTGAAGGAGCAAAGCATGAGCAAGAAAGGTAGGTTAGGCAGATGGATCTGTGGGTCATAAAGTAGAATCTAGGAGCATTTAGATGTACTTTGTGTGTGGAATATTGGACTAGATATGCATTACTTGCCTCAGTTACATGAACAATGTCTGCCGAATCTAAATTTAAAATTTCAGGATCACTGTGGAGTACTGGTAGGACACTAAGCAGTCTTCTGAGGCTGGGGATGTAGCTCAGCTCGCAGAGTGCTTGTATTGCATGCACAAAGCCCTGGGTCAGATTCCTAGCACGGCATAAAACTGGGTGTAATGACACAGGCTTGTAGTCTCAGCACTCCAGAGGTGGAGGCCGGAGGATCAAGGTCATTCTTAGCTATATAGTGACTTGAGACAGTCTAGGATACAAGAGACCCTGTCTCCAAAATAAAAGAAAATATTCATTGATAATACGAAACTCAGCAGGGTAGCCTTGCCTCGGTTACCTTTCTCTAGAACAGACTAGTCACCAACACTTTAACATATTACCAATGATTGTGCAGGGTAACCTCATGCACCTTCTAGGGGCAAATTCTACTGTACATCCTAAACACTAGCAAAATCTGACTCAACTCCTTATCTTTTATTTATTTCTTTATTTATTGGGGATACATATGTGCCACAGCATGCAGGTGGATGTCAGATGACAACTTGAAGGGGGTCAGGTCTCTCCTTCCACCATGTAGACCCCAGGGATCGAACTCAAGTCATTAGGCTTAGCAGTTAGTGCCTTTCCCATCTGAACCATCTCACCACCCTTCCTTATCTTTTAAAATTGTTCAATATTTACAATGCCTAAAACCCATGGCTCATCTTCCTATAATGCCTGGTGTCTGTAACTATGACTGTCAAACTGTAAACGTAGATTTTGGCATTTGCCTTAAGGCCCAACGAACAACGTAGAAATCATACTCTCAATAAAATAAAGGTGGGGAATAGATCTGTCAATCTCTGTCAATCTATGATGCAAAATGAGGACCATTTCTTGTTTTCTTGTTTAATGTTAAGACATCAAAAGTCAGTAACAGAGAACCCTAAAGTGAAGAGAAAAGGGCGGAACCAAATATTTCTTCAAGCTTCTGGCAGAATCTGTAATTCAGAAGGACTAATTGAAGCTTCAACAGAAATTTGGTTTTATATGGTTTGGGTTTGTTTTTATTTTGTTATGCAAAAATTATTAAAATTTACACTTGTGAAATCTGAGAAATCATTTCTCCCATTCCAGCCTTGTCCCCTTAGCAGTTAATAAATGTGTGTTTTCTTGGAATTGGATAAAGTAATGCTCAGATCTAAACTTTAAAGCTATATTGCCATAAAACCTTGATAAATTAGCAAGTCAACTATTTTTCTTATGCTATATAAAACTGAGTGTTTTATCTCTTTGTGCAATGCTATTAAATATTTTTATTCAGTTGTTAATTCAAAAAGTATTTTCCTATGCAAAAAAAATCTTACTATAAACATGTATTTCAGCATTTGGAATGCATGCCTTTATGAGAAAAATCAGTAAACAAAGAAAACTTTTAGACGTGTCAAATTCAACCTCCTGTGTATGTTAGCCGCAAGAAGCAAGCTGTCTTTCAGGAGGTCCAACTTTTAGAATATTTTAAATAACCAATGACATAAAAAATGAGTTTGTTTCAGATTTTTCTTTTTGAGATCAAATGGTATGTTAAGGAAAAGAGAAAGAAACTTGTCAAAATAACATTCCATCCCCGTGATTAGGTCTGTTCATGAGTCTAACAGCTGTAACCAAAGTTTCAAGTAGTTATGCTTCCCATCCTGATTAAAGACATTCAAGACCAGACCACATTTGTGTTAAAAAACTTTTTTAAGCCCTTCTCCAGACACAAATGTGTTTCCCAGTCACTCATATGTGAGACTGGATTCAGGAGATGTTGCCAAAAGAAAATCTTTAGGGAAAAAAATTCCTTCTCATCAACCTGCAAAAGCACAAATGTGCCTTGAATGCTGTGAGGCAGAGCGTCTTCACGGAACCACACGTGAAAATGCTTCGAGAATGGTAAATAAAGCACTCCATGTGTGCAAGATTTTCCAAGTACTAGTGAAGATTCCTTCCCGAGGGCCGCAACAACGTACTAACAGTAGTAACATCAATCATAACAATAGCTAGTGCTCACTCACCTGTTCTAGACACCTTGCATGAATTTGCTTATTTATTACTTAACAATAGTGAGTTGATGTCCATACTATTATTCTCTCTAATTTACAGATAAAAACTGAGAAGCACAGAGAAATTAAGCAAATTGCCCAAGGTTACAGAGATCAGCCTATGGCTATGAAAATAGTTAGGCATGCTCTAGTGCAAATACAGTCACAAATGAAAACACTGGCAGAGAATTCATGAGTTACTATTATCTAAATGAGTGTATGTGGTACAGGTGACCCAACACATATCCATGTTGCTTTTTAGTTATTGAAAAAAAAAGCATGTGTTATACACACACACACACACACACACACACACACACACACACACAACCTCATACAAACTCAGCTGCCCAATACGGTAGATATTCTTAAACTTGCACATAGATTTGTTCTCTTTATCTGAAATAAATTAAAGATGTCTGTCATACAATGTTGCTATCAAAGGCTGTCCCTGCTATACAGCAAATATGTTTCAAATGTTTGATGAGTGTGTACACTCTCTACTGTGCCAATGTTTGTCTTCTTAGCTTAGCACATTATTTAGAAATCTTTGGTTTGTGAGTGACAAAAAGTCAGTTTAAACCAGCTAAAACCAAACAGCAGGGATAGAATAGTTTCCATAAGTAGTCTAGAGAGATCTCAGGCATGGCTGAATCGTGGCATTTAGAGATATCACCTAGACATCTTCCCACTATTGCTGCCCTATGCTCTTCTGTTTTCTGTGTTCACCAGCTTCCTCCTGGGTAAGAGTCTCTTCATCAGTAGTTACTGACTAGATGTGGTTATTCTAGAAAGAACTCTTCTTTATATCACTAACAAAAATCACATAAAAGCACTGGATTGCCATGGCCTGCATCCTCCCCTAACCCCTGAACCAATCACTGCCTTCACATTGATAAGGCATCCATTAGGTCAACCAAGAAGGAGGAGAAAGAAGAAGGGAAGAAAAAAGAAAAATGTGCACAGAAGGAGGTACTCAAGATAAACAGGGTAAGTTTAGTCTCTCTTAGCCCAGAGGTGTCCAGCAGATTTTTATTTTCAGTGTTATTTCAGAGAGACTGAATAAAAACCAGGTGCTGTCATGGAGCCCTGAACCCGAAGCCCCCACCACACTACTGTGAATTAAGGTATTCTCTTCCCTGGGATAGAACATTGAGCAGTTTTCAATGACTCATTTCCTAACACAGCATTGTCAGAAGTCTATAACCGGACCCTTCGTTTATTTATCACCTTTTATCCCACCTCCCATCACCCTCTCTCAGTCTATACACAGAAGAACTATTGTGTTTCATGATATCCTTCAGTTTGTGTGCATTCTTGCAAAACATAGAATTCTCCCATCCTCTGTGCACACTGTGTGGACTATTGACTTTCTCATTTCCTTCTATTTTTCCTTCACCCAACATGGTGTCTTGGTTTCTTTTCCTGTTGCTGTGATAAAGTCCTGTGACAACAGCAACTTAAGGGAGGAAAGGGCTTATTTTAACTCAGTTCAATGTTCCAATGTGTCATTGCGGGAAGAAGTCATAGCAGCAGGAGCATGAAGAAGGTCATCAAACATGAAGAATAAAGAAGCAGAGAACATGCTCAGCTCCCTTTCTGCCTTGTATACAGACTAGGATCCCTGCCCAGGGAATAGTGCCACCCACAATGGGCAGGTCTTAGCACCTCAATTAAGATAATCAAGATAATCTACCATAGGTCTTCTGAGAGGCATCGCCTATGTGATTCTGGATTTTTGTCAAGTTGACAACACTAACGATGACAATAGGTTTGAGTTTTATGCATACTCCTTCAAGTGGTCATCCTTTATGGCATCTCAGAATCCATCCCACCAACCACGTCTCCACTTTCTTGACCTCCGTATTTCATCCTATATAATTGGGTGGTATTTAGATCCCCTCTCCATCCACACCTCCCTGGATTACTCCATATCCAGTTTAATGAATTTAATTCTTTTATATCTAAAATAAGGCCTATGGAGTCTAATTTGTGTCTTCAAATGTCCAGCCATTAAAGCCTGGTTAACCTACCAAGAATCCCATGCTTGAAAAGAGAGTCTCTGTCCCTCTCAGGAGCCTTTGGTTGCCAGTTTCCTCAAGTGGGGATGGGGCTCCTTAATCACTTTTTTATGTCTCTTCTTGGCTCCCTTTCTTAACCACTCTGAGACACACCCACCATAGTGACATAATCAAGGTCAAATGCAGATGGGGGAATATGAGACTCAAAGAGTTGAGCAACAGCATCGGTTTGCACAGTTGCTATGGTTTGGCTGTTGGGGTGTGCCCTGGAAGGGTCCAAGTGCTGAGAGCCTGCTGTTCAATGTGATGCTGGGCTGTGGTAGACATTAACAAGCAGAGCACAGAGTGATGTCAAGAAGTCGCCTCTCTTCATTCTAGCTTCTTGTCTGTCAGTATAATCTCTGCTTCTCCAAAGCACACCCGCTGCTGTGATACCATCAACCACAAGGTAATGCAGCCAGGGGGCCTCAGTAAAGCTGGTTCTAAGCTGTCTAAATATTCAGACAAAATGGTGATATAAACAAAACTCTTTTCTTCGTAAGTACCCAGCCTCAGTAATTTCATTATTGGACTGAAAGAACAGATTAGAGCAGTCAGTCATTAATTGGAATCAGGGTTCAAGGCCATATTTTCCTGACTCCCATTCATGAGGATGTTATGATTTAATGGCCTATGGACACCATTAGGGATCCTCATAAGGAAAGAAGAAAGCAATTTCTTCCCTTCTCCAAGCATCCAATCCCCCAGTATCTTCATGCAGACAGAGAGCAGATACTGGCCACAAGACTGCAACATAATCAGAGGGGAGAACAAGGCCCATTGGCTAGGGGCCAGGCGAGTTTAGCCTCCCCCCACCTCATATCCCTGCAGCAAGCAGATTAGCACCTGCCATCTGGCAACCAGAAGCTCCCCATGCAAACTGCAGCCCCTGCCCCAGGAATCACTGGTGTGTCCTGCACCAGTCAGACTCAATGAAACTTTGATAGCTCTATTAATGAAGATGAAAACTCAAGATATGCCAAACGCAGATTAAATGGCATCTTGGTAACACGATTATCTCTGAATTACTAGCTGCAAAGTGAGCCAGCCAACTGACTAATCCTGGGGAAGGCTGGGTCCTTTGGACAGCGCAGACATCACTCATTGTATCAGAGTAGGATTTTACAAAATGGGGTGGCTTATTCTGTCGGGGAAGTGACTCTTTTTCAAAGATTTAATTCCTTTAAGTTCTGAACTTTAAGATTTTAAAATGATCAGTAATAAGGCAAACAGGGAGTATGTCAGGAAAAAGTGAGGAACAGTTATAAGAATCTGGCAAATGTTTCTACCTGGGGGACACCTAATAGATAAGTGTGAAACAGAGCAATCTTGAAAGGCCACATTAATTCTTTGTCTTCAGTTTTCTTTCTACCTGTCTTTAGCTTGTTATTACTTAATAAGCTTTTTTAATGTGTGTGCTTTTGGGTATGTATGCATATTTGTGGTGTGTATACATACATGTGCATGCGTACATGCAAGATCACTGTGTGGATGGTGCAGGTCTGCGCATATGGAGGTCAGAGGAAAACCTTCAGAGGTCGGTCTTTCACCTTGTTTGAGGCAGGGTCTCTTGAACACTTTACTTATGAGCCAGGCGAGCTGGCCCAAGAACTTTCAGAGTCTCCTTTCTCTGTCTCCCATCGCCTCAGAAGCACACTGGGATGACAGACCCTCTCACTGCTCTGTACAGCTTTTACCTGGGCTCTGGGAATCAGAATGCAGATGATCAGAATTGTGTGGCAAGAGCTGTTAACCACTAACTGTCCCCGGCCCCAATTTTCATGCTTTTAGCATAACAGTGCGTGTAATGAGTCATTACCATTTTCCACATAGGAAAACTCAGGCTTCCACCTGTGAGATGGCTCAGCCAGTAAAGGTGTTTGTTGTCAAGAAGGACAACGTGAGTTTGGTCCGAAGGACCCACGTGATAGTAGATGGCAACTTAATCCCGCAAGTTTTTCATTGACTTCCACACATACAATGAGGCAGGGCATGGCCACACACATACACATACACAAGCACGCACACAAAATGAATTAAATATAATTTTTAAAAATTTAAGGGAAGTTCAGGCTTAAAAGTGTAGCAACTTCTGGGGCTGGAGAGATGACTCAGTGGTTAAGAGCACACTGCTCTTGCAGAGGACCAGGGTTCAATTCCCAGTACCCACATGGCAGCTA
>NW_008355272.1:7885543-7919890 GCF_000622305.1 Nannospalax galili
TATCAAGCATCTATTAGAGGTCAAGCTAAGAGTCAACCCCAGGCCTTTGCACGTCCAAAGTCAGTGTGTACGTAAGGAAATATCACGTTGACTTTAGTTGAAGAAAATTTTGAGACTTAATAGTATTGATGCAACAATTAAGTTCCTAAACAAATGGAAACCCAACTCCCAAAGGAAAAATTGTGAAAATTTTCTTTTTTTTTAAACAGAAAATGGGATTTGTCAAGAAGTAGTAGTGCTGAAATTGGGGTTGTGAGCGAGTATCTGTAATAATTTGATGAGCAAACTGTCTTCAATGTCGCTGGGATTATGTAGGAAAACTTCTACTCAGCAGCTAGGAATGGAGTTCAGAATCTGAGAATCACATTTAGCCCCTGAAATGCCTGGATATCTTTATGTAGTATAATCACAGAGGCCAAGGATAAGAGTCGTCGGTGGCATGGCACACATGGTAAGGTTGTGTATTATGCCAAGTTATCTAAGTACATCTTGAGGAAGTGCACACATCCTTTTTTCTGTTGAAGTGGTTTCCACACCCATGAGAAAGTTGAGCAAAACACTGGCGTTTAGAGCCTCGCTGCACTCCATCTACCTGCTAACTTCAGATGCTTTGACTATGGTAGGGCTGTCGGTTTACATTTCACACCATCGCTGGCAACTTTAACTTTCAGTTCAGTTTCTGAAATCTCTTTCTAGAAAAGCAAATGAGATCACAGTCTTGCATTCTACTGGTTCACAGTGTGGTTGTCACCCCCGCAGACTGGCAAGCCATCAGCTAAGTCCCATTGTCATTCCGAGTCCTTTCCCTCCTTTTTGTGATGCTTTCATAAATTTACTCAGTCTTCTGCCTTCTCAATGGAGAAATTGTATAGAAACGCCCATAAACGACAGATAATTGTAAGTGGCTTTAAAAAGCCATATGGAAAGATGAATAATTTTCCTTTTTGTTTCCATCCTTCCGAAATATTCTTGCACTTTGTGTTTTGCAATACCTTTTACGCCCAGCTTTGGTTCAAATTGTTGTTGGCCATTTGCCAGTTTGAAATGTCCTACAAAATGAATTGCTTCTTTTGTAAATAAGAAAAAAAATCCTGCTAAGTTTGGAAGATACTGCTTCGAAACATTGCTGCAGTTACAGCTGGCTGGGAGCACTTTCTGTGGGGGCTAAAGAGTGTTGAGTTCACTGTTGGCTCAGTCTGGATAAATCACTACCTGAGTTGTATTTTGTTCCTCCCTTCATGCCGTCCCCCAGCGTGGTTTGGAGCATCACAAATATTCTCTCAGGAAAGTATCAGATTTCCTGTGTCAGGGTGCCCTTCATTTGGGGGTAAAATTTGAAACACCACAAGCACCAGGTAGAAATTGGCACAAATGTTTAACCACTGGTTCGTGACTGAGGCTTAAAGAAGGCATCATACTATTTGAGTAAGTTCACCTACTTTTGTGCATTTCCTTTTCTTACTTTTTATTGTAAACTGTTCATGTTTTTCTCTTATAGTTCAAATGGCAACCTCTCTGAAAATTATTCTGACAAAGCAACTTCTGATCAGATTCCTTCCCCTGTCACCCTGTACTTCTCAGAAGAAGTTTCTCTAGATGGAACATCAGGACCACATAGTAGTGAGCTCATTCTCAAACCAAAGTGGCTGGTAAAATTAACCCAATAATTGACTGCAGGATAGTTTATTTAACCAAAATATCATCACACAGTAATCCTTGTGATTTTTAGAGACTTTAAAATTACAATGAGAACATACTATAGCTCAACTCCTAAAGCTCCCATTTTAAAAGGGACACTGTTTTCTGGTTTTGCCAGTTGAAATCAATTATATATGCATTTGCACAGTAAATTACTATGCATGTATTAACTTTTCTTTAATACTTTTCTTTCCAATATTTAATTCTTCCTGAATCACATATCTTAATAGAAACTCAAATTCACAAGAATATAATGGGGAAAATTTTTACTGAAAAGATGAAATACTTAAAGAAGCCTTGGATGGTGATCAATTAAGTTTTTCTGCACTTCTATTCATGATACAAATTGATTTTAGTCTCACCTCTAAAATTAGGTGGCATAAGATGTGTACCAAGATCTACATACAGGAATTTGCCACTGGGAGTAAACAAGAGGTATCCAGTCTCTCCATTCTGATGAAAACACAATCACATCTATTCTTCAGAAAAGAGAGAACTTAGGCATTTTTAAAGTTTCCATTTAAAACCAATTCATGCATCACCTACAATGAGGAACCAAACTAATCAATAAAAAAGATTTTAAAAAAAAAAACTACCAAGGCCTGTTTTTTAGGTTACTCTCCCACAGACTCTTTAATATCATCTTTAGAAAAATCAGTGCAAATATCTATCTAAATCCTGAAGAAAAATATCTTGGCTCTCCTTAAGTATGTTGAAAAAAAATAGTAAGAGCTGGTTGTATCTTGGGAACGACTCCATTTTTAAAGACAAGGCCTGGTAGTATTAAATCTTAAGCTATACAAAGAAACTAAAGACTACAATTTTGGGTTGTTGCTTTTAATAATTTTATTTGGAGGGGGTTTTGTTGTTGAGAAAGAGTAGGGTCTCCTGTGTCCCAGGCTATCCTTGAACTTAAGTGTGTAGTCATGGATGGCCTTGAACTTCTGATCTCCCTGCTCCCACCTCCTGAGTAAGAATTATAGGCATATACCACCATACTAGTCTTATGTGGTGCTGGGGATTGAACCCAGGGCTTCGTGCATGCTAGGCAAGTATTCTACCGACTGATACAGATCCCCAGCCCAAGAGTCCAGTTTTGTGGTAATTTTAATTAAACCAACATTTGTTGATGGCACTACAAACACAGTATCTTGAAGAATATTAATGTCATCAACACTTAGATTTATTACTGCCTGAGCATAAATGTGTGTACACGAGCTTATACAGACCTGTATACTAATACAATCATCTACAAATAACCTGGGCCACAAAACGCCTCCTTAGGAACTGCTATCATTTTTGTTTTCATATGCAGCACTATACACATTTCTATAGTTGTGAACATCTACATTTGATTAAAATCTGTCAAATTTATCTTTTCAGCAGGAGAGAAGAAATATGTGTTTCTCTAGAAAGGAAATCAATGTGTCCATGTGATAGATGCAGAGTAGAAAGCTGGATACTGTCGCTTTAAAGGATGAAACAGAAAGGCAGGGTAGCTCCCACCACTGGCTGCTGACATCATTGTTGTGTGAGGCAAAGCCCTGTTTAAATCTTATAATCCTTGTTTATAGGATAGACTTACAGTCACTGACCTAATAGTGATTACTCCAACTTATTAAGTAACAGTCCTGAATCTGAGGTGTCCACGGTTTGCTTTATTTAAATTTCCTTAGCAGCATCTTTTAGTCTGATCTCTGCTCTGCTGCTCTTCTGTAATCAAAGATGACTCCCATGCTTAAGGAAAGGGTCAGGTTTCCAAAGCTCCAGAGCTGGACTGGAGAATGTGCTTTCTCATGGTAAACCGAAGGGGAAATCCTTGAAAGGAACCCTCAAGCTGTGCCAGACACAAATGAAGCAGGAATCATCTGTAGAGGATAGAGGCTGCTTGTGACAATATAGCCAAAGGTCTCCTCTCTCCTCTGACACCCCTGACCTCCCACAGAATTCCTAAGGAGTCAGAGAGAGCTGCACTAACTAGGAAAGAAAGTGTCTGCCCTTGATGGCATTAGGAGATTCTCCACTCAGAGATGGTACTCCTAATAGACATGTACCCAGCTAAGACAGCTAGGAAAATCATGTGTGTGTGTGTGGGGGGGGGGGCACTGGTGTCTTTCCAGCAAATGTATTTGTCCCTCTCTGGTCACCATCAGCAAAACTATTCCAATGACTTATAAAGCACTAACTACAGTTCCAAATTTATATGAGAGTGCCTGAATTGCCAGGATCTTGTATCTTGAGTGAAATCTGTCAACATTTGAAGTGGTTCTTTGCAACAAATGTCAATAATAATGTTCTATGCCTAAGCTTACATGATTCCTTTAAATATATTTGTTTTTGCTCTTTAACCAGTGATGTTTCTGATGACCCTCTTGTTCCTCTCTTGGTCAATGTCTATCCTTGACCCTTAATCCTGAGCAGTTTCCAAGCTATAAGAAGCCTGAGTTTCAGTATCCACTAACCACATCACTCAAATTATAACTCATTGGACAACCTCCTCATTGCTTATATGTATTATGATTATCTAATGTGTATAGATTAGTAATAATTGAGATACACTTATACACATTAGTAATATACCTTATGTAGTAATCCTGTTATATGCTTTAATATGCTGATGGATGTAGTTTACTAATATAGTCATTCATTGATTAATAATAGGACATGTCCCCAAATGTATTTTAGGTGATAACTGCTGTTAGAATACACTGTAATCTTACAGTAAACTTTGTAAGTTGGAATACATTAAAGATAACACCAAAATGCACGATCTAGTAAATACATAAACCAACAGCATAGTTGTTTAGTGTCCAAGGCCAATTATTATGTCCAGTCATAAGTGTATTGTTGCACTTCATACAGTTGGCAGCATGGGCTTATTCACACCAACATCTCAGCAAATACATGAGCAATGCTTTGAATGACCATGTCAGAACAGCTGGGACGTCACTAGGCCATAAGAATTTTTCAACTCCATTTTAATCTTATGGGATCATGGTCATATATGTGGTCTGATATTGACATATGTTCTCATGGGATGTATGACTATCCTCCTCTGCTTCTAAGTCTTTATTGAAGTCAGTCATCAAGTTTTGTACTGCCCTTAGGATCTACATTCACAAACAATATTAATATCTTTCATTTTGTGGTGAAGTAGAGTTTATATGACATGGGAATTGATTTCTCAAAGACTGCAGCATCATCTTGTGAAGCACTTGGTCTGGCACCTTTTCCGTGAGAGAACTTTCACTTTCCAGTTGTTTTACAATACTTCATCTCTTCATGCTTCCTAATTTTTAGTTGATTTTTTATTTTTCAATACATTTTTTTAATTTTTTATATTTTTGGTCTTTTTGAGACAGGGTCTCCCTGTAGCCTCAGCTAGTCTGGAACTCACTTTGTAGACCAGGCTGACCTCAAACTCACAGAGATCGGCCTGTCTCTGCCTCCTGAGTGCTGAGATTAAAGGTGTGCACCACCATGCCTGGCTTTGTTTTTAATATTTTATTTATTTTCTTATGTTATGTGTATGAGTGTATTGCCTGCATGATGTAAGTGGACCTGTGTTGTGCAATGCCTGCAGAGGTCAGAAGAGGGTATCAGATCTCCCAGAACTGGAGTGACAGATAATTGTTAGCCACCGTGTGGATGCTGGGAATCAAATGCAGGTCCTCTGCAACAGCAGCCAATACTCCTAACACTGAGCCATCTCTCCAGCGCCATATATATATATATAAAAAAGACAGGGTCTCACTACTTAGTGCTGGCTGGCCTGTAGCTCACTATTTAGACCAGACTGTCCTTGAACTCGTAAAGATCCCCTGCCTCTACCTCCCTAGCACTGGGGTTAAGGGCTTTTTAAGATTGCTTTAAGCATTTGTATTTCTACTAGGAAATTATCCATTACCTCTATATTTTTACATTTATGTCTATAACAGTTGTATGTAATATCCACCATAAATTTTCTTGTTTTCTCTGTATCTGTGATTATATTTTCCTTATAATGCTGTATTTATTTTAGTTTCTCTCTTTCTTTAATCAGGGTTGACAGAGTTCTGTTTAATTCATTAACATTTTCGAGGAGCCAAATCTTGATTTTACTTTTTTCGTGTTTGCTTTCTAGCTTTAACTTTTGCCTTTTTTAATTTCCTCCAGTTACATTCCAGTTTAACTTAGTTACTTTTGAGTTGCACTGAACATTTTTAGATTTATTTCATTTTATTCTAAATTAATTATGTGTATGTGGGTGATATGTGCATGTGTATGCACCTGTGGAAGCCAATGGTGTCAGATCCCCTAGCACTGGAATCACAATGAGCTGCCTGATGTGGGTGGTGGGAATCAAATTCAGGTCCACTACAAGAGTAGTATGTGCTCTTAACTACTGAGCTATCTCTCATCCCCTGCATTGAGCATTTTAAAATTCATTTTCAATTATCATTTTTCTAAGATAAAGACAATTTAATAATTTGTTTGGGTTTCTTATACAGTGTGAAATGTTATTTTTATTACATTACATAGCTTGTGATTGTGATTTTGATCTGATATTCTTCTTTGTTTCAATGATTGTTTAAAAGCATGTTTCTTAATTTAAAAAAAAATCTTTGTCAAATTTTATGCCTACTTCAGTTTTATTGAGTTACGATCAGAAAAGTAGCCTATAAAAATTCTACTTTTAAGTTTTTATTTAGGATGTTTTCAATGCCCAACTACCTATTAATGTCTATAAATGCCTCAGGAGCACAAGAGTCTAAATTCTCCATAGAGTATATCGATGTATGTGTGTATGTTTATGTTGTGTGTGTGTTCCAGACTATTGATCATCTTATTCAAATTCAATGTAACCTTCTTTACCTTTTTTCTTAGTCTATCCAGTTCTGAAAGTGGTTGATTAAACATTTCTATTATACCTGTTGTCTTTTATTATATTTCTTGCCATTTTAATTTTCTTTATTTTTATGTGTGTGAGTGTTGTGCCCATATGTATGTAAGTGCACCTGTGTCTGCAGTGCTTGTGAAGGCCAGAAAAGGATGTGGAAACCCCTGAGCCTGGAGTTACATATGGTTGTTAGCTGCCATGTGGGTGCTGGAAACGGAGTCCTCTGCAAGGGCAGCAGCACTCTTAACCACTGGCCCACCTCTCCAGTTCCCCATTTTACTTGTGGATTTGTTCCGCCATATTATTCAATATTTTGTGACTACCAAATTTCCTCGGTGGCCTATGTCTTTCATCATTATACACTATCTTTTGTTGACATTTCAAAATAATTCAAATTTGTGTCCCTGTGGATTCAATATCTTAGTGTAGAGGAAAGGGTGGTTTTCTTGTTCTATTTTGTTATCTTGTCCAGTTTTCTGGGCTATCTTTGTCCAACTATTCTTTACGATATTTCACCTTTTCACAGCTATGAATCCTGTAAGTGCATATAGCTCATTTTCTGTGGTTGTTTGTTTTTTTGTTTTTTGAGGGTTTTTTTCATTTTTGTTGTTGCATTTATTTTTTTGAGATGGGTCTCCCTCTAGCGCCAGCTGGCCTGGAACTAGCTATGTAGACAGACTGGCTTCAGTCTCACAGAGATCTGCCTCTACCTTCTGAGTGCTGCGATTAAAGGCAGGAGTCATCATTCCTACTAGCTCAAATCCACTTTAACCAAATCTGACTCTTGGTAGGGAATTATATCGAGTCATATTTTTATAATGACATATATATATATAATTTTATGTCTTATAGTTAATTTTATTTTACACTTTGCTATGTTACTATCTGTCATTCGTTTTGCTGTTGATTCCTTAAGTTTCTCTTTGTTCTTTTACTCTCTCTGGCAGTTTGAGAGGTCTCTTCATTGTCCTCCAGTAACTATTAAGGTTGATTTTTGTCATGATCCAACGATGTCTTTTCTATCACAAGGCCTGTTTCCCTTCTCCCTGCATGTCCTACACACTTCATAGCTTTTAACTCCAACATAGCCTCCTTGTGTTCCAATAATACTCACTCACTCCATTGTTACACATCCTTACTTCCACCATCATTGCGCTCCACGGTTTTGACGTGTTGATCTCAAGATCTCTGCTCTATTTAGACGCTGTGTGGTTAGAGAACTTTCTGTCTAAATGACAGCACAGGTCACCTTCACTATGTCTCTATCAGAAAATGCCTATCTACCACACTTTAACAATTTTTATACTATTTATCTATTGATATGTTATTATCAGTTAGCAACATGACTGATTTTAAAATAGAAATAGTTTGTGAGCTGACTTTTAGCATACAATCTGTCTGCTTGACAAACAAGAGTTTCGTCTCCAAGCTCATACATCTAAGTAGGTCTGGTAATAAGGATATACTTATGATATGCAAAGTGGAAAGGGTGGGTTACCAAAGATGCATAGAATAGGATGTCATTGTTACGTTCTTGTAACTAGAGAGCAGGGTATGTGGCCAGAAGTGGCATTGCAGAGTCAGGCCTAGATCACTCTAGCAAAAGTCTTCCTTATATGCCATACTAGAAGTTTCGGTTTCAGCTTGAAGGCAGTTATGGAACCTTTACAAGAAGGACTTTTACAGAGAAATGGTATAATCCTGGTAGCATTTTAATGACTACACTATCACTCTGGTATGCAATGTTCCAGCCTTTCTCCTTCAAATTACTAGGAATTAGGCTGAAACCCATAGGGATGGAGAGAGGGAAGCAGAGCTGGGCAGTGATAAGCTATTACCACTGCAGAACTTGTGAATAGCTGTGATAAAGGGGAAAGGGGACAGGAATCAGATTGGCTAACCCTGGGTTCTTGCCTTGATGACTAGGTAGATGGCTACACATGTTCCTAAAGAAAATGCAGGAAGAGATATAGAAGGGGAAAGGGGTGACATGTGACTGCTTGTAAAACCATTTGGTTTTCTAGTTGTAGAGTTTAGGCGATCCATAAGGTTGAAATTACTAGAATGTAAAATCCAGGGGACAAGAGCCTTGCTCATTTTGGTTTGCGCATCCTAGCAAGGAATAAACGTTCAGCAAATTCCAGGAGAGCGTGTGTTTTTAGATGAGTTTATGGTCTAGATAGGAGGACAGTGTTCTAGGAAATTATTCAATGTCCTCTGAGTTCTGTTGCACAGATAATCTCTGACTATCATTGCATATCCCCCATGACTACACTACACACAGAAATATGGGTATTTTATTTCATCAACGGGGTTACGTAATAAAAATGCTGCTATTCTTCTCTGTTAACAAATATAAGCAGGGTTGATTGATTAAAAAAAGCAAAAATTGAGATAAGTGTTTAAAGAGGTCAGACTGAGTAAGTAGAATGGATACATCACAATGAAAGGAGCTTCTAATATATTGACATTAGACATGTGGCTTTCAAGTTGCCATTTAAATGATTAGGAAGACAGCTCTCCGGATGCTTCTGCAGAGGAGCTACATCTGGCTCCCAGCACCCACATAGAGGCTAACAACCGTCTATAACTCCAGTTCCGGGAGATCTGACACCCTCTTCTGGCTTCCACAGGCTTTGTGGTGCTCCTACATAAATACAGGCAGCTCAGATCCATAAAATAAAAATAAATCTTGAAAAAATTTTTCGAAGAATGAGAAACAGTGAGAAGAATGAATACTATGCAGAAATTTGGAAAAGGCTTCAAGAAAACAAAAGGAAAAAAGCTAGTAAATGGCTCTGCTTAGAGAAGCTGGAACAGATCTTTCTTGTTTAAGATGCTTGAGTTACCTGCCTGTCTCTTTAAGCATTTTCATGTACAAATCAAATACAGATGGCCCATTACGTTTATGACCTCACTGTCAATTACTCTAGATGGAGCATGCATTAATTATTGAAATGTTTTCATAGTATACAAGTTTTTAGCCATTACATCGCCACAGATAATTTCAACTTTCTGATTAGAAGCTTGGTCTAAACAATTTTATTTATGAGAATTCATCTCTTGAATGTACTCAAAACTACAAATTCAGTAGTTGACTTTTTTTCTTTTCCACTTAACTAAGCCGAACTGCAGATCCTGGCCTTTGTCCTTGGAAACCAGTGCTACATTGGCATGGCACACAATACATAAACTCTGACAGAACTTATTACAGGGTTGGTGAAGTGGCTAAGTGGATAGGGGGGCTTGCTGCTAAGTCTAATGACCTGAGTTCAATTTCCAAGACTCATATGGTTGAAGGAAAGAACTAACTCCTGTAAATAATCCTCCAACCTCCACATGCATGCCTTGGCACATATGCACATGCACACACGCACGCATGCACGCACACACACACACACACACACAAATAAATGCCAAAAAATTATACAATCACAGTAAACTTTGATTATTGAAGTCATTTGTTATTTATAGTGGGAAGATAAAGATAATATTGGAAACAGCCCCTCTTCTATTCAATGCACAAATCAGATCCATAAAATATCTTGTTTTCCAAACAAAAGAAACTTGGTCGAAGCTTCAAATTGTATCTGCTCCAATTCAAGAAGGTATTTTAGATAATATAACAGCTCACAGAAGAACTGAGCTATATAACTGGCCCACTAGGCTTGTGTGGTTGTAGTTTTGTTTGTTTGTTTTCCTGGGTCCATTAACTATTAATGTCAAAGAACAACAGAAGAATCCCAGTGAAGCTGCACCTTCTGGAAAGCACTCTAACTGTGTAGAGGCCTCAGAGGAAGGCTTGGGCATTTCAATCATTCATTCAACAAACACCAAGTAAGCAGGTACTAAATGCCAAAAACTCTTGCAGGCATTTGTAGTGTTTTAGGAATAAACACAAAGATCTTACTTCTGCAAAGTAAAGCTTCTAGCAGAACAAACTGATCCCATTAGTCCCCTCAGCAGAGAGAAAGAACCCAGAACTCAGAGATGAGCTAATTGGCTGTAGATTTCCCTGCAAAGGGAAGAAAGCCACACAAGAGCCCAGGACCTCTCACTGCAGATCCCATGTTCTTAAGCCACCGTATCTCAATTGCCTTCACCGTTTCTAACACCTTTCTTCCGACTTAGGGATCTATTCAACTGGGTCCTTGAGAGTTTATATTTAAATGTAGGCAGGTGGACTGTTTGTTTGCTTATTTATTTGTTTTGACACAGTCTCTTGATGTAGCCTGTGCTAGCCTCCAACTCTTCCAGAATGTCAACATTACAGGTGTGCACTGCCATGCCCAACCGATTTTTTTTTTCCAGTCCTCAACTAGATAGGCCAATTTTTAAACAAATTAATTCTCTCTACTTCTTCTTTCTGAAACGTACTACAGAAAAGAATACCCAGGCAAAGAAAGTCTAAGTTGAGGTAAGCATCGCAGGAATGCGGCTTCCCCGCCCAGGAGTGGAAAGCGGCCTGCAAGCAGGCAATGTCAACATGCTGTCATTGGCTTCTTTCTCTGGTCAAAGACAAACAGGTATGGGAAATTACAGTTCCAGCAAGGCGCAAACAGAAAGTGCTAATGACACTCCGCTTTACAATGGGCTTGCACAACCCAGAGGTAAAAAAAATTCCCACATACCTCTGGGTCAACTAAAGCTGGAGAAATGCGATCAGTCTCCAACCAGAACCGTGCGTGTCAGAAGGAAATGCTCCTCCAGTGAGGAAGTATTGCATATCAGACCCTCCAGCAGACAATTACGACATACCACTAATAGAAAATCCATGGTTAAAATCGTGACTTATTAATTAATTGAATAATGTTTAGTTAATTTTGGATACTAATTTCATTGAACTGAAAAGTAATAATACATTTTCCTGCTGATAATAATAAAACAATCCCGTTTGTCTATTTTTTTTCTTAGTTTTATACACAATAATGTAGTTTAAACGACTTGTTTTCCTTCCATGTCAATTGATCAGAAAGAAGTAGAAAGAATTAATTCTTTGCCCTATTTGCAATTTTCAAAATTTGACATTATTCCTCAAACTTTAATGGACAATGAAATTCCCTAGACTCTTTTTAATATTTTATTATGTTTATTTTATGTGTATTCATGTATTGCCTACATGTAGATAAGTGCGCCCGTGTCATGCAATGCCCGCGGAGGTCAGAAGAGGCTGTCGGATGCTTTGGGACTGGAGTTACAGACAGTTGTTAGCTGCCAGGTGGGTGCTGGGATTCGAACCCGGGTCTTCTGCAAGGACAGCCAGTGTTCTTAACCTCTGAGCCAGCTCTCCAGCCCCTGTTTGTTTTATTTTTAATACTTCATACCTTTAAAAACTCTTGGTGATAGTGAGATGGCTCAGTGGGTAAACCTGCTTCAGCAAGCCAGAAAACCTGAGTTTAATCTCTGGGCCCCACATGGGGGAAGGAGAGAATGATCTCTGGAAAACTGTCCTCTGATCACCATAGGCACACACCATGGCTCACTTGTACACACTCCAGTGCACACACAGTACGTGTAATTTAATTTTCTTTTGAGAAATTCTTTGGCTCTTGGCGTAGGATTAAGAGTCAAGGACCTCAGATAGTTTCTATGAAGTCAGGTCAAATTTGGCTGAGAACACACTAGAATCTAGGGTGGCTGACTGAAAAGGCTAGTCCCTGGAATCCTTTCAAATTATTTCTTATTGGATCTCCAACCAAAGAGGACAGAGAAGATGTTCTTGTGTCCAGTAACCAGATAAGAAACTGAGGCTCAGAAATACAGAACGAGTCAGTCAGTGCTCAACCTCATTCAGAAAAGACATAAGAAACACATCAAGTCCACTAAAGATATTTTGGTGGGTATGCTGGCGAGAAGTCCTGGGGTACCAGGAGGCGGGGAAGGGTGGAAGACGCAATTAAATATGAAGCAGTGTACAAGGGGAAGATATTACATTGAGGCAGAACAAGTAAATTTATGTAGGGTGGAGAAAAGGGCTAACTAGTTACCTACAGAACTGATTGTAAAAGTAAGTAGAAAATAGTATCATGGTAAATTGTGCAATTTCTTTTATTTTTTTATCCTTGGAGGGTGTGTGTGTGTGTGTGTGTGTGTGTGTGTGTGTGTGTGTGTGTGATCCTTGGGGTGTGTGTGTGTGTGTGTGTGTGTGTGTGTGTGTGTGTGTGGCGTTGTACATGTATACGTGTGCACATGTGCACATTTGCACATGTATCCAGAGGCCCAAGGTGAATATCAGGTGTCTTCCTTGATTCCTCTCCATCTTTCCTTTTTGAGTCAGGGCACTCACCGAACCTGAAGCTCGTCAATTCAGTTAAGCTGACCAGTCAATGAGCTCCAAGGATCCACCTGTCTTTATCCCTTCCATATATACATCCCAGGTTAGAATTACAGACACGTGCCACCAGCCATGGCCAGCTTTTTTATGTGGGTTATGAGTATACCAACTCAAGTCCTCGTGTTTGCACAGTAGGCAGTTTACCAACTGAGCAGCCATCTCCGTAGCCCCAATTATGCAATTTCTAATTCTGTAGTTTGTTCTGGGACTGTGCAATAGCATTACCTAGAATGCTAGAAAAAAATATATTCTGTCTACTTATTTAGAAAAATTTTGAAACTTGTTATTAATAAACCGTAGTCTGAAATCTTGGAACTCAACAACAGCAGCATCTGGGAGCCTCTTAGACATGCAATCTCAGAACCAAGCTTAGATATACTATCAGAGTCCACATTCTAACAAGAGCCCCTGGTTTCCTCGGCACCTTACAGCTTAAAAGGTCTAGCATACAGCAATCCTCTCCCACTATGCACCCTAGGAAGACATGGATATGACATGAACCATTCATAGGGATCCATGAGCAATCTAAGTGCTCTGCTTCTATTTTCAGCTTCCTTCCCAGTCGAATACCCTACAGTTCTACCATCTTTCCATAAATAATGACAAAATATCCAATTTAAATGGCTAATAAATTTTGTTGTTCAACATCTAATGAGTGGATGGTCAGGTATTTAAGTTGTTTCCAAAAATTATCTTTAAATTATTTTTGCAAATAAAGTATGTTTGCATATCTACAAGTTTCCAGTAATTTCCCCAAACCACAATTCTTCAAGGACAAGTAAGACACTTTGGCGATCTCATCTGCTAGATGTCTTTGCTCTCTCATAACCGTTTGCCAAGGTCAGGACACTGGGATGCGTTTCTGGCTATGGGAACCCTGGAATAAGCCCTGGGTCCTGAAGCTTTGGTCCTCTAGTAAATTTGTTAAAATCCATCCTCAAGTGAAATGGGGATCATTTCTAAATTTTCCCTCCCTGGACTACTTGTTTACAAGAGCAAGGTGAGCTCTTTCATAATTAGACGGAGCCCTTCTAAATGCTCTGGATTGACAAAGGAATTCTCTTTCTGCCTAACTCTCACTGTGCACCCAGGAGCAACACAGCTAGCGAAATGCCTGGATTCCACTGCCCACTCATTATTACAACATTTAAAAGAAAACTCAAAACATCAAGTAAGTTGCAAACCAACCACCCTGACAAGGCCATGATCTATGTAGATGAAAGTTGCATTCCTGTTCAAGTTTGCCTATTTACTTTCCTTAAGATTACAGTAACTTTTTTTCAGCTCTTCCCTGGTATTCGATTTTTTTGTTTTGGTTTGGTTTTTCTGTTTGTTTTGTTTTTGAGGAACTTAATTAGGATCTGGGAAAGTGGGACAGGAAGAGGGGAAAGGTAAAAGGAAATGGGAGAAGGTGGACTTGAATTTATTCAGGAATAAATTCTAAAAGCTGAGTTTAGAAATTCTGGAGGCTCAGCTCCAATATTTGACAGTTACTTTCAACAAGGGAACCCTGGTCATGGCCAGGATGACACTGTTAACTTCCCTGAAGGTATTGTGACTGAATCTCATGTGTCACAAGGAGGAACAGGCAGAATAGTGTACGAAAATTAGAGTCAATTGTTACCTTGAGAATCAGCTGACAGTACATGTTCTAGTAATATACTGAAAGTATTATCATCTCTGAATTCAAATGCATAACGCAGTCTAAATATGTTATGGGTATGTTAGGATTAACTTCCATGAACCTCCCAGTGCTGAGTCACAAACAATGCATGGCGGACTACAGCACAGCTGAACAGATACAACTGCTACCTAAGACATTAATGCAGCAACTTCTGGAGGGCACTCTATCATCCTGTTTCAGACTGCAGACTTGAAAACACATTCAGCATTTAGAATCTGCTTAACTTCTATTTAGATTATACCTGCCCAGACCATTTTGGTTATAAACAGCACAACAACTAACTTCTGTGTCCTCGATCTACCATGTTGTGCTCTACTTCCTGCCATTGCCATCCTGGTAAAAGTCTTGATGACTCCAAAGAACATGAGAAAGACAGTAGATGCCTTGAAGGGCAGCCCGAGTTAAAAGGTAAGAGAGTCTCTGGATTGATAAAGGACATTGCAGAACACAGGGAAAGCATATGGACAGAAAAGTTGAGGGTATCAAACCTTTTCCATTTTGCTTAAAAAAAAAAAAAAAACATGGAGAAAGAAGAGAAAAATACGTTGTGAAAGATAAATTTGGAAAGAAATCCTGGAGAACTTTTGGTGGCAGGTCAAAGAGTCAGGATAAGAAAAAGATGCCCCAAGCAATAGCAAATCAAAACCCATGTTAGCCGCATGAACATTTAGCAGAGTGAGATGGCGGAAGAGAGAACCTGGTGGAGGAAAGCAAATTCTACTAGGATGGCCGAAAGTTGTGGCTGGTCTCAAGGAAAAGGTCATAATGAGACTCAAGCAGGGGCCTGGGGGTAGGAGGGGGACAGAGACTGCACAGGGTAACTGGAACAAAGAAAATTGTTCTTGGTCAGTAGTTCCCAAGCAGTCCTCTTCCTGGGCCCTAAATGCCAAACAAATAGCAATTTATCAGAAGGCTTTCTATCTTCCAAACAGCAAAGGAATTCAAAGTGTAGCTCAAGAGTAGTGTGCATACACAGCACACATACGGCCTTGGGTCAGTTCCTAACACCAAAGAGAAAAACAAAAGGAAGCATCAGAGAGAAGTAAAAATCACCCCCGTACTTAGGAAGTTGTGGAAGGAATGCTGACACGAGTTTGAGGCCAGCCTGAGCTACACAGAGTAAGTCCTTGTCTCAAAAATTAAATATATATAGGTCTAGGTATAAATTTAGATGAAACTATTGCTTTGTAATTTAGACACTGCTGATAGAATTGAATTGGATATGTGTCACCAACTTTATTAGTGCATGATAAAAACATAATATTTTTGGTTTCCTGCATTTCTTGACTGATGTTCAGTCAATCTGAGAACATGGCCACCTCCACAGCTCAGTGTAGCTCATTTTATGAGTCTCTGGTTGTAGGATCTGAGTGATAACTTTCCCTGACCTCAGCTTGCCCAAGACAAGGTAAAACCCTGTGGGGAAGACTATAGTGATAGTCTCCATCCTCTTGGAGATACTGTCAACAAAGAATGAGTCTGGACTGATTTGCGGGTTTAAGTGCAGTAGAAAATGTTGTGTGTGAGATTATGGTAGGACTTTTCATTTAACATGAGAAGTTCCTAGTAATGGGGAATAAATAGAAAAACATAAAATGTTTATGGAAACTTATGACCCAGCAGTTTCACTTAGAGTGCTCATAATGTATGGACACTGTGTGTTATGAATTATGAATAAGAGCAAATAAAAAATACTCAAGTAAGGAACTTGGATTTATAATAAGTAAAAAGTCGGGGAAACCCAGGTGTACATGGTATGAAAATAAATGACCCAGCCAATCATGAAGAGATAGAATGAAGCATGTCAGGAGGTATGTCCAAGACATCAAAGAATGAAATTATCAAGTCAGGGCTAGAGACATGGCTCAGCGGTTAAGAGCACTGGCTGCACTTCTGGAGGACCTGATTCAGTTCCCAGCACCTAACTGGGATGGGATGGGCTAACAACCATCTGTAACTCCAGATTCAGGGGATCCAACATCCTCTTCTGGCCTTCACAGGCATTGCATGACATGGAAGAACTTACATGCAGGCAAATCATTCATACACATAAAATAAAAATAAGCTTAGAAAAAAATTTTTTAAAGAAATAAGTTCACAATGAAACAATGACAATCATCTTTAAAATTCATTTGGAAGCAAGACAGACTAGCAAAATGCACACTTTTGATAGGTCATACCACCAGAGTATAGTGAAGCAAGAAGAATTGGAAATAATGTCTTCTACTACTGCTGTTTGACATTATTCCTGTGGAGATGTGAACAAATGTCTACTCACCCCAGATAGGGAACTGATGGCAGATCAAAATAAGGATACCACCAAAGTCTAACTTGGTGACCAATTAGTTTTATTGGGGTTACTTACAGAATGGGTGAGGAGTTACTTACAGAAACAGAAATGACTTCACCAAAAGCCCACCCCAACATGAGTGATGGCTCTCAAAAGCTGGAAATGGAGCACACTACATAATTTGCAGGCAGCCTGACAGATTGGAGAGCACCTCTTCTGAGCAGCTCAATTAGCTTGAGTCTTCCAGACAGCTTGGCTAGACTTATTCAGACAACTCCACTGGTCTGAGAGTGTCTATCAGCAGTCCTTACTGCTTATATATGCTTGAGGAAGGAAGGGCCTAGTGAATCTGATCAGTTTCAGGAACTTCCTGGAGGTATTGAGTTGTTTGCTCCCTAAGCTTAACCAGCTTCCCAGCAGGATGGAATGTTTCACTTTCCTTTGCAACGCCCTGTTGTTTCACCTCATCTTACAACATCCTGCTGTTTTACCTCCCTTTTAACATTCTGTGTCCTAAGAAGTTTCCCTCCAAGACCAAATGTCTTATTTCAGAAAAAATCACTATACAACTATTTTTATATTAACAACATGAATAAAGGTAAGTTGGTTGTTTTGTATTTCAGATTTTGAGAATTTTAAGTTCTTTAGATCTAAAATGTTGATCTATGGCATCCTAGATAACTTTCCTCCAAAATGATTTGTTTTAAAGATGTTGATAAGATTCTGGTTTAGTCCTGAAGTTAAAGGTTGAATAACAGTAGCTAGTAGATGATTGTGTGGATAGGTATATATAGATGATAAATGATAGATAAGATTATAGGTAAATGATAGATTAATAGGTTGTAGATAGATAATAGGTTAATTGAAGATAGATGATTAATAGATGATAAATTGTACATAGATGATTGATTTGCAGATGGACAGATAGATGATAGATTAGATAGATGATAGATAGATAGATAGATAGATAGATAGATAGATAGATAGATAGATAGATAGATAGATTAGCCACAGAGACCTCCAATCTCCTGACCAGAGAATTCCAGTCTCCATGAGAGCTACCAGTTTTACACAGGATTGCCACAACTCCATTTGGTATATCATGTGACTGCCACAGCTCAGATGGTATGCTGAAAAGAATATCTCTCAAATAGCATACTACTGAATTGCCAAAGCTGGAAGATCCATGAATACATCAGCTTCCGGGAGTGTGAAACATTAGCAGGCTACAATGAGACTCATGAATGGAGATGATTTAAAATCAGAACCAACCCATCTCCATTGGAATTTATTCACAGAACTATTTTTTGAGGATCCAGAATCAATGGAAGAAAATTATGTTCTAAATTAGAAATGATGTCTATAGTACCTTCGTACCTGTTCCAGCTTTAAAGGAAGAGGTGGAGCCAATGTGATTTTAATACGGTGTAGCAAGTAATCATTATCTGCAAGAGTTTCTCCTGGTCCCTCAGTGTATTTTCACTTAAGAACTTTCTTGTGTTTGGGGTTAAGCGGCAGCAGGGAGATTCTAGCACAGGACAGCAAGGAAAATATTAACCCAGTATGTTGCCAAGGAGCTGAATTCGTCCTTTAAGCAAGTCAAAAGAAAATCTAGAACATGAACCCCAAAAGACAGAAAATACTAAAATTGCTCTGACTTTGGTGGATTTCAGTTATTGTGATCCTACTGCTTTGACTCCATTCAGAAACTACATTTTAATGTAAGACATTTATTTGTGTATGTGAAAGTAAAGTAATAACCACTGAAATGGATTTTTAGAATAGTTCTTGGAGCCCAAAGTTGAGTCTAATCTGTATGTTGAACATGCAAGAGTCACTCTGGGAAAGGGTATTTAATGAATAACTTTGCAGTAAAAGGCCTTGAAAACTTCCTTTAAACATTAGATCCAGGCTTCCTTTCTAAAATGCATTAACAGCCTCCAGAAGGCTCATAGATGCCGCTAACTGTGTTAGGCCGATTTCAGAAGCCCTGACATTTCCATTCTGCCACAGGAAAAGGTTCCTCCTTGTTCTGCACCCCTCCCCTTTCCCCACCAGCCCCAATCCCAGGCTGTGTTTGGAGATGGAGTGGGCTAACATTTCTGCTAGAGAGAAAGATTGATAAAGCCAAGCAATCGGAGTTATTTCCTATGCATGAAATTGATTAAATGCTTCACTAAATGGCTTATAAATTTGCTTCTCATATTTCCATCACCCACTGAAAAGATTACAGAGACTCCACATATGACCATGTTGTGTACAATTCCAAATTACAAAAGGTTGTAAAAACTAATGTTTTGTTTAAAGTTTTGAGCAGGACCATATGCCTTCAGTGACCTTGAGTGAGCTATTTTAATTCAAAACATTTCAAAGACTATGAAGGGGAGAGATATTCAACGACATAACAAACCAGCGGAGCTGGGGAGACCTCCTCAGCTCACACTGCTGGGCTTCCTGCTCTTGGCTCCTCAGTCCTCCCCATATAAGCGCCCTGCCCCTCGAAAGCTGGGAAGCATGTGTGGTGTCAACAGGGATAGATTTACAAAAGAGATGAAACAAAGCCGTTGAGACCTCCCAAAAGTTGAGTCTGTTCTATTATTTTTAGTTCAGAAGGGCGCATCCCTGGGAGGACTGAGTCTCAAATAGACTTTCAGGACCATGTAGGAAAAATGACAAGCATTAGCAGGGGCAGGAGGAATTGTTTCATTTTTGAGTTTGGTTTTGTTTTTAATCTTTACACATCTTTCAAATGTCAATTAGGTTCCGCTCTTTCTTTCACGTGAGAATTCCTTCTAAGGATTGTATAATGTTGAGGGCAGGGGGTTAGCCTAGAAGCACTTCACAGACAAGCAGGTGACCTGCAGATGTTACTTGGGAAACTAACCTTTTTAACATGGCCTGAAAGGTACCTTCACTTCTACATGAAAAATGATATTCTTTCATAACATTTATAAGACATCATGTCCTCAACAGGAATTAACATTTGGCATTAATGCACAGTTCTGGCAGCAACTTCAAGAGAAGAAAGTTTACAGCCAGCGATGTGCATAAAATCTCTATTGGCCTGGTCTCTGTACCTCCATCACCTTAGAAATGGTAGAGATGAGGAAAAGATGGTTGCCATAGCCAGGGCCAATCAGAGCCCAGGGGGTAGGAAGGACCAGGGCAAAATCAACACTAGATCAAAAGGGCAGATCGACCAACACCAAGCCTGGCCTGAGGCACGCCTGCTTTCCAAGCAGTGTCAGGGTACCTTCATTTATCTCTCATCTGTGAAAGCACGAGGTAATCTTAACTAGGAAAACCCGTTTGTTTCTTTTTAAATTTTATTTATTTTATATGTATGAGTGTTTTGCCTACATGCATGTAAGTGCACCCATGTGTGCAATGCCTGTGAAGGTCAGAAGAGGGTGTCAGATCCCCTGGAACTGGAGTTATGGATGGTTGTAAGGTTACTGGATCCTCTGCAAGAGCAGCCAGCTCTCTTAACAGCTGAGTCATCTTTCCAGCCTCCCTTTTACTATTTTTAATTGACATACATTCATTGCACATGGTACAGGATTTGATAAGGATGTTTTCATATAAATATGTAATATACTTGGAGCATGTTCTCCCTGTACCCCCTACCTTCCCATTAACCCCCTTGATTTTCCTAGACTGTTCCAATTCTACTTTGATGTGTATATGTGTGGATGTGCATGTTCACATTCTGGTGAAGAGGGCACATGTGTGTTGAGGTCAGTTGACAATCTATCATTTCTCAGGCATCTTCCACATTTTTTTTTTTTTTTTGAGATGGGGTCTCTCAGTTGTCAGGAACTTGCCAAATAGGCTTGGCTGGCTGGCCAGCAAGACCAGGGGATCCTCCTATCTCTGCTTCTCCAAGCCTGGAATTACAAGCATGTGCCACCACCCAACTTTTTTACTTGGGCTCTAGGAATTGAACTCGTGTCCTCCTGCTCTCAAGGCAAACGCTTTACCAACTGAGCTATCGCCTCAGTCCCCTCGCTTCTACTCTCATGCCATATATGCATACATGATTTTATGTACCTATATAAAATCTGTGATCCCCAAATGAGAGGAAAAAGTGCACTATTTTTCTCTTTCTTTTCTTTCTTAGTTCTTTAAACATGTACCTATTCTGGGAAATATGCCAACAATTCAGGGATAAGTTAAGCAGACCATCAACAGCTGGGCAACTTATTTAACTCTTTGGTGATGGCTACATGACCCTTCTTGCTGGCATGAAGCCATCACTTAAGTAATCCTGATGCCAGATACGGAGGTTCCTTACTATACAAAACATAGACCTAACTCCTGCCCACAGGTATTTGCCATCTTAAATTTAGAGTTGAGCCCAGGACTCCTGAAAGGTAATCCTCACTTATTAAGATGATGCTCCTTTCTCGGGGCTGGAGAGATGTCTCAGTGGTTAAGATCACTGGTCCTTGCAGAAGACCCAGGTTCCATCTCCAGCACCCACATGGTGGCTCAGAACCATCCAAAACACCAGTTCCGGGGATCCAAAACCTTCTTCTGACTACTGTGGGCATTGCAAGATGGAAGTGCACTTACATAGGTGTAGGCAGTACACTCAAACACATAAAATAAAAATTATTAATAAAATATCTTTAAAACATATTCTTCTTTCTTAAAAATGTTTTGGCGACCAGATCCATTGGCTGCTACCTCCTCTGAAGATGTACACATAAGAATACGCAAGGAATTTGGGAAGCCTGCTGCAAGCAGTCCTGTTTAACTCCCTTTAATGGACTGATCCTCAATGGAAGACACCAGGCCCTTTTTTTCTTTTTGTATTAATGCTTGTGACCAGGCAACTGTTCTTCAGATTGTCCTCTGTGGAACATTTGAACCTTGGCACATGTGATAGACTATTTCACCTCTTGTGCAAGTTTGGCACACTCTGAGCTGCCTCTTCAGGAAGACTTTCAATTAAAATAAGAGACGTCCCTAACTCCTCCACAAGTAGGTGACTGTCACCGTCCTTTCCAGAAGACAGTTCGACCTTGGGCTACAGCATTCCTCTCTCCTTACTAAAACATGTTGTGTGTTCCGAAGCTATTAAAAAGAAAACAGCAAACTGCACTCCTCTGCACAAAGCCTGTGGCCTTCAAATGAACATTAGATATACATCAAATAAATACTTCATATCCGTTGATTTTTCTCACTACTTCCTTTTCATTAAGATTATTTATAGGGCTGGGAAGATGATTGAGCCGATAAAGACACTTGCTACCAACTATGAGGACCTGAGTTCCATCCTTGAAACCCACATAGTGGAAAGAGAGAATAGGCTCCCAAAAGTTGTCCGATGATCTCTACACACACACACACACACACACGCATGCACGCACACACGCACATACACACAGGATAAATAGATGTAAAAAACATTATTTACTACAAATCCACTCACTTTCTCTACTTCAAATAAGAGACAAAATCTATGTCTGTTCTTTCCTCTCTGCAATCAAAGTCAGGATCATTCAGGAAAGCCCAGCCATGCCTAGAGTTGTAGCTCAGTTGGCAGAATGCTTGTCTCATGTGCATGAGGCCCCAGCACACCGTAAACTCGGAGTGGTGGAACACCCCTGCAATCCCTGTGGTCAGGAGGTTGAAGAAGAAGGATCAGAAGTTCACGGTCATCTTCATCGACATAGCAGTTTGTTCCAGGCCAACCTGGGATAAGTGAGACCCTATCTTAGAAAAAGAATAAGAAGAAAAAGAAAGTCTCAAACATATACTGTGAGTGGCATTGTTATGATTATGAAGATAATCTTGGATTTGTTCTAACTTTTTTAAACTAAATCACAGACAAATGTCAACATGCTTAACTAGTATAAGTAACAAATTGCCCACCCTTGTTGGGGGGGCTTAGGGATGACACATGAAAATGTTATGTGTGGGATGAGGACATTCATCCTACAGCCCTGGGTCTCAAGCTACCAAGTACTTTGGAATGGCCTGTAGGCTCTTTGAGTAGGATTCAGGAAGGGCTGGAGAACCTGCATTTCTAATAGGCTCTCAGTCAGTGCTGGCCCCAGGTCCAACCCTGAGAATAGAGGTTCTACGGCGGTTCCTACTACCCTGATCAGCACTACCTAGAGCCTTTCTTAAAACTCTTAACCCCAACCCAGGGGAAATGGCTGAGTGGGAAAAGTGCTTGCTACACAAGTATGAAAACCTGAGTTTGGATCCCCAGCAGCCACATAAAAGCCCAGTATATATAACCCTAACACTGGTGGTGGGGGGCAGAAAGATCCCAGAGATTTCTGGCCAGCAAGTCTAGTTGAAGAGGCAAGCTCCAGGTTCAGTGAGAGGCCCCGTCTCAAAAAGTAAGGTGGATAAGCCAAGGAGGAAGTCACCCAACATTGACCCCTGGCCTCCACATATGCACACCTGCAAGCAAACACATTCAACACAAACACAACACACACAGAAGGCATACACACACATACCCCAGATAAATAATAAATAAATAAATAAGTAAATAAATAAATAGTTGAATATCTAGCCCAAGATGGCATTTCTAAGAAGGGCATGCAGGTTTGTGACTTTTCAATCAGCTCCTGGAGTGATTCTGATTATCCAGGTATGAACTCTAGAGCTTGCTTTTTTAGATCTAAAACTTGGGGTCTGGACCCCTTCCTGCCTCTGTGCGCAGGGGCACTCCCTGTTAGGGGCCCCTTCAAAGTACCTGGAAGCTGAAGACACGTGAGTGCCTCCCCCAATAACTTGTTCCAGTAATTGGTGTATTGATTGTTAGTGTCGTCATGTTTTAGTATATATAAACCCATCACTCTATTGCTTAGCCCCCAACAATCCAAAAAGTCATTGTTTATTCATCAGAACTTCCAAACTGGCCCTTGTCAGCTGCCGCTGGAGGGCCTGCTGATAAAAATCAGCAGATCATTGGACGCACACATTCTTAACATGACTGACCCATGACATCTGGGAGGGCAGCCCCAGAGCCTGTCACTGAACTACAATACTTTTCTTTCTTCCTCCTTATCAGGCCCAGATGATTTTGAGATTTTTTTATTAACTCATTAATGACTGAAGATGTCGTTAGAACTGGCAAGGTTTTCTTCTTTCTTTTTCATTTTTTTTTAAAGTGGGAATAAGTGTACCATTTGCTGGGAGGGAGGGAACAGGCTTGATAATGAAATGATTTTTTTTTAAAGTGGAAAGACTGACTTTATTAAAATCTGAAATCTGACTGATGGGTACTAGGACTGAAAATCTGCAAATAGAAACAGCAACTTGTTTGGGGAAGAATGGGGCGATTTGATCAAGGAAATAGCAGCCCATAAAATTCAGCATAAAATTCTCTTGGGTTGTGGGCCCAATCTTTCAAAACTAACAGCTAAATAAAGAGAATTCTGTGCAAGGCTCCTAAAACCTCTAAACACTTCTTAACCTACACCATCATTAAACCAGATCTTGTTTCTGCGTGCCTTTAATTTTCACATCTGCAAGATCGCTTTTAAAAAATCAAATTAGATCTTTTGAAGGCACTTAAATTGCAACAACCTTATGTTTTTTCATATACTCTTGGGCTTCAGCCTTTTCATCTGGGTCGTGCGTCCAATTAATGGACTATCTCGAGGAAGCACTAATCATTTTGAAAAGTTGAGACTATAAAAAGCAAGCAGACTATTTTCATTGTAACTGATTGAATTGAGAATAAGCTGCAGAGGAAATGCCCAATAATTATGATAACTTCTTTTAGATGAGATCGCATGAGTGCACACACATACACACAGAGAAAACTACCTGCGGTCACAGAAGGTGCTGTTCATCGCCTTGGACTCTTTGAAGTTCAATTTGAGTTGATTCCTCTTCCGGGTTCAGCCTCGGGCATGTCAGAAGGCAGCTCCGAGAGTGGGTTTACCCTGATTTTATCAGCTCAGATAACTCATTTGGCAAAGGAAATGTCTATTGCTAGATGTAGTTCGTATGTTACTAAGTGTTTACTAAATTTTACTTTTGTCAAAACACATTGTAAATTAACAGAACCTCATAATACTCAGAGAAAAGAAGCATTCCCTGGGAGGAAAAAACAAAGGTTGTCTGAGAACTTAAGAGATTTTTGCTCATGGAAATTGGTATCAGTAAACTCTGAGCAAAATTTAAATGTTTTAAGCCAGGTTTTATTTGTTAGTTGCTTGATTATACCTACCTGTGTTTATTTACCTGGTAGAAGATTTTATTCATTGTATGTTATGTTGAATAGATTCATTAGCGTTTGGGGATTAACTGCATTTGATAATTGTATCCAATTCAATAACAATGATGGGGAGCCTGCTTTTTTACCCTTTGGTTCACAATACCGGACACCCCAATGAAACCTAAGTGAAAGAAAGCTAAAGTCAGATGTTTGTACGATCCAGATGTGGAATGTCAAGTAAACAAAACATCAGGATTTTACTATTTTTTCTTTTTTGTACAGATGTTTGATATCATACAGACACAGTCTTAATCTATTCAGTCACAACCCAGGTTTTTAAAAATATCATTTGCCAATATTTGAATTCCTTCTCTACAAAATTAACTAGAAATTCAATGGAATTCATTGATGAAGAAAACCCAAGGATATTTTTAAATCTTTGTGCCTGTGCATGACATGTATGTACATGTGTATACATGTTCACGAGTGTGAGAATGGACATGTATATGCTGCAGAACGTGTGTGGAGGTCAGAGGACAACCTCAGGAGAAGGTCCTCTCCACCTGCTTGAAACAGGGTCTCTCATTGTTCACCTCTGCAGACTCAGGCTAGCTGGCCTGCTGGCTTCTGGAGATTGCTCGTTTCAGCCTCCCATCACACAGGAGAAGCACCAGGACTGCAGCCATACTACCAGGTCCAGCTTTACATACGTTCTGGGAATCCCATTTATATCCTCACACTTGCATGAGAAGCACTCCATTCACTAAACCATCACCTCAGTCCAAGAATATCTTCTTTGTAAACAAAAACGGAACCTCCAGTAGACTTCCATCATGAAGGGACCAACCAGAATGTCACCAGTCTTTGTACTGACAATATTTTTTATAGCTGCATTTTTAAAAAGATAAAAGAGAATTCAACTTTCATGACTGGAATGATAATTTAATTTTAATTGAAGTGCATGGGCTAATTTCAACTCTTGTAAGTAACTTCAGAGAATCACACGCTCTCAGGTATAAATGGGGACCATCTTTCAATGGGCCCCTTTCCCAACTTACTCACTAGTCATTATATCCCAGCTATTTTCCAGTTAGCCCTTGCTATCTGTGGGCTCTGAATTTGCAGATTCTGCTAACTATGGATAGAAAAATGTCTGAAAAATATCTGGTGTCTATACTGGATGTGTAACAGATAGTTCTTCTTGTCATTTTCCCTAAACTATGTAGTATAACAACTATTTACCTAGTGTTTGAATTGTATTAGGTATGATAAGATGGCTAGAGATGATGTAATGTGTACAGGAGGATACACGCAGGTTAGATGCAAATAATAGACTTTTATACAAAGGGATTTGAGCATCCACAAATTTTGATATCTGTGGAGAGGGTGCTGGAAGCAGTGTCTTATAGATATAGATAATGAGGCACTGTTGTTCATGACACTTTAATGATTTGTGCTCTGTGACTTCGGCCACATTAAAATACGTACCTAAGAATCTACAGATTCGGTGATGATGAACCACAGAACATCCATTTTCTGTGTGACCTTGAGCCAGTCACTTTACCTCCGAGCCCGGATGCTTCCTTCCTTGAACTGGAAGCAGAGCTGAAGATGAAGCTGAGTGGTAAGGCATCTACACTTGAGACCCAGGATTCGATTCCCAGCACCCTATCCCACCCAAAAAAAGAAGGAAATAATAACCCTGCTTCGAACTAACCTGAGGATCTGATAAAAGAACTTTGAATGGACAAGATGCTTTACTGATATAAAATTATCATCAGTATAATGGTTTATCATCAGTATTACATAATTACATAAATACTAACACTATGTAAAAAGCCATTTGCTATAAATATGGATTCTGAGGCAGCACAGGAGAGAAAGTCACACTGAAAGAAACTACGTAACTATTTACTGTGAGTAAATTATAGAGAATGACCACAGTCACAGTCTGGGCAAAACAATGGCAGGTTTGAGCTGGCCTGTGCCTCTGTCCTTTGCTTGGTTGACTCTGGGAGCTATCTCTAGAGCTTCTCTTCTGTTGGTAACTAAACAGACTGATTGTAAGGCCCACTGTGCCTCTGATGACAGCATGGCACTTTGCCAGTCAAGGACCCTTTCTTGGCCAACTGATGAACTAACTGGTGAACTTAACTTTGACAGCTTCACACACTTTCCTCCCTCCTGAGCTTCCTCCTGAGGCATAAACTAATGCCTTTGTATACAGCAATTGTGTAGCTGTGCAAGAGCTAACTGATCTCTTGTTTGTCATGGTAGATTGCTTTTACCTTTTTATTTTGTTATTAATAAGTTGTCATCAATGATCAAGCTTTTGGCCAGCCTTTCTCTCCACAATAGAAGAGTGACCCTGACTGAGAAGTAAGATTAGCCACTTGTGAAATGCTAACCAATAAAAACTCTTTCAAACATGTGCGCCTTAAACATTCTTGTCATGACTCCAAGATTTTGGGAAAAGACAACAAAACTCTTGAGTCATACCTTTAAGATATAAATGATTTGTGAAGTGCAGAAAAAGAAATAAACAAAAAACTTAGTTCATTTTTAATTATGAAAGAAAAGTCTGTCGTGTGAGAATGCTATTAAAAAAAAAAAAAACTCACACACTGGGCAATTTCTTTCAAAGTTCAGCCCAACTTTTCTTCTATAGTGAAGATGGAAGAATCATCAAGTAACTTTGAAGCCACAAATCACTCATCAGCATGTTGCTATATTTGAACACTTGCTTCAAAGCGCCAGAAATCAATACAAAAGGAAACAATAATAATAAAAGGAAAGATCTACAGCGCGGTAACAGGGAAAGGTGTGTGAGCTGGAAGAACGTGCACAGAAGCCCATGACAAGTCATGATAAATGGGTCGTTATAAAATTCATGTTTAGGCAGCACCAGGCCGGGGATAATGCCATTCGTCATGGCAACACTAGGCCGCTAATGAGCCCTCATTGCATATTCATGGACATGGCGGTTCTTCTCTCCCTCCCACCCTGAACCAGGGCCTGGAAATATCTCTACCTCAAGCCGAAGCTGAGCTTAGGCCTTCTTCTCCTTCTTCTTTTCTTTCTTTGGCTTTTTTTTTTTTTTTTTTTTATTTGTTATGTTGCAGCAATTACGCTGTAAAAGTGCTGCCCAAGATTGATTGCTCTGATCTGTAGTTCAATTGTAAATTAGAATACACATCCCCCCAGGGACACACGGCCCCTATTTGTGATTAAGAAAAAAGCCCCATAATAGACTAATAGCTAAAGTTCTCTCTCTTTTACTTTCAGGCAATTAGCTTGATGAAATGGCCTCTTTTTGTATACCCTGGAAGTGTAAACCGATATCATAATGAAGTATATGATGTTTATTCTATTATTTTCACCTTGCAGGGTACGCAGGAATGCATAAGTAATGGCTGCTTTGTCTAGTACATTCACTGATTCACAAGTAAACTATTTCTTAAAGATGCAGTGTGAGCTTTCTGAGTTGAGCAACCCCCGACTGTGGGTTAACCTCTTCTCAAAGGACTCTACTTGTTCTAGCTTCATTTCTATTGCTGTGAAAAATACCCTGACAGAAAGTAATGGGAAGGAAGGGTTTATGCGCTTAAAATTCTAGGTTATGGTCCATCACTGAAGGGAAATCAAGGCAGATACTCAAAGCAGCCAATCACATAACAGCCACAGTCAAGAGCAGAGAGAAGCGATTGCACCTTGGCTGCCTGATTGCTTGCTCTCATTAAGCTTTCTCCTGGCCCATAGAGTACAGGAGCTTCTGACAAGGGAATGGTGCCACCCACCATAGACTGAGTCTTCCTACAGCAATCAACAATCAAAACAGTCCCTCACAGACATGTCCATAGGCCAACCTGTCCTAGATAATCCTTCAACTCAGGCTCCCTTCTCAGGTGATTCCAAATTGTGGCAAGCTAGCATTTAAAACTAAGCATCATGCCATTAAAGATAGGGAAATAAATTTCCCAGGCAGTACAGAGAGCAGAATTCTGATATGGAAGAGGCACCTGGTCACTAAGGCTTCTGTGGGTGGGTATGGACCAGAGTACATGAGTCAGCACTCAGACCAATGAAGGGACCAGGTATCATAAGATGACTGCCCAGCAAGACACCAGCTGACCACATTGTGACCTTTATCTCCCCAATTAGCTGAGTCAACATCCACAGTCTCTACTCCTGGCTGAATGTAGCTCTTTCTAAGCAATGGTTATTAGTGGATTATGCTTCTTCCAACTCAAAATAAGATTTGTCTTTTTCAAGATCCAAAACTTTGGTCTCCAAGCTTCTCATAGCATGAAAACATTGTTCAGCTTTCTACACTTGACATCTGGGAGAAATTTCAATGGGGCAGTCAATGAATCAGTCCATTGTAGTTAGAGTATTACTTAGGCCATTGGGATCTTCATATGTAATTCTTACATATTTGGTTTCTTTTCATTCTGAGAGAAGATTAGAAAGATTAAGAAGAAGAAGAAAAAACACGTCCCAAAGAATAAGATAGCAAGAAGGAAAAAAAGAAACTAAGAACTAGAAGGACAAAAGAAACTCAAAGACTGTCTAAATCTCAAAAATTTTTGGTTTATGGTAAGTCAGTATTCCAAATCTACATTTCAGATCTCTGTCAGTCAGCAATGACCCAGTTTGGGTTAATTACTAGACTGGTGTTGCCTCAGAAAAACTAATCCTTGTCTTTTCAACACAAATCTTATTTGAGCTTCTAAAAAATCATTTTTATGACAAATGGACCTCAGTACATTATTATATTGCTATAGTCTGAGAGTAATTATTTGTTTGGGTTTTTTTAAATTTTTTATAAGCCCTTTTAGACAGAATCTTTCTCCATAGACCTGGTTTGCCAGACATAAGCTGGCCTCAAACTCCTGATCCTCCTGCCTCAGCTTCCTGAGTGGCTGGGAATATAAATCTGCATCATTGGGCTTGGCTAGAGATTTTACCATCACCCCAAAGGTTAAAAAGTAGAAAACCGCAGCTCAGCAAGGTGATATGATTTGCACGTTAGTAAATGGGAAGGCAAGCCACATCTTGGGTGTTAGCTTCGGAATCTTAGCTGCCTCTAGCATGTTCTCCTGCCCTTCCTTAGCCAGGCCCTCCCAGGCTGCAGCAGCTCTGTAGAGCCTTACAGCTCTCAATGCTAACAGATATACTGATCATCATTTCTACCTGGGCAAGATGAACAAATGAGACTGAGACACCTACACTGCGTGCGTGCATGCACACACACACACACACACACACACACACACACACACACACATGCATGCACGCACACCTTGATGAAAATCTGGAAAGTCATACACTTCACATTATATCGTTGTTGCCTATCTACTAATATTTAAGATAGATGATTCGCAGCACATTCTAAATAGTCACTTAGAATGGTTTTTCCTCTGCTACAGAATTGAAGCAATTACCTAGACAATTCAAATTGTAGGGTCAAGGGGATGGCTATTTTTTCACAGTTCAGGAAAAGGATGTTCCAAGAAACATGAGTACATCTGTGCAGAGACTTGACTGAGTACTTTCACCAAATCTCTCTCTCTCTCTACCAGTCTTTGCACATGCCAATTCCTTAGCCCTACACTTGGCTCATATCCCCTATCTCCAATCTAAGTGTTTCAACTCTGGTCATCAATGTCATCAGCTCAAAGATTACTTGTCTTTAGATAGGTCCCCTGATCCTTGTCCCAAATACGTCTTTGATTTTTTCTCCACAAATGAGCCTCCTTCATTTCAGCAATAACCTTTCTTTTCCTGAAGTCAATGAAAATAGGATTTGTATCTGAAACCCAACACACACACACACACACACACATTCTTCCCAGGGTATGCTGAACCTTTCTGCTGAGGGCCCATTCATGTCCAGGGCTTCCAGTGTGTCAGGCAACCATGCTCAGAACTCTTAAAGCATTTGTCAACTATTCTTGGCAAAAGAATGGCCACAGCTCCAACCAGATTAGGTATTCAACACGTGGTTGGTTCCCTGTTGGAAGGACCTTGAGATGATGACAACTGTATCAGATAAGACATTCAAAGCAGAAGCCACCAGAGTAAGCAAAATCAATGCAACCATGAATTCCTAAGAAAAGCTATAGCTGCCTGAGCATGCAAGAGAAAAGCCCCAAGATGAATCCAAAACAAATGAGCTCAAGATAGTATACAAATTCTCCCAAGATTCTGATGGAGCCATACTTAAACTTACAGTAAAAATAAGGCATGTGTCATTACTTTCTTCATTTATTCATTCAGTAACTCATTCAACAAATACTGGCTGAAGCTTGAAAAAATAATGGAAAGTAGACATCATCCCCACCTATGGAACTTATAGTTTAATGGAGGAAACAAAATTCTATAATCATACAAGTCAGTACAGAATCTTTTGCTATAATATGTGTACATATTACAGTAAGAATATAGCATGACTCATGGTAGAAAACTGATGTAAAGTGCTTCCATGTAGAAAAATCTTTGCAAGAGATCTGAAGAATGAGATGACACGTGAAGGTGTGAAAAGGGAGCAGCATTTCTGGGAACAGTATATGTAAAGGGCCAGGAGTAGGTAACAGCCTAGCAAGCTAAAGTAGCGTTAAAAAGGCCGGTATGACCAGACCTACCAGGACTTGGTAATAGAGAGGACTATGATGAGCCTGAGGCAAGGACATTGCTGGAAAGCAGGTTTGTCTCCCACCATGGCCTGTGTGAGCCCAGCATCATACTTGTTAGCACATAATGGAAAGATTTGATATTAGGTATGAAATCAAGGAGCTGTTTAGTCAGTTTTAAGAAATAACAACTACTCTTGTGACAGCAAGCCATCTGATAAGATGCAGATGCTCAAACATGCTATAGAGGGTCTTAGGAAAGGGAGCAGGAGCTTGAGCCTAAGATTCCATAAGCATTCATTCTCTGCATCTTGACATGTGCTGGTACTGAGCACATGACACCGTCCTCAGTCACTTTCCTGTACTCTTTGATCTGACTAGGAGCCACAGGGTCAGAACCACAGCCTCCCATTAGAGTGTGTGGTTCACTTTGCTTGTTAATAGTCTTGTGCCCTGAACTTGGCAGTGAATCCACAGGAAAAAAAGAAAAAGAAAAAAGCATGTATTTCAGGGCTGGAGGGATGGCTCAGCGGTTAGGAACACTGTTCTTGCAGAAGACCCGGGTTTGAATCCCAGCACCCACATGGCAGATAATAACTGTCCTTAACTTCAGTTTCAGGGGATCCAAAAGCCTCTTCTGACCTCTGCGAGCATTGCACAACATGGGTGCACTTACCTACATGCAGGCAATACATGCATACACATAAAAATAATAAAATATTTTAAAAGCATGTATTTCATTCATAATTCTATCCCTAATGTCTGGTACGGCAACAGGCACCTGCAGGCACTTGCCTTTGTACTATGCCTTGTACTATGCCTTTGTACTATAGCATGTAGCACTCTGTGTTTTAATTGGAGATTCCTCTTCCTATCTCTACTTGAGAGTTCTTTAAAGGCAGCGTTCGTGTCTTCGTTCCTGTGTCTCTAGTTTATCAAAAGGGCTGGTTCACTAAACCTTAATATAGGTTTAGTCAATTCATTGAAGCAATAAGGTATAAAGGGTCTTCATTAAAGTAACCAACTCTACCTCCTCATTAGCAAACCTCAAGATGCCTAAAAGCGCAACATTTGAGAATCTTGCATACTGACAACATTCATTGATGAGAAATACTCTTAGCATTGGTGTATTGAGACTGGGGGTATAACATGTGCATGGACCTGTGTTTGATCCCCAAGATTGTTAAATCAATCAGTCAATAAAACATTATGATTTCTTAAGATAAGCATATTTTATATTGTGTGTCCAGTTGTACACATATGAATGGGATGTGTATGGATGTGCACATTCCCAGGCACATGTGCGGAGGTCAGAGGAACAACCTTGGGTGTACGTCTTTGCCATCTACTTTCTTGTTCACCTCTGCATATGCCGGACTAGCTGCCCGTGAGCTTATAAAAATTCTCCTGCCTCAGCCTCCATCTTATCAGAGGAGTCCTAGGCTTATAGATGCGCTACCGTGATTAGTTTATTTTTATTTTTTGGTCTTTTTGAGACAGGGTCTCCCTGTAGACCCAGCTGTCCTGGAACTCACTATGTAGACCAGGCTGGCCTTAAACTCAGAGAGATGCGCCTGCCTCTGCCTCTGCCTCCCGAGTGCTGGGATTAAAGGCATGCACCACCACACCTGGAAAGTTTATTTTTAATTTTTTAAGTTGATTATTGATCATGTGTATATGCGGGATAGGTGGTATGTACACATGAGCACAGGTGCCTGCTGAAGCCAGAGGCATCAGATCTTTTGAAGCTGAAATTACGGGCAGGTGTGAGTCACCTGATGTGGATGCTGGGGACCAAATGAGGGTCCTCCACAGGAGTTCTAGGTGCTATTTACCACTGAGTCATCTCTCCAGCCCTGTAACCAGTTTTATATGGGTTTGGGGGAATCCAATCTCAGGTCCTCATGTTCTCACAGCAAGCACTTTACCCAATGAGCCGCCTCCTCAGCCCCAAACAAGCAATTTTTATACTTACATATTGTACGTATATACATTGTTTTCTATCTCTAGAATATGTAATAAAATAGTTGTAATGAAATAATGTCATAATATATTACACTATATATGGGAAAGGTAGCAACCCAATTCTGAACATCATTCTTCGTGTTCAGTCAAGTTGACATTTAAAAATACACTAAAAGAGGAAGGAGAAGTACTCTTTTTACCTGATTCACCATGTTCTCAAAATGAAGTTTCCATTAGCAAAGTTGGAATGACGTGATCTTCTTCTTGTCTTTTCTCCTAATTCAGATCAGTAGTAAATGTGTCTGTTCCCTTCTTCAGATCTGAGGGTTTAGAAGACAGGAAATAATTATAAACTAGGAGGACCAATGAGCAAAAACTTCACAGGCAGTCAGAATGCCTTAAAATTTCTTTCTACTTAATGTCCTTTAAAAAATAATGCCCATTTTTCTAAAGACCCTTTAAATAAATAAGGTTGATGGTTGGAGCTATAGCTCAGTGTTAAGAGTACCTGCTACCATACCTACAGCCCTGGGTTTGTTCCTCAGGACAGAATAATTAATAATAATAATAATAATAATAATAAATTATTATCAGAATTTTTGTAAACTTAGAACCATTTATTCAATGGAGACTCATCCTAACTTAAAATCTAGGAAGTAGGAAGGAACCTTGTA